>NC_068933.1:40923636-41226666 GCF_023091745.1 Budorcas taxicolor | reverse complement strand
CAAATTGTTACTTACAATCTGTTGCCATGCCAACGTAGATGCATTTTTTAAAGCGACATTCCTGGCACTGATTTCTTGTGACTTTGTCTATGACACACTTTCCTTCATATTTACAGGAATAGGATGGATGGAGATTTTTCTGAATGGTTCTTCTAAAGAAACCCTATATGAAAGAGAAAGACCCAAGACAGCCGTTTCAGATTGTCTAGAAATAAAGGACCTCCGGCATCTTGCATCTTCCTAACCACGGTGGCTGGTTTTGGACCTCACCTGTGTACAGGCCTGTAGCTCTACCCATTCCAGTATAGGGCAGCTGACCCAAAGTGAATCTAAGGAGTTCTCAATCTGAGGAGAGGGAGAGGTCAGAAGCTGTGGAGTCATCATCTTTTTGGCATTTACTCAAAGCTAACGGGAAAATTGGTATTCACGCTTATGTTTTCCAAACAGTGAGTCATATAAATAATTTCACTTTATAGAATGCCACAATGTGAAAGCCTCTCAATCATGTCTCTTTGCCACCACAGGGACTGTAGCCCGCCAGGCTCCTCTGTCCCTGGGATTCTCCAGGCAAGAATACTGGAGTGGGTTGCCATGCCCTCCCACAGGGGGTCTTCCCTACCCAGGGACTGAACTTGGGTCTTCTGCCTTGTAGGCATTCTTTACCATCTGAGCCAAGCTTTGAAGAGGTTTGCTCTTTATACTGGAGAATAAAAAAGCTAGATACTTGTGCTGCTCTGTGAATTAGTAATGTAATCATCTAGTATTTAAATGCACACATTAACTGCCTTTAGAGATTTAGTTTAATTCTGGTTTTCGACTCTTGAGATGGCGGTGACCAGCGCAGATAGCCCTTAAAACAACAGTCACTGGGGAGGAGAAAATTCCAAATTCTTCACCAGATTTTCCCCAAAGCTTGTGGCATTGGAGTTTTCCTTTCCTAGCACCCTGTTTCTCCAGAGTCTGTAGACACTTGCCCTAAAGTTCAGTGTTTCTCCCTCTCTCAAGGCACAGGAGAGGGCCACCTGAGGATAGAAGGGGGTTCCAGGCCTAGGTGACTTATGTAACCCCCTCATGGCCGTGTCACATGAGAATCCTTTCTGGACATGGTACTCAAGTCATAACGGCAGAAAGCACTCCTTGTGAGTGGCGCGGTGCAGAGTGCTGCAGACAGGCGCCATGCCTCTGTCTCTCCCACAACCTTCTGAGGTCGGAACTCTTAATATCTCCACCGCGGGGATTAAAAACTAAGCCTCAGACAGGTTAAATCACTTGCCCCAAATCACATGGCAAGTACACGCTGGAACTGGAACCTGGGAATTGGACTGCAAGTGTTACTTATTTAACTGCTTATATGATATAAACTTAGTCCAGTTTTACTGTATTATTTAAATGTTTTAGATGAACATATTATAAACAGTCCCTTCTCACCCACTCTCAAAAAACCACATCGTTTTATGTTTTAGTATACATTAGCAAGACACAACAGGTTTTAAAGGACTTGTCTGTTAAAGCTTAAAGGAACCTCCAACTTGGTTGCATAAACTGGACTTAGATGCCAGCTGATCTAGTGAAAGTGGCTCAGTCATGTCTGACTCTTTGCGACCCCATGCAAAGTAATTCCATGTATCCAATGCATGGAATTCTCCAGGCCAGAATACTGGAGTGGGTAGCCATTCCCTTCTCCAGGGGATCTTCTCAACCCAGGGATCGAACCCAGGTCTCCCGCATTGCAGGCAGATTCTTTACCAGCTGCGCCACCAGGATTAAGCCCAAATTGTAATTATCCCATTTAACCGGCCCTGGCTTTGATTATGTACATATACCATTTGCATATTCCTCACTCAGACTCAGGAGCTCTTCTTTACAAGGAAAAGGTCTGAGGGAGGATTTCACATTGGGCAAAGCAGAGTAACACAGAGGAATGACGGGCTGAGGCTCAGGGGCGTGGTGTCAGGGCGCACGTGCTCATCCCCGGTCACTGCTATTACTCAAGTCCTAACAGAAGAGCTGTCATATTATATTTGGCTCTGGGTCCGTAAACACTGAGCCCATTAGTTTGAATGACGTTGACAAACTGTCATAACACTCCCTAAAGAACACACGGGGCAGCAGCTGACATGTGTTTCCTGGGTGTCCAAGGTGGGCTGTCCTGCCAGGCTCGGATGTCAGGGCCTGCAGAGTGGAAACAAACTTCCCCACCGGTCCCCTCCACCCTGTCCTCTTCCTTGCCCCCCACCCTTCGAGGGTTGCACTCGCTTGAAAGGCAGAGGAAACAGAAATTCTAGCAAGAAGACAGATGTCACAGGCAGGGAGGAGGGCCACCAGCTGGCATCTTCCTTTTGGTTTCCCTGGAGGTGGAAACACCGAAGTCCAGGGCCTCCATGAGCACACTGACCGCTGCTCTGAAGTTGGGAGACTGTTCCCTGAAGTCAGGAGACCTTTCCTCCCTCGTCTGCTCACACTGGCTCGTGTCCAGGGGCGGGGGGTTGGCCCACCGAGGAGTCAGACAAGAGCACGGAGGGGACGAGGTGATGAACCAGAAGCAGACGTAACGAGCATTTTTCCAAAAAGGCTTCTCTGGGAACCTTTAGAAGGAATGAATGAAATAACTGATGCGTGGCTTATTTTGAAAAAAAGAAAAATAAGTTGAGGCAGCAGGCTGTGCCATTCTTAGTGCCATCTTTTCTGTGGCTCATCTCGCTGCCTCTTCTTGGGCACTTCATGGACCAGATCCTTTTTAAGGCTCAGGCTTCCCCTGAGGCATGATAGAAGCAAATTTTGACACATGATGAAGGAACACTTCATTTGAGTAAATGTCGGAGATGGCAGGTTCCTTAATTTTAAAAAGGGAGAAACATCAACTTTTGTGAGCGAACTTGGATAGAAAATATTTACTTAAAAAAAAATCTTTTTGAGACAAAAGAGATGTCTCAGGGACAGAGTAAGGACATATCTTTCACTGATGAGTTGCTGCGGAGCAGAGGTTTTGCTTTTATAAATTGACATTAGACACATTTCTCTGCATTTTGAGAAGAACTGAATCCATTTCTTAGTGGTCCAGATGATGCCGTAATCAGCGCTAAAAAGTGATTTATTGTAGGAGCATAAACTTTCTTTCTACAAAAGATGCATGAAAACTGGCCTATCCCAACAGACGAAACATCTGATCTGGAAGATTTCCACTGTCTTCTGGGCAAAAACAGGAAGAAAAGAGTCCCTCTGCACACGGTGAGTAGTGGGTAGAAATACTTGTAAATTACAGGTTTGAATAAACAAGATGTGAAGTGCAACTTTTTTCATTTTTGGCCGCTTTTAAAAGCCCTGTTTCATTTGAACATCTCTTTCGCTTTTTTTCCAAGATGCTCTGTCCTTATATTAAAAGATCTGTGTAACTGCCCTTGGGTTTCCCAGGTGACAGAAGAGACATGGGTTCAAACCCTGGGTCAGGGAAGATCCCCTGGAGAAGGGCATGACAACCCACTCCGGAATTCTTGCCTGGAAAATTCCATGGACAGCGGAGCCTGGCTGGCTGCAGTCCACGGGGTCACAAAGAGTCAGACACAACTGAGCAACTAAACAGCAAACAGCAGCAGGGAGCATTAAGTCCTCTGTAAGGTACACTTGGTTTTTAGAGTCACTTTGGGAGCTGAATGTTAAGTGGAATTTTCATTAGAGTTGCTCCTAGAATTCAAAATTTGTCATTAAAAACTGATCTGAGAGAATCTCAACACTGCATAATCAGGTAGGTAAAACCCTTCTTAACTGGGGCTAATTTAGAAAAAAGACCCATTTGAATCGCTGAGCTTTTGGAATGAGGGAAAGCATCTATAGAAATGGTTTTATCAATTTCAAACAAAGCCCATAAAATTGGCCTTTCAAGAGACAGTCTGCAAGTTTCCCAATTAATAAACAGCCGCAACTTATTTGTAAATAATGCCATCAAACTCCTTATGATATTGTTTTCATAGATGTAATAGCAACCTTTAGCCCAATCTTTGTTAAAAGGTTACAAATTCTAGATCAAAGGAGTCTGGATGAATGAGAGCAATATTATATCACATTCCAAAAAAAGAGTCTTGCCTTGAGACCTTAAAAATGACCTCAAAAATGACCTCTTTTCACTGGATATATCATCTTAACACTTTAGTAGGCTACATATTTCCTAATTTTGTGCACAGAAAGAAGGGAGTTTGCATGGAAAATCCTCCACGAGGGAAATGACACCCATCAGTATGAAAGCGAGCTAACATGTTGAATTTGGGGGTCTAGGGTCAAAGGTTAGGAGAAAAGGGGGTAGTTGGAGGAAGGAAAAGAGAGGAGAGGTGGTGAGGTAGGTGATGAATGAGGAAGACTGATTTGTTTTATGAATTTTAATATGATTTTTGCTCTAAAGTTTGTGATCATTTTGTGTAAAATAAGGTAAATAAAACATTCAACAAAAAAAGTTTTTCTCTGACTTGCTGCTGCTGCTGCTATATCGCTTCAGTCGTGTCCGACTCTGTGCGACCCCATAGACGGCAGCCACCGTCCCTGAGATTCTCCAGGCAAGAACACTGGAGTGGGTTGCCATTTCCTTCTCCAATGCATGAAAGTGAAAAGTGAAAGTGAAGTCACTCAGTCGTGTCCAACTCTTAGCAACCCCATAGACTGCAGCCTACCAGGCTCCTCCATCCATGGGATCCTCCAGGCAAGAGTACTGGACTGGGGTGCCATTGCCTTCTCCGCTTCTCTGACTTACTACCTCTTTTATAAAACATCAGCTGAATGCCCTGGGTTAAGCTTTGTTTACCTTTACAGTGAACTTTATCTTCTAGGTTAGGTTGTTGGACCAAAACGTGTTTGCCAGAAACTCAACGTCATTTTGATAATGAAGATGTAAGTTTGCAAATTCAGGTTCATTTTCCTAAAGTGTGCTGACTGTTGTTTGGCGGTGTATTCTCGTCCAGTGTCTCCTGCAGGTGGGTCTGGAGAGGATGTGATTGCTGAAGCACAACCAGAATTTACCCAGGGACTGCGGCCTGTGCCAACAGCCGGATTGGACAATTTCAGCATAGAACTGAACCTAAGTAGCCTCAAAGATAGTCCCTAATGGAACCCTGAAAAGTGAGCGTATTCAGTCAGGTTCACACTGGCAAACAGCTTGGGGTTGAGGCCAACTCTGTCCCCTGAAACACTCGAGATAAAGCAGGAGGAGAAATGGTCATTTCTTGGGAGGGTAACACGTTATAAAATATCAATGCGTTTTTAAACTGAAAAGGAGGCCTTTGTCGATTTCTTTTCATTTAATCAATTTTTCTACCTGTTGGATGGCATCATAGACACAATGGACATGAGTCTGAGCAAATGCTGAGACAGTGGACAGCGTGCCTGCTGCAGCCTGGCGTGCTGCAGTCCGCGGGGTCGCAAATGGCCGGACACCACTGAGCGACTGAATAACCACGCCCCCAGATCTCACACTCTCGCAAAACTTCATCTAGTTATTCTCGATTTGAAAAAAAAATTCTGTCTTGAATATGTGCCCGACCCCCTCCCAAAATGAAGAGGTCCACCAGACACCCGGATGATCACAGCCCATGAATGTCGGGGTTTGGTTCGAACTCACGTTCCGGAGGCTCTGGGGAGGGGCCGGCGCGCGTTACCTTGCAGCCTTCGCACGTGATGCAGCGGTAGTGGTAGCCCGTGGCTTTGTCACCGCACACGACGCACAGCTCGTCCTTGTCTAAGTAACTGGGGATGTAGCCTGTGGGGAGGACAGAAGAGGAGGTGAGAAAGACATCACGTTCAAGTCAAAGACGCCACAGCCAGGAGGAGCACCGGGGAGGACGGAAGGGGTGGATGAGGGGCACGACCGAATTGTTTTATGTGTTTTAATACAACTTTTGCTTTATGGTTTACACATTTACATCATTTAGTTTTCAATATAGAAAGTAAAACTCTGAACAAGAAAACATTTTGAAAGTCTTTCCCACTCTCTCCTTCCCACACGGCTCCCCGCCCCCGTCCATGTCCATAAGTCTGCTCTCCATGTCTGTGGGAAGGAGAGGGTGGGACCAATGGAGAGAGCACCATGGAAACATATGCAATACCATCGGTAAAACAGAAGCCAGTGGGGATTTGCTGCATGACCCAGGGAGCTCAAACCGGGGCTCTGGGACAACCTAGAAGGGTGGGATGGGGTGGGAGGTGGGAGGGAGGCTCAAGAGGGCGCTGACATATGAAATGAGTTCAGTGGCCCAGTCGTGTCCAACTCCAAAGTACTGGAGTTTCAGCTTCAGCATCAGTCCTTCCAATGACTATTCAGGACTGATTTCCTTTAGGATGGACTGGTTTGATCTTGCAGTCCAAGAGACTTTCAAGAGTCTGTTTCAACACCACAGTTCAAAAGCATCAATTCTTCAACGCCCAGCTTTCTTTCTCTATCCATACAAAACTACTTGGGTAAACCATGGGTTTTCCGCTCTGATTAGACCTTAGAATCATCCTGCTTAAAAGCATTGACTCTTATGGGGAATTCCACGGTTGTCCAGTGGTTAGGACTCTGCACTTTCACTGGTGAGGGCCCAGGTTCAATCCCTGGTCAGGGAACTAAGACCCCACATACCACATGGTACAGTCAAAAAAGAAAATTGAATCTTGGAATCACCCATTTAAAAATACTGAATCTGAGACCAGCCCCCTGAGAATCTTATTTCAGTGGTCTTAGGGTGTAGAAACATAGGCACCGAATTTCCTAAACGTTCTCTGGGTGATTCTTACGTACATCTAGAATTGAGACTCCCTGGGCTGGGTTTATACGGAGGGATCCAGAGAGGCCAGGATGTGAGACACGTGGGGTGCTGTGGATCACAGTCTCTTTCAGTTCAGTTCAGTTCATTTCAGTCGCTCAGTCGTGTCCGACTCTTTGAGACCCCATGAATCGCAGCACGCCAGGCCTCCCTGTCCATCACCAACTCCCGGAGTTCACTCAGACTCACGTCCATCGAGTCCGTGATGCCATCCAGCCATCTCATCCTCGGTTGTCCCCTTCTCCTCCTGCCCCCAATCCCTCCCAGCATCAGAGTCTTTTCCAGTGAGTCAGCTCTTCGCGTGAGGTGGCCAAAGGACTGGAGTTTCAGCTTTAGCATCAAAGGCTAATTTCTGAACCTGTGCTTAGGGGACTTGATCCCTTTGCAATCTCGGTACCATGCAATAAATTCAGAAAACTTTATAGCTGGAAAGGCCCTGGGAGAGCAAGTAATTTTGAGATGAACAGGTCTTCATCAGTTTGGCCTTCCTCAGGCTCAAATCAGAAATTAACAGCAGAGACGAAAGCCCAGATCTTGACTTCCAGCTCTCCAAAAGTGTTGGTCTTTTTCTAAAAATAACTTCAAAAGTAGAATGAATAAGGGCATCTAAAAAACAAAAAAAGGTTCTGCAGGGCTTCCCTGGTGACTCAGTGGTAAAAAATTGGACACAATTGTCAATGTAGGCGACAACTGCTGGATCCCTGGCTCGGGATGACCCCACATGCTGAAGAGTAGCTAAGTTCATGAACTACAACTACTGAGCATGTGTACCCTAGAGTGTGTGTTCTGCAACAAGAGAAGCCACCACGAAGATAAGCCCGCACATCGTAACTAGAGAGTAGCCCCCACTCACTGCAACTGCAGAAAGCCTGCACTGCAACAAAACACCCAGCACAGCCAAAAATGAAAGCGAATAAACAAATGTTAAAAAAAGGTTCTACAAACTTGTGATGTGATTACATAGTTCAACAACTGGGTGGTGGTTGTTGTTCTGTCGCTCAGTCACGTCCGACTCTTTGAGACTATATGGAATGCAGCACCCCAGGCTTCCCTGTCCATCACCATCTCCCAGAGCTTACTCAAACTCATGTCCATTGAGCTGGTGATGGCATCCAACCATCTCATCCCTTGTCATCCTCATCTCCTCCTGCCTTTAATCTTTCCCAGCATCGGGTCTCTTTCCCAGGGTCTCTTCCAGTGAGTCAGTTCTTTGCATCAGGTGGCCAAAGTAGTGGAGTTTCAGCTTCAGTATCAGTCTCTCCAGTGAATATTCAGGACTGATCTCCTTCAGAATGGACTGGTTGGATCTCGTTGCTGTCCAAGGGACTCTCAAGAGTCCTCTCCAACACGACAGTTCAAAAGCATCAGTTCTTCGGGGCTCAGCCTTCTTTATGGTTCAACTCTCACATCCGTAATTGACTACTGGAAAAACCATAGCTTTGACTAGATGGAACTTTGTTGGCAAAGTGACGTCTCTGCTTTTTAATACACTGTCTAGGTTTCTCACAGCTTTTCTTTCAAGGATCAAGCATCTTTTAATTTCATGTCTGCAGTAAATAGTGGCTCTGCTTATTAAGAAACAAATCCAACTGTGATAACTCTTTTTATTACTGCACTCTGTGCTTATTAAATTCCATGACTCAGGAAACTAAAGACATGAACAGAAGCTATGTACTTCCCACCCATGTCTGCCTCTTTCCTTTCCTTGTATGCAATTCTAAACATAAGAAATGCTTCAGAGGGCAAATCCAGTTTCATAGGTACCAGAGGTTTATCATAGAAGCACAGAGCTTCAGAGAAAACCAAAAAGGCTTGATTTGTTGGGATGTGGAGAGGCTGAGAAAACAAAATCATTCTTTCTCTTGATCATGGTCTTAACGAACTTCTTTGACTCAGGAAACCCTTACTGGGTCCAAAAAAGATCAGCCAAGTTGAAATGACAGATGACTTACTATATGCTTTATCATGACATTTTCATCAGTCTTTCATTAAACTAGGTCACTGAGGGCTTACTTTTCAGAAAAAAAGCCATTGAGAAAACAGAAAAAAATGGACCCTTTTCATAATGACTGTGCTCAGACTTTATTTTAGAAGAATCTCCCTTTTGGGAAGGAGAGAAATGAGTTCAAAGCAAGATTTGGTAATGCACAAGGATTATCTTTTTAAATATCACAGCTTTTCTTAGTTTACTTTAGCATCAAGCAAACATGAATCATCTGTTGAGTTCACTTCAAATGTTTCAAAATTCTCATCAGACATTTAAAAAAAGAGAGAATTCTGGAAGGGATCTGGGCAGAGAAAAAAGGGAACTGGAGAGATCTGTGTGTTCATCCAATCAGTCGTCTATTCATGAATTTAGAAAACATTTATTTTAGCATCTGCCACTGTGCTCGGGCTTCCCTGGTGGCTCAGACGGTAAAGAATCCCACCTGCAATGCAGGAGACCTGGGTTTGACCCCTGGGTTGGGAAGATCCTCTGAGAAGGGAATGGCCATCCACTCCAGCATCCTTTGCTGAAGTGTTCCATGGACAGAGGAGCTTGGCGGGCTACATACAGTCCACAGGGTCGCAAAGAGTTGGACATGACTGAGCGACTAACACTGTGCTTAGTGCTTGTAATATAAAAACAAGTAAGGCACGGTTTCATCCTTGCGGAAGCGTATGTGTAAGCAACTGAGTTCTGTATTCCCAGTCCTGGTTATTTCTCAATGAGAGAGAAACAGCTGAAAATGAAGGAAAAGCCATGAAAAGATGCGGAATGCAAATCAGGATCACACCAAGGTTCTACTTAACATCCTCTAGGTTGGTTACGATAAAATGGCAGATAATAACACATGTTGGTGAGGCTATGGAGAAATCAGAGCACTTGCATATTGCTGGTAGGAATGTGAAATGTGCTTTGGAAAAGCACTTTGGCAGTTCCTCAAAAGGTTAAACACAAAGTGACATATATGACCCAGCAATTCTACTCTGAAATACACACTCAAGAGAACTGAAAACATGTGTCTGTACAGAAACTTGTACAAAGCAGCACCATGCACAATATTCAGAAGGTAGAAACCACCCAAATGTCCATCAGATGATGAATGGGCAGACGAAATAGAGTATATTTGTACAATGGAATATTATTCAGTCACGAAAAGGAAGTAAGTACTGTTACACGCTGCAACATGGAAGAACCTGGAAAGCACACCGTGAAAGAAGCCAGATACAAAATGCCATGTATCATATACCTCCATTTCTGTGAAATAGCTAGATCAGGCAAATTCATAAAGACAGAAATGAGATTAGAGGTTGCCAAGGTCTGGAGGGAGGGGAGAATGGACGATGACCACTGAAGGATACGAAGTTTCTTTTCAAGGTAATGAAAATGTTCTGGAATTGTGTAGTGTTGATGGCTGCACAACTCTGTGAATATACTAAAAACCACTGAGTGAAACCAGGGGACTTCCCTGGTTAGGACTGTGCTTCCACTGCAGGGGACGGCGGCTCAGCCCCTGGTGACAAACTAAGATCTCACATGCTGCATGGTGCAACAACAACATCAAAAAAATAAAAATAAATGGAATTAAAAAAGAAAACCATTGTTTTGTATGGACATATTTTGCATAAATCTGTGAATTTTATAGTATGTGAAACATGTCTCAATAAAGCCCCTAGTAGAAAGCAAAGAAACCAGGAGAGAAAAGAGGTTCCATTCAATAAACATATATATGAGGGGATTCCATGCCAGGCAACATGCCAAGGAGCTGAACAGTCTTAATTCTTGGGGCAGCTTTCAGTGTTTTGAGGGGAAACAGACAATCATGGGTCATTTGCTGATGATGTGGTTGGGGCTGGGGTAAGTCTCCAAGTCACCCTCCTGCCCACCCGCAGCCTGAGTCCAGGATGGGCACTCTCAACCCTCCCCATGCTTGTCAGTGGCAGCCCGCAGCACCTGCGACATAACAGGCGTGAGCTTTTTCCTTCCTTAGACGTGGTCTCTGGTTTACTGCAAGTGTTACGGTTCCAGTGAGGGGGCAGGGATCATGCATCCAGGCTGAAGCCCTGGTGTCTGCCCCTGGTTCCTCTGATGGACAGCATCTCAGTTTCTCCAGATCACTGCTCCCAGCCCTCTAGAGGGGACAACACAGGGAGGAGGCCTGTATCTGGCACGTGCAGACAGGCAGGGTGGCAGTCTGGAGCGGTGCCCAAGAGGCTGAGGGTCTCCGTGAGGGCTTCTGGAAGAGCTGATAATGCAGATGCAGGGCCCGGCTTCCAGCTTCATGAAAACTGCATTAGGATGTTTGAACTGTGGTTAAAACCCCCAAATTCCACTCAGATGAAGACGTCCAGATTCAAGCTCATCTAAGACGTGGTGATCTGGGGGCATGCATGCTCACTGATCAACTAGATTCCTGCTTGCTTTGATAGCTCTCATCACTGGGTTTACTAGGGCTAGGACACAGGGCTAAGGAGAGCTGAAGGGCCATACGTGTTCCCACGATGGAGAAATGAAAATCACTATGTCCAGGCCAGTTCGGTTGAGACACCATCACCGAAAAGGGAGATTTGAAGTCTGAGTTTTATACATCTTGCTCAACTGTCTCCTTTGGGCTGTGAAAACCACTGTTGGGACTTCCCAGGGGGTACAGTGGGTAAGAGTCTGCTTGCCCATGCAGGGGACACGGGTTCGATCACAGGTCTGGGGAGAACCCACATGCCTCAGAGCAACTAAGCCCGTTGAGCTAGTGCTCTAGAGCCTGGGAGCTGTGGCTACTGAGCTCAGGTGCTGCAGCTACACAAGCCCGTGTGCCCTGGAGCCTGCGCTCCACAGCAAGAGGAGCAGGTGCCCTGCAGCTGGAGAGCAGCCCTGCCCGCAGGAACTAGAGGAGGCCCCCACACAGCAACAAAGACCCAGAGGAGCTGAAACGTAAAGCAGATCAATAAGATAGATACCGCAACTTCCCATGCATTAAAAATCCACTATTCATCACACTCAAAGAGAGGCATTGCTGGCTGGTTAGGTCTCTCCTTTACATGATCGTAAACCCCAAACCCCAAAGTAGTATGCCACTGTCTGCTGTTGCTGCTGCTGCTAAGTCGCTTCGGTCATGTCCAACTCTTCACGACCCCATGGACTGCAGCCCACCAGGCTCCTCCATCCATGGGATTTTCCAGACAAGAGTACTGGAGTGGGGTGCCATCGCCTTCTCCAATGCCACTGTCTGCTAGGCAACTCAAATCTAAGGAGAAATACTAACAAAATCTACAGGAAAATTCACAAGGTGTTGATTTACTCTAAATACAGTTTTTTGGGTGGTGGAGTTCATTCTTAGGAAAAAGAAACATAACAGCTCCAACAGGGATCTGTGTCCAGAGAACCAACTAGTGATCAAGTGTGTAGGACTGGGGATAAAGTCAGTGAACACGGTCAGACATACTCTGGAAATATGTAACATCACAGTGATCAGTCTCTAGGGATGAAGACCAACATGTACAGGGACGTCCCTGGTGGCACAGTGGGAAAGAAGCCACCTGCCAGTGCTGATCCCTGGTCCGGGAAGATCCCGCACGACACAGAGCAACTAAGCCTGAGTGCCACAACTACTGAGGCTGGACACTAGAGGCCGGCACACGACCAGCGGGCCCACGTGCCGCAGCTACGGAAGCCCTCGCGCCTGGAGCCTGCGCACCGCACCAAGAGAAGCCGCTGCCGTGAGGAGTCCTCGAACCGCCGCTGGAGAGCAGCCCCGCCGCAACCCGAGAAAGCCTTCGCGGAGCAACAGAGACCCCTCGCAGCCAAAGATGGACAAATACATAATTAAAGAAGCAAAATGACTGCGATATAAACGAGTTAAAAACTGTGTACATTAGTTTCTTATAAAGTCCAGCTTTTTAAAAATAACAATTATACAAATAATACAATTTATTGTAGAAAAATCGAAAGACATAAATTAGCAAAAAACAAACTTCCCTATCAACTCTCTACCACAGAGGTAAGTACTGTAGCATTTTGGTGTTTCTACATCTTAAATTAGGATGTTTGACTGTATGTGCACATATGCGCCTGTGTGCGCTGAAACACATACTCACAAAACACAAAGTAACCCAATTATTTAAAAAATGCATCTTCCTGGTAAAGTCAGATGGAATATACATGTCCATGTTGTCAGGAAAGCTACATCTTATTTTTAAAATTAAATTTTCTTATTGAAGTACAGTTGCTGTACAATATTATATAAATTACAGGTGTCCAATATAGTGAGTCACAACTTTTAAAGGTTATACTTCATTTAAAGTTATTATAAAATATTGGCTATTTCAATGTGTTGTTACTATGTCCTTGTAGCTTATCTTATACCTAATAATTTGTACCCCACCACCCTATTTTGTCCCTCCTCCCTTCCCTGCTAGTTTGTTCACTATGAGTCTGTTTTTTTATTATATTCACTAGTGTGTTGTGTTGTTTAGATTCTACATATGAGTGATCTCATACAATTTTTGTCTTTCCCTGCCTGACTTATTTCACTCAGCGTGATGCTGTCCTTCCATGTTGTTGCAAATGGCAAAATTTCACCCTTTTTATGGCTGTGTAATATTTCCTTGCGTACACAGACCACATCTTCTGTATCCATTCATCTGTTTATAGATGCTGAGGATGCTTCCATATCGCGGCTATTGAGAATTACGCTGCTAAGAGCACTGAGGTGCATATGCACTTTAAAATCAGAGCTTCTGGTTTAGACCGTCATTATCTATCTACTTATTCGGCTACGCTGCTAAGAGCACTGAGGTGCATATGCACTTTAAAATCAGAGCTTCTGGTTAAATCGTCATTATCTATCTACTTATTCGGCTGCACTGGGTCTTGGCTGCAGCACCCGGGAATTTGGTGGCAGTGCTCAGGCTTCTCTCTTTGTGGCTCAGAAGTTGTAGCGCATGGGCTTATTTGCCCCGGCATGTGGGACCTTCGTTCCCAGACCGGAGATTAAACCTGTGTCCCCTGCATTGGGAGGCGGATTCTTAACCACTGGACCACCAGGAGAGCCCCAGTGCTTTTGCTTTTTTTTCGGTATTTATCTGGGAGTGGAATTCCTAGGTCATATAGTAGTTCTACTACTGAACACTAGGGCTTCCCTGCTGGCTCAGGTGGTAAAGAATCTGCCTGCGATGCAGGAGACCCAGGTTCAACCCCTGGGTCAGGAAGATTTCCTGGAGAAGGGAATGGCAACCCACTCCAGTATTCTTGCCTGGTGAGTCTCATGGAGAGAGGAGCCTGCTGGGCTACAGTCCATGGGGTCGCAAAGAGCTGGACACGACTGAGCGACTGATACACATAGTAGTTCTGTTTTTAGTGTTTTTGGAGAAAGCTCCGTACTATTCTCCATAGTGGCTGCACTAATTTACATTCCCTTCAACAGTGTAAGGGACTGACCCCCTTTTCTCCACATCCTTGCCAACATTTGTTGTTTGTGTTCTTTTTGATGACAGTCATTCTGACAGGTGTGAGGTGACCCTGTGATTCTGATTTGCATTCCCCTGGTGATTAGTCATGTGGAGCATCTTTTCACACGTTCTCCATCTGCATAGGGAAGCTACATCTTGACTTCTTACACCCAGAGGTGATGTGCATTTTGTCAGATACTTGGTATCAAGTGCAGATGGCAGAGATAAAGGAGAGAGAGCTACAGATCTTTTCCTTCTCATCTCTGGGAACCAATCACAGTGCAACTGGACACTGTGGCTTGCGGGACACACCTTGGGAGGGCTGGAGACCACCCGTCAGAACTAGAAGGATGTGGGACCCTCTGCCCCAACCTCGTCACTACCTTTCTGCTTTACTCTTTGCCGTTGGCAGTAGGGCACTGAAGATTTCTTCCTGTCTGTAGCTCAACAGTTGATGTGGAAGGTTGAACTGTCTGGCCTTTAAAGTTCTTGGGAACCCTGGAGTCTTGTGATAAGTCAATGTGCGGGTGGAATGGACGCCTTCTGTGTTCTGACTGTGAGTCTGAAGAGTGGTTTGCTTTGCTCTTGCATTTCTCCCAGATTATCTTCTTGGAGGGTGGGTGAGTAGGTGATTATGTCTGTAGTTAAAACATCAAAACATCTACAGAAACATCTACTTAAGTGGCAGCAGTTGCACACGAGTGCACCCCACCCGTGTCTTTCTTTTCTCCAAAATATTAACTCAGAACCATCTTATTTACCCCCAAAAATACATCAGTCATTATGCCTAGGCCCATCATTCATCACTAAATAACTGTCACCGGGAGTGAGATCCCGCACAAGTGGATAGGTGGGTGGGGAGTCTCTTTAGGTTTCTGAATATGCTTGATACATCACACGGTAACCAGTTCTCCTAGAACGGAACCACTGCCTCCTCTCCCCTCTCGGGGTCTCCATCCTTTTCCTTCCTCACACACGCCAAACAGTCACATGCTGGCTGGTAAATACGCCCAGCTGAGGAAATGCATGCTCCCGGGAGTGCATGCTCACTGGGTGTCAGTCCTGAGTTCTGCCTGGGAACAAATATGAGAAACACAGCCTGGAGGCCTTGCTGTTCACCTGAGAACTGCTTCTGTGAATTGTCCCAAGGGACTGACCGCTAAAGAAGAATGGTTAAATACGACCCGTGACTGCATGTGACAGTCCAAGGATGTCGCATCTTGACTAGCTTCTATATTCTCAGACGCCCTGTACCTTAGGCTAGTCAATTGTGCTGTCACTTTGTCAAGGATATTATTACGAAAGCAAACTCCGTCTGTTTGTTCAACAAAGGACTGGGAGAGTTTTTTTTAAGTGAACACTTGCCAAGCATTAGTCTCACTAATTGCCAAGCATTACTCTGCACTAAAATAAATCGACATGCTAAAATATTACTAACATTTTTTTTTTAACTTTTTTGGCTAAGAACTTTAAGACCTAATTCACATACCATACAATTCAACGGCTTTTAATATATTCATGGAGTTGTAAAATCACACTGTCATCAGTTTTAGAGCATTTTCATCCTCATCCTAAGAAAGTCTGTACCTTTAGAAATCACTTCCTATCCCTCTCAACTCCCCATCTGCTCTGCTCCAAGCAACCACTAAGCTATTTTCTGTTTCTACCTATTTGCCTATTCTCGACATACTGTATAAATGGAATTGTACCACATGTATTCTTTGATGACTGGTTTTCACTGAGCACAATAATTTCAAAGTTTATCCCTGTTGTTTTTAAAAGTTTGATTTTAATTTTTAAAAATTTGGTTTTCAGAGGGACTTAGTATGTGAAAGGGAAAGCTGTGTGCATTTGTGTCAGAAATCATGTGACCGGCAGCAAGCCTGGCTTCTTGGTTTGCACTGAGTGGGATTCACTTGGTTTCTAATTAATGAGTGAGTAAGATCAGAGGGCTGGCTAGTCTAACTTTTTTGAGTAAATTATAACAGCATCTCAGGCCCTAGTAGAAGGAAACCCCTCATCACCTTGGTGGACACACAGTCCTTAGGAACAGAACGTAAGGCAGACTTTGCTGGTAGGTGGAAAGGAGAAGAAGCTGCCTCGGAGGGTCGACCCAGCAGAAGGAGAGGGGAGCCGAGACCAGAGGCTGTTTCCCATCTGCTCATCTTCCCTTCTGGGTAAGATCTCTTGCCTGGCACAGCTGTGCTGGCGTCTGAAAGGAGCAGTGGTTATCACTGGCGATGGGAAATCCCTTGGGTCATTCAGAAAGGTGCTGGTTCATGGTGAGGTTAAGGCTACAGACCCTGAGTGGTTAGGGTGAGGCTATTGGATGAAAAAATATTTTTATACCCCCAAGGAACCTAGAGAGTATATTCAAAAGCAGAGACATTACTTTGCCGACTAAGGTCCGTCTAGTCAAGGCTATGGTTTTTCCTGTGGTCATGTATGGATGTGAGAGTTGGACTGTGAAGAAGGCTGAGCACCGAAGAATTGATGCATTTGAACTGTGGTGTTGGAGAAGACTCTTGAGGGTCCCTTGGACTGCAAGGAGATCCAACCAGTCCATTGTGAAGGAGATCAACCCTGGGATTTCTTTGGAAGGAATGATGCTAAAGCTGAAACTCCAGTACTTTGGCCACCTCATGTGAAGAGTTGACTGATTGGAAAAGACTCTGATGCTGGGAGGGATTGGGGGCAGGAGGAGAAGGGGACGACCAAGGATGAGATGGCTGGATGGCATCACGGACTCAATGGACGTGAGTCTGAGTGAACTCTGGGAGATGGTGATGGACAGGGAGGCCTGGCGTGCTGCGATTCATGGGGTCACAGAGTCGGACACGACTGAGCGACTGAACTGAATGAACTGAAGGAAGCTTAACTGTTAGCATGTTCAGTCACTCTTCCAATTTTACCTGGAACTTCCTTAAATTATCCCACAGTTAGGTCCTTCTGATTGAAGCTTTTCCCCCCACAGGACCTTCAACGTCATGTTATTTCTTTATATATTTAAAAAAATCTTGAACACTCCATCACTTAGCTTTTTCCCAACATAATAATCCTGATTTATGTTATGTTTAATTCTTGGCATTAGATACCAAGTTTTGCATCATGTTAGTATTTAACCCTTTGATAAACACTATATTCATTCATCCATCCATCCATTTACTTAACAAACATGTATGCTCCAGTGTGTAAGGAATGGGGTTCAAACTTGAAGCAGTGTTAACTTTCAAGGTCTGCAGTTTCCCAACAGAGCTACCCAGATGCTCCCATTCAAGGAATCTTTCCTTAGAACAGCATGTCTTTTCTTTGCACCCTGCCCTCCGACTGGCTGGGGTGAAGATACAAGAGGTGCACGTCTTCAAACTCTAGAGCTCAGGAGGGAGGGGAGGGAAGCAGAAAGGAGGCCAGGTCAGAGGTGTCAGTCCAGAAAGGGGAGAGGACATGAGCATAAGGGTCTCTGGATTTCCTTTATCTGGAATCTTAAGGCAGAAAAAGGGCCAAAACAAGGTTTAGATGGTTTCTTCTGACTCAAAGAGTTCTTGAAACTAAAATAAATCATTTTTAGGCTGAGGCTAGGGCATGATACAGATCTCCCAGATGGCTCTGTGGTAAAAGAATCTGCCTGCAATCCAAGAGATGCAGGTTCAATTCCTGAGTTGGGAAGATCCCCTGGAGAAGGGCATGGCAACCCACTTCAGTATCCCTGCCTGAGAAATCCCATGGACAGAGAAGCCTGGAGGGCTATTGCCCACAGGGTCGCAAAAGAGTCAGACATGACTCATGCAAGGGGCATAATACAGTCTTACACACAAGAAGTCCCTAACTGACCTTTCTTCTCTCAGTCCCCATGGTCTCCCACCCTCAGGAGTTGACCTAACCTTTCAATCTACAATTAGAGCTAAACCACTTGAAGATGCAAGTCACAAAGAAAGGGAAAAGACCGGTATAATGAGTCAGTCAAAAATGTTAATCAAAAGGATACACACACTAGCAGTCTGCACGGTTTGGTTTTCAGAGTGTTTAAAAATCTCAGCCAATTTTCAAAACCAGGATTTCACATAAAATGTAGCTTCGTGTGAAAAATGGGAAGATCTGACATACTGAGCCCAAATCCTCCCAGAGCACCAATCAGGCAGCCCCCCTCCTAACAGAGAGACCCCTGGCTCTCTGCAGTCAGCACCCCTCCCCGAGGGAGGCCAATGTCAGCAGCCGCTTAGGTCTAGTCTCGCATAGTCTTTTGATGAGTAAAGAAATATTTCACAGGATTTTTATCTTTGCCCAAAGTGGGAAGACACAAGTAATTCAAGAAAAGTGAAATGATGCATTTCTTTATGGAACTGAAAATTCTGATCCAGCGACACGTAAACAATGTGTGCGATGGTTGAAAAATTTAAACTGGGTTGGCCTTACGGAACAACTGCGTCTTTCAGTTACTAGCGTTGGCTCTTTGGTTCTTATGGGCATTGGCGTTTCAGAACTCTGGTACTAATGAGATCACTTCCTATTTTACTTAATTTTAGATTTTTTAATATTTTATTTTTGGCTGTGCCTCATGGCTTGTGAGAGCTTAACCCTAATCCTGACCCTAGCCCCGAGCAGGGATTGAACCCAGGTCACAGCAGCGAAAGCACTGCGTCCTCACCACTGGACTGCCAGGGAATCCCCAATCATTTCCTCTTTTTAAAGAGGCAATTGGTTAGAAAGCAGAAAGGCAAAGTGTTTCACGAGAACAGGGAAAGGAGGCAGCAGAAAAGGTCATCAGAAACGGGCAGAGTGGGTGCCTCTGATCTCTGGTTTTGCTCTGAGAGTCAGTTTATGGTATCAGGCTTCCACAGAAGCAACCACAGTTATTTCATGCCCTGCTGGTCTGAGGAAAATGGGTGCCTTTTCTTTATCTGAATACCCTTCAGAATGAGAGTCAAGGTCCAGATCTAAGAATGTGGGCCAGCAGCTCTTTAGTCTGATGTCTCATGAAGGAAGGGGCAGCTGGGTTTGACATCAGGATGGCATCCTTGTTCTAAGCTGCACTGGTCTCCCTGAGGTCACCCCTGTAGTCATGGAGTGGAAAGGAGAGGGGGTGCTTATGTCTACACAGAGCTGACCTAAACAAGCCTACCTGATGGAAGGAACACGGTCCAGACCACGCGGACTGTCTCTAACACACGTGTAAGCAGCATGTTGCAGGTATACACGTACATGGATGTTCAAGTGTACTCCATTTTGAATCGATTCAATACACAAAAATCTAAACTTTTCCATTTGAAAGCCCAGGAGGCTTTTCCTATTTCACACGACAAAAAAAGCACCTTTACAATATACCCTTTCTTTCAGATGTTTTCTAAATATTCAGTTCTTTCAAGAGAGTGGTTCTCAACTGGGGCGGTTTCACCCCCAAGGGGACACCTGGCACTATCTGGAGACACTGCTGTTGTCGCAACTGGGCTATTGGCATCTGGTGCCTGGAGGCCAGGGACGCTGCTAAAGGTTCCACAAGGCGCAGGACAGCCACACGACAGAGAGGAACCAGCCTCAAAAGTCATCTGCACATGCCAAGATGGGAAACTCTGGTCTGATACTCATTATGTTTTATATATATATACACATTTATTTTAATTGGAGGCTACTTACAATATTGTATTGGTTTTGCCATACATCAACATGAATCCACCACGGGTGTACACGTGTTCCCCATCCTGAACCCCCCTCCCACCTCCCTCCCCATACCATCCCTCTGGGTCATCCCAGTGCTCCAGCCCCAAGCATCCTGTATCATGCATCGAACCTGGACTGGCGATTCGTTTCATATATGATATTATACCTGTTTCAATGCCATTTTCACAAATCATCCCAGCCTCTCCCTCTCCCACAGAGTCCAAAAGACTGTTCTATACATCTGTCTCTCCTTTGCTCTCTCTCGCATACAGGGTTATCGAGGAAACCAGAATTGAAAGAGACATGTGTACCCCAATGTTCATCGCAGCACTGTTTATAATAGCCAGGACATGGAAGCAACCTCGATGTCCATCAGCAGACGAATGGATAAGAAAGCTGTGGTCCATATACACAATGGAGTATTATGCAGCCATTAAAAAGAATACATTTGAATCAGTTCTAATGAGGTGGATGAAACTGGAGCCAATTATACAGAGTGAAGTAAGCCAGAAAGAAAAACACCAATACAGTATACTAACGCATATATATGAAATTTAGAAAGATGATACTCATTATGTATGACTTATTTTCCTTCCTGAAAAGGTGACTTACGCAAATGATCCAGCACTATGTACTAAGCAAGGGATGCCCGTCTGGGGAGTCAGGGCCGGTGGGGAGCGGGCCTTTGGGAGAGAACGCGGGGCTGCTTAAGCCGCAAAGGCTGCCGCGCTGTGAGGTGGGTCCGGACCTGAGGGGAGGCGGCGGAGGCGCGCAGGGTGAAGCCGGGGGTGTGGCTGGCAGCGGGCTGCTGAGAGAAGTATCATCGGTTCAGGGGTGAGGGTTGTGAGGAAACGGCCGAGCTTTCCGGAACAGCGGGTGTGGGAGGAGGCACAGAGGCCAGAATCCCGAGGGAGCCTCAGGGCAGGGGAGAGCTGGCGGAGCGGGTGTCTGGCCCGGCAGGTCACGGAGAGGGCCTGACCGCCTGAGGAGGGGCCTGTGGAGGGTGGAGAGGGCGGGGGGTAGACCGGAAGAGAGGCTTTGGGGGAGACGGGGGGACACGCGGAGAGGGGGCAGCGCGCCGGAAGTGTCTGCGCGCGGCTGGGCGGAAGGACCGCCCCGGGAGTGTGGGGCCGAGGAAGTCCTCGCGGGCCTGAGAGGAGCCTGGGACCAGGGGCGGGCCGCGGCCACCAGGGCGTGGACACGGGGGAAGGCAGGCCCCCGGTGCTTCAGTAGGAGGAGACGGGCCCTGAAAGCTGGCCCAGGGCAGACGGCGGAGTGGGAGGCCACTGGGCCTCAGGCTGAATGCCCCTCAATGCCGGGAGCTGAGATGAAACAGTCTACCGGAAGGATTTCACGAAGGGATGAGAGGCGGTGGACGCGAAGCCCGCGCGCGGCAAGCACGCAGCTCCAACGCCCCTTCCCCAGCCTGCCAGCCCTGACTTCAGTGTCTCATAAGACCTTGGACTCCTGGTATGACTGCCACCTCGAGCAGAGGCAGTGGATGCCTGAGGGCACCCAGTGAAATCCCTGAAGGACACGCCTCTGACGAGACAGACCCCTGATTCTCAGGAAAGAGAAGACAGAACGGCAGGCTCGAGCTTTCCTCGGCACGTGGGCTTGCTTTGGAAGCGACTATTGTTCCTTCCTTAGCTTGCATTTCTGGGTACTGAGAGGCACTTTCATTTAACCTGTTGAACAGCAAAGGTGTTTTGTATTAAAAAAGAAGAAAATTCCTATTATTTTCTGGAGTGGTGTCGACTCTTCGCAGCACGTGGGTAGCGGTACCCAAGTGGAAATCCTGACTGGTACCAGCATCCTTACAATTATATAAGCACTGCAGAAAGATCTGCGGTTGCACTGACCTCTTAAGGACTCCACTGTAAAGACATGATGCCTGCAGCACTTGGTTCATTGGGTGGACTGACCATAAATCTTCCCTTTCTTTGTTTCCTTTTGTGCCCTCCTCTCCCTGGACTGGGTGTGATTCTGGGGTTTAAGGGTACTTGTTTCTCATGTAACATTTTTTTTTTTTTTCAGGGCGGACTCTGGAGCCTAAATATCCTCAACTCTACTGTACAGCACTCCTTCTTCAACCTTAACAGACGCTAAGGAAATTCTAATTGTGGCTTCCTAGGGGGCTCAGTGGTTAAGAATTTGCTGCCAACTCAGGAGATGTGAGTCCCATCCCTGGGTCAGAAAGACCCCCTGGAGGAGGAAATGGCACCCCACTCCAATATTCTTGCCTGGGAAATCCCATGGACAGAGGAGCCTGGCAGGCTACAGTCCATGTTTAGTCGACTTAGCAACTAAACAACAAGGAAATTCTAATTAGGATTTCTTTAGGGCTTAACTCTTGTTTTTAATCCAGTGTTCTTTGATGTGGACCGTTTCAACCATCTTCCACCTACCATTTCATTTCCATTTCTAATATCTACACAATTACTCACACACAGTCAACAGAGCTACAGAACATGGAAAAAAAAAAGTTAGATTCTTGACTAGAGGCAGAGTGGCAATGGAAACGTTCAGAAATGATGGCTCTATGTGACGGTGTTGCTTCAGGTATGAAGTCTTTCTGTGATAGTAAGAAGGCGGCTGTTGAACAAGTACACGTGCAATCCAACCCCCAAACAAAATAGGACAAACACACACATCTCCTTGATCCTGGCTCCAAACCAGGAAATTCTTACTCTCTTGGACATGATAACCAACTTGGATGCACACACACTAGCTGCGTTTTGGACGTGCAAATCTTACCAAGATGGTACGGAGGATGTCAAGCAGGGAGCCCAGGGTAGGTGAGTTGCCCAGGACACACACAGTGCAGGGAAGGAGTCTGTTGAAGCAGACCCAGAGGCGGCCTGGCCAAGCTGCCCGCAGAGCGGCCAGACTCAAGCTCTTTGGGGACTCTGGAATGTAACTGGAATTTCTGGTGGAAACAGCCAGCACCCCTTGCCAAAAAAAAAAAATTGACTTTTAGCTCTGCTGAAACCTCGGCCACAAAGGAGAAGACACAGCACCCTGCCTGCCAATTTCCCTTCCCTTTGTCTGGTTTCTAAATGTGCTCCTCCTATTTCTTCTGAGTTGGGACTAGGAAGAAAGTGTGGGGCAGAACCGGCGCTGTTGGCTGATGTTGACATAACAAACCATGGCTAGGCTCCTTGAAAGATAAGAAGTAGGGAGCTATATCTTTTTAGTGATTGCTAGATTTCTTTTGACTTGTCCCTAACTTTCAAAAATTGAAAACGTGTTTTCATCTACTATATGAAAAGTAGATTCATCTAGCTAAAAGTAAATGCATACTGTGGGTCTCAGCCCCTCGCAGTGTGGAAACCACTTACTCCCCTTCATAAAGTTTTATTTTAAATTTCATTCAGTGAACTGTATTCTAACTCTTTGTTAATTCACGTTCTCAGTGATTCAGGAGCTTGATAACATTTTTCCCCCTTGGCTATTTTATACACATAAAGACAGAGAAAAGCAATGCAAAGGGAACTAAGTCATTTTAAAGTCTATTATTGAAATAATCAGTCTTGTCACTGGGTTCTGCAGCCTTTCTTAATTTCATCTATGTGTACTTATAACACACTTTTTTTTTTTTACAAGATTACGATCATTTTCTACACACTAGAAAACTCCAATTAAAGGCTAGAGAATAAGTCATCCTTAAAACAAATTGTGAAAAAGTTAAGACAACTGCATTATTGAAGAGTTTATAAAGCTGTTGTGACAGCAATAAGCACAGATGAAGCAATTATGAATTTCATGAAAATAGATAAAAATCCAATTGGAATAATGAGGCCTGCCCCACTGAACACCTGTTTATAGTCTTAATTTTGCCTTAAGGAGATACGACTGATGTTCTCCAACAACAACAAAAATCAATAATGGATCAATATGGATAAACGTGTTGGGTCTGACCTTTTGTCCTAAGAGACAGTTAACAGCTGGGTTTAGTTTTACTGGGATTTACTTAAAGACTTGTAACAGTAAATAATGGTGCATTTAAGAATATTTGCCTGCTTTGATTTAGTGAGTTTGGCAGGTGGCAGTGGCCTTTCAATGGCATATGGCTTTGAGAAATTACATCAATATATGCATATGATGTCTTAGCCTCTAGTTCATGCGTCAAGTTAATTAGTAAAGAATCACTGGTTTAGCATTTTATAAGCAAATATTCTCCAGCACTGGTGGAAGACAATACAGTGAAAAGATAAAAATGAGTAAAAGTCTGCAAAGTTTTGCAAGAGTTTTTAATAGTGGAATGCCCAAATATAGAGACAAACCAATATTTTCTTGAGGTTTTACAGCATGAGAAAAGCATATCTCCAGGCATGCCTAATGAAACAATGTTAACTGCTTTTCAAAGATAAATTACTTATAAATATAATATTAAGTGAAATACCACGCAGTCTATCTCAAAGTTCCCATTAGGGGACTTACATGCAGTGTCCCTTGTAATAAGTGAGAATTTCTGATGCCTTTCAAGAGAAATGTGAAACTAAATGAAAATGCAGATGAATGACTCTGAAAATGTTTTATGCTTCAATTTCCTTCGTATCTGGAAATTACAGGATAACACAGAATAAAAACACAGCATATGGTAAAGACTAAACGGGGTTTTGTTTTTTAAAATTTTGTTTAAACGGGCTACTTTTAATTGTGGACACATATTAAGGAATGCAAATAAAATTTTTATAGGATCCACAATCAAATTATCTTATGTTTTAAGATAACTTCATGGAGAAATTCATCTTTGAAGATCAGAGGGCACTGTATTCTTGCAAATTATGAAGACCTATAAATTTGGTTTCCACTGAAATATCCTATGGATTGTACACAGGAAAAAAAAAGAGTTTCTGGCATATTTGCACTAGAATTTAAGCTATTTTCAAAAGCATTTCTATCTGGCAACTGCTTTTAAATTTCTTGAGTACTACCAGTTTGCCTCTTTTATTTTAGCTTTTGGTAATACAAGATAGGTTCTACCGATAGAAAATTAAACAGTATCAGAAAGCTGCAGCGTCTGTTAAATGGATATTGCACTTGTTTGAATATTGGATATTTTGAAGGCTATTTCATTCTCTTTTGTGCAGAGTTTGACATGATGGCAAACACATCCACCTTTAGGCACATGATGGCAAGGTAAAGTGTATCAGTTTCTTAATGAGTTTTATGTTCTTACAGTTAGTTATGATTACAAGTAGATTCTTTACAGTTTACATGGATAAGTAAATATATTAAAAAGAACATTTACAAATCCCAATATCTCAAAGTTATGGTCAAAATATCGTGAAAATATTTTACTACTTACCTAAAATAAACTTTCAATATAAAGTGCCAAGAAAAAGTCAAATGAGTTTTTAATGTGAACCAGAGCCGAGGAAAATGATCCCATTTCAAATGCAACAGTGCCAGTCCACCAAGGGGGAAGCCTTAACGTATTTTCTTTAGCAAAGAAGCTGACAGTATTCCCTGTGGGCAGTGTGTATCCACACGCGTGCACACACGCTATATAGATAATAAAATCACAGCCTAACAAACCAACTCCATCCAGCTTGCATACTGGAAGAAAAAAGTGCTTGGAAATCTTTGTCGTTCAAGGACCCCTTTCAATCACTTAGCAACCTCTCTTTCCTGCTATTTTTAATTTCAAACGTTCAGCGTTCAAAGTCAAAGATTTGACAAAGCGGATGCAAAGGGTCCCTTTAAAACACCCCAGAGACAAACAAGGAAACTTGGATCAAACGGAAGGAAAATGGTCCCTACCTTTTTTCTGAGAGTACGATGGCGACTGCACTTGAGAAAAAGTAGGCTTTTCTTCAGTGAAATATTCAGGTTGGCTGTATTGATTCAGGGCCATGTCCAAGTCCGAGTCCCTGCTTTTCAGCATGTTTCCAGGGTAACTACAGGTATAAGGCTGATTCACTGCCCAGGCCTGTTCCATATATATGTTGTTACTGGGCACAGCCTGAGCGTTGCAACCACTGTAACCTGGACTATCTTCGAAATACGCGTAATAATCAGTGGCCTGCATGTAGCAGTTGCTGCCGGCAGCTGGGTGTACTTCGTAGAGTTCTTGCACACAGAAGTTCATTTTGGTGCCCGGGCTCTGTTCCTACTTTACATATACACACACTCTATGGATGCAGTCCCCAGCCCATACGCCCTGCGTGCCGGGCATATACCGCGAGAAGCGTACATACATACACATGAAGGGAGAAGCAGAGATGAATAAACACCAGCCACACGGCAACCCAGCCTGCTGTACTTTGCCACGGCACCTGATGTGCTAAAATCCTATTTAGGTGGAGGTGTCTTTGGAGCTCTGCTGCCATTCAAACATGTTGGAAAGCAGATTTCTGACTATCAAGGTCTTAAGCTCTGAACGCACCTAATTCCTGGAAAAGATGGCAGGCAGGTAGGCATGACCTCTGCCCGGCTGGAGGACCGACAGATGGCAGGCAGGTAGGCATGACCTCTGCCCGGCTGGAGGACCGACAGCCAGGACGCGTCTGTGGCTCTGACGCTGGGAAGATCCATTTTATATGCTGTTTTTAACTCCTTTCCACATGATTAGAAAATGATTACTCATTGTTATGTCATTTTGGTTGACAACTTAAGCATGAAACATTATAAAGACATCTTAGAGTCTATCCTTGGATACACAGAAAATCCGAAAATCAATAATCTAGTTTATTAGCAGGGACCAGAGAAAATCCAGCCGTAACGAGCCTGATGACTCTGGAACATTAATCTAGTCACACAAACGTTAGAGGTTACATCTGTTGTTGAACATCACCCACGAGCTTCTAATGCAGGAAGAAGGACACATGGGGCCCACGGGTCTTTAAAAGACACCACGCGAGGCACATCTGAGAACACCGCTGGCGTTTGCGAGCTCTGTTCTGCTCCTTGCCCCTGGTGATTTTCTACATCATTAGCCTAATCGACATGCGGCCTGGAGCTGAACTTCACTTTGCTCATTTTGCCTTGGTTGTGTTGGTAAGCGCACCAGGGGTGAGTGTGTGTCACACCTGGTGTGCAGAGCACCCCTCTGGGAGAGCAGTGTCCCCCTTCTGATCCTGGGGGGATGCTTTTTATAGTATGCTACCAGTTTTTCTTTTTTTTTAATTCAATTTTTATTTCATATTGGAGTGTTGTTGGTTTATACTGCAGTGTTAGTTTCAGGAGTGCGGCAAAGTGATTCAGTTGCACAGATACACATATCCGTTCTTTTTCAGACTGTACAACTATCATTTCATTCTCATTCAGTTCTCCTTTTGAGATGATCTTCGAGCTTAACTGTGATTTAAGTAGTAGTCATGTGCTTGACATTTAAAGATAGTGATCCAAAAGGGAGAGGCATTTTCTAGGAGAACTGCCATTTAAGACACAAACAAACACCAAGTTAGAGATAAAAGCCTGCTAGATGGTGCCCGATGGTGTTTTCTCCGTGTGGATGGCAGTGAGCACCTGTATTCTAGGTCACGATTCAGGAAGGGTGCAAGCTGCTATCTTTGCAGTTGGAGGTTCTTTTTCTTGGGAAGACTTAGTTGGGAGGGCTGGCCCCAGGAGGTAATGTGTACACTTGGGATCCTGTTAGTCCCTGAATAGGTGACCTCTTGGTATTTCCCTCCCAAGGGACCACAGGCAATGTGATGTTGCAGTGTTCCATTGTAACGCTTCCACTTTGGACCTAATGCAATGTGGAATTTTGGGCAGGGACATAGGGCCAGAGAAAGGAGGATATTACAGTCATTCAACAAACATCTATAGGTTATCTGTTCTGTACAAAGCAAGGAGCGGGTGGGAGCAGAGGTGTTGATTTGGGAAGTCAGTCATGGGCCCCGTCACCAAGTAGCTTAATAGCAGGTGTTTTCACACAGAGTCAAGCGGACCACTGTCAAGAGTCTGTAAGAGCTGATGATTTTATGCATGAATTGCATGGATTCAGGGAAGACAATTAAGAATTAGAAAACAAGCAACAGATGAGACAAGATGAGGGAAGAAACCCAGGCAGACAGACTCCTGGGTGGATATTTAGTAATAAGACTGCTCAAAAAATTGCAACTGAACAAGGAAAGGAATGTTCTTCAAATTGTTACATTTGAACCCAGACAATGAATTCCAACATCCTAGAGAGCACAGAAGTTACCATAAGGAATAAGGAATGCAGCTAACATCTTAACAGTTTTTATTCTCTGATTGCTCTTCAAACAAATAAAAGATTTATTTGCAAGTGTTTTTAAGAACACATACATACAACATTACAATTAACATTTTCTCCCTACTGAAAATGTCAAAACATTTCACTGGAAGCAATGACTATTTTCTGAAAACCCCAGGAAAAAGGATCCAGGCCTTATGTTTCTTTGTCTGATCTCATGTATTTATCTCAAATTTCCCAAAACTAATCTGAAAATTAACCTTTCAATAAAGCAGTTTTCTTTCCTGGCAAACACATATGTTCCAAGGCCTCCTTTTCTGGTTAGAAGCTGCATGTCAAAACCATCCAGTTTTGCAGTTTTGCCCAGTGCATTTCCTGGCTCCCTTTCTAGTTCATTGGAGGCACAAGTCCAAGCCATTTCTTGCTTTTCACCAGTAACATTACCAACTCAAGCCAGAATCTCAAATTTCATGACAAAGGAACACTTCTAAACATTTTTCCAAGATCTCTAAATGTGCTTGAAAAATCAGAGTTTTCTTCTGCCTCAGAACTGATCTACATCCTGCAGCAAAGAAAGACAGAACAATTCCTGAACAACTTGCCCCCACCTCTGAATTCTCAACAGCATTTTGATGGAGTTAAAACAATCCTGAATTCTCCCAGAAATCTTCGAACAGAAAAAAAGTTTCTAGACATGTTTAAACGGGTTCTTCACTTCCTCTTTTCTTTTGGAAAATATAGAACCAAACGTTTCTGAAATGCTGCCTTCTTCTTGCACCAAGTGGGGTTACTCTTCGAGTAAATGTGTAAAACTGATGACTGGGAGCTGGAAATGGATTCAAGTTGAAATACAGTCCCTCATCCCTGACAGAGGCAGTCTTGGCGCTGCCACTCGCGATCGATCCAGCCTTTTTGTGAAGTCAACAAAGCAATTTAAACATATTATATGTCACAAATGAGGTGAACTTTAGTAAGTCTGCTCTCTTACTTCCCTGGCTGACGAGCCTAATTTAGTTACTGAGAGAGAAGCTTACGAGTTATTTGACGTATAGAGCATCAAACGGCCTGAAATAAACTCAGGAGGGCTTTCATAATTCTTATTAGAAGTGTTTCAATCAATAATAATTTATTATCTAAGTACACGTTTGTCCTTTAGGAAATAACCTAAAAGGACAAGACTAATGATCTTGCTGGCGAAACTGGTAGGTAAACAGCGAACCCTCAAGGACTCTGAAGGAGGAGCCTTGTTTCTCTCTTTGGGTCTTTCTTTTCTTCTGCCTTCAGCTGTGTTGACTCTCATATAAGACTGCACATTGGAACCACCCACAAACGTTAAAAACACCAGTGCTCAAGTGTCATCCTCAGAAATTGTGATTTAATCAATATGGGGTAGAACCTGATTGTGATGACTTTTTCAAGTTTTCCCAGATTAATTCACAGGCAGTGGAGTCAGGCTTCCCAGGCAGCTCAGTGGGTAAAGAATCTGCCTGCAATGCAGGAGACACAGGCAGACACGAGTTCGATTCCCAGATTGGAAAGATTCCCTGGAGGAGGGCATGAAAACCCACTCCAGTATTCTTGCCTGGAGAATCCCATGGACAGAGGATCCCAGTGGGCTACAGTCCGCAGGGTCGCAAAGAGTTGAAAATGGCTGACGTGACTGGGCACATGCAGTGAACTTGAAGAACTGTCTATTCTACTGGGTGTCTGAGCCCAGCTCCTCAACAGGGACCAGGGTATCCTGAAGACTCATTCTTTTTCTTCATTGGCAGCTTCACTGTGTATTTCCTTTTGTTTTTCAAAGTTTACCTTCCCTATCTCAAGCTGGCCTCACTGCCCTTGAGTCATTTGGTCAAGTAGAGGAAATGAGTCAAGGAGATACACCAGGACAAAGTAAATCTAAGGAAGTGTGGTGACAGGGAACACAGGAAGTGTCTGCTCGGGGGCGGTGCATGGCTTGCAGAAGAGATGACCCGCGAGCTGGCGTTTGGGAAGCACGTGGAACTCCAACAATGGAGGCAGAGGTGCGAGAGACTTCGAGCCTCGACTCTAGTGGTTGCTCTTCTTCTGCTTTAGTAACAGAGCCTCTGAATTTTAGTTGGGCGCATGGTCTTTGTTCCTCGGTCTCTCTTGCGTGTGCAGGCATCTGTGTGCTTAACTTCTGGCCAATGAGATGTAACAGAATAAATACTGTAAGGCAGATTCTAGGGAACATAAAAGACAACTTAAAATAACAACTGGTGCATGCATTTTCCTTCTTCTCCTTTGCTCCTTCTTCCTGCTGACTGCAATGTATATGTGATGTCTGGAACCCTAGCCACCATTTTGGTCCATGAGGATGAGAGTCATACTCTGGGGCTGGTGAAGGAATGAACTGGAAGTAGTTTAGGTTGGTGAGGATTGTCATACTAGCCTAGACTGCCAACCTCTGTTTTTTTTTTTTTCCCTTGGGAAGGAGAAATCAACTTTTTATTTAGGGTATAGTTTTTTCATTTGTAAAACAGAAATAACAGTACTCACCTCACTGGTTATTGTAAAGATTGAGTTAAATATAAGTAAAACACTTAAAAGATTGACAGGTATAGTAAGTGAATATAATTATATATGTGTGTGCTAAGTCACTTCAGTTGTGTCTCACTCCTGGTGACCCCATGGACTGTAGCCTGCCTCAGGCTCCTCTTTCCATGGGATTCTTCAGGCAAGGATACTGGAGTGGGTTGCCATGCCCTTCTCCATAGTAATTATTGAAATGCCTTATCTCTATCTTGGAATATTTTCTCTTCTCGGCCTACATTTTCACTAGGTCAAGAGTCAGTGAGCTTTGGTCTGAGCTTTGGTCTGCACACCAAGTATGGCCCCGTATCTGTTTTATAATAAAGGTTTATTGGAACCCAGCCTTGCTCATTTGCTTATGTATTGTCTGGCTCTGAATCTACTCTGTGCTAAAATGGCAGAGTGGAGTCGTGACAGAGGCCGTGTGGCTTGCTGAAAGTATTCAGTATGTGGCACTCTTGAAGTTTGCCATCTCTGCGTTAGGTGATCTCATCCTGTCTCATAACTTTATTTTTAAAAATTTACTTATTTAAAAATTTTTATTGACATATAGTTGATTGACAATGTTCTGTTAGTTTCAAGTATACAGCAAAGTGATTCAGTTACACATATGCAAGTATCCTTTTTCAGATTCTTTTCCATTATAGGTTATGATGAGATATTGAATACAGTTCCCTGCACTATACAGTAGATCCTTGTTGATTATGTATTTTATATACATCAGTCGTGTGTCTGTCTATCCGAAACTCCTAATTTAGCCCTCTCTCCATCTGGTAACCAAAGCTTTGTTTTCTCTGTGAGTCTATTTTCTCATAGTTTTGAATAACAATTAAATGCGGAAGATTCCAGCGTGTAACGGTAGCCCGGGTGTCTCCTCTAGGGTCTACGTCCTGCTGTCCGCTGATGCTCCGCTGTGCAAAAGTGGGCATCTCCAACTCTGTCCTTTCTAACACCCTTGCCTCCTGCAGCCCTCACATCTCCACTCCACCGCCACCCGGGAGCTTCAGCCAGAGCCCCGCAGCCATCCGGGACCCTCACTTTCCCTCACTACCTGCAGCCAGTCCAGCAGCAAGCTCATCGGTTCTTCCTCCAAAACATCGTTTTAATCCAGCCACTTCTCTGTCCCCGCCTTGTCACCGGATTCTCCAGGTGGCCTCCTAACTGGCCTTGCCCTGTGGCAGCAACTCTTTCTTGCTACAGCAACGAGTCACGTCTGAAAAACGGCACACCTGACCACGTTGCTTCCCCGCTTAAAGTCTTCAGCGGCCTTTCATTGCATTCAGAATAAAATTAAAACTCTTCACCAGAAGATGTCCCACCTCCTGTCAACCCCTCCCCACCCTGGCTCCGTCTCACCCTGCGCCTGCATGACTCAGGGGCACTGGGGCGCTCCTCTCTGCCTGAAAAGACCCCTTCCTCTGTCTCTCCCCAGGGTGGGGCCCTTCTCAGCCTTGGGACTTTGCTTTCACGTCACTTTCTCTACATTTCAGGGACCTCTTGATTCCATCACAGGCTGAAGGCTCTTGACACTCATCGCCTATGTGACCGTAGTTGTCCAACCTCTTAGAAGAAAGCTGGAGGAAACTCAGTGCACCCAAAACTCTCTGCATTTTCAAAAGCAAGGCGGAAATTTACCTAGCGTCATAAATGGACTCTCCTGGGCTCGGAAGTTCCAGTGAGACCCCGTCCGTCTCAAGCTGAGTCAGTTTACTCTTTTATATTTTGCTGCTAGAGGTTGACCTGTATGTGAAAACTACCTCTTTGGAGGTTCGGAATCATAAATGGGTGTCATCACTCCCAAACATCTCTGCTCCAAGAGAGGCTGTAACAAGGGTAGGGACATCGCTTGCCCTCTGAAGGAGCCACCCAAATTGAGGAAAGATCCCTTTGTAGATATAAGGGAGTGGGCATTCAGATCTCACTATCCAAGTGCTGAGTGTAGTGAAAAGTTAGGGGACATATTTAGGGGGAAATAAAAGGGACGAAAACAATTTTTTTGAGCATGCTTCGTTCATCTTTTGATGTGTGGGATATTCTGATTTGTTCTTCTCTTTTTTAAAACAAATGAGATACCATTTTTTCCCCCAGTTTTTACTAATTTTTTTACTTTGTTTGTTTTGGGGCATACCATGCGGCTTGTGGGATTTTAGTTCCCAGAGGAGGGATTGAACCCTGGGCTGCAGGCAGTGGAAGCGCTGCATCCGAACTACTGCACTGCCAAGGAATTCCTCTTTGAAAAAGATTCCAAATTAGTTCCACTCCAGAGATGAGAGCACGTTGGGACAATTTTTTTTTAGTAATTGTTTCTTTATTTTAATTTTGGCTGCGCTGAGTCTTCATTGCTGCTCGGGCTTTCTTTAGTTGCGGTGAGTGGAGGCTACTCTCTGTGGTGGTGCGCGGGCTTCTCACTGCAGTGGCTTCTCTTGCAGCGCACAGGCTCTGGGGTGCATGGGATTCAGTGGTTGCATCACGTGGGCTCAGTGGCTGCAGTTCCCAGGCTCTAGCGCACAGGCTCAATACTAGAGGTGCATGTGCTTCATTGCTCCACGGCACGTAGGATCTTCCTGGATCAGGGATCGAACCTGTCTCCTGCATTGGCAGGTGGATTCTCTACCACTGAGCCACCAGGGAAGCCCAGGATCACTCTATCGTCAAGTGCTTTCCCTCCTGCAGACAGCTGGGAAACGATGGAGGCTTCCCCAGGATCCAAGGATATGACAACTAGAACTTCTGAGCTTTGCATTCCATGTGTATTTTATTTGACTCATGAGGGAACAGATCCAGAGGATAAACTGACTTCTGTCACATAGCAGGTGGTAGTCCTGGGGACCAGAACCCACCCCTGCTCTATGCACATTAGGCCTCCTATGCCGGGGGCACCTGTATTTCCCCAACTGACTATAGTGCTGTGTGTGTTAGTTGCTTAGTTGTGTTTGACTCTTTGTGATAGCAAGGCCTGTAGTCTGGCTGTCCGTGGGATTCTCCAGGGAAGAATACTGGAGTGGGTTGCCATTTCCTTCTCCAATAGTGCTTTAGGCTCAAAACAAACAAACAAACAAAAAACCTGCCCTAAAGGAAAGGCATCTGGTCCCATCACTTCATGGGAAACAGATGGGGAAACAGTGGAAACGGTGTCAGACTTTATTTTTGGGGGCTCCAAAATCATTGCAGATGGTGACTGCAGCCATGAAATGAAAAGACACTTACTCCTTGGAAGGAAAGTAATGACCAACCTAGATAGCATATTGAAAAGCAGACACATTACTTTGCCAACAAAGGTCCGTCTACTCAAGGCTATGGTTTTTCCAGTGGTCATGTATGGATGTGAGAGTTGGACTGTGAAGAAGGCTGAGCGCCAAAATTGATGCTTTTGAACTGTGGTGTTGGAGAAGACTCTTGAGAGTCCCTTGTACTGCAAGGAGATCCAACCAGTCCATTCTGAAGGAGATCAACCCTGGGATTTCTTTGGAAGGACTGATGCTAAAGCTGAAACTCCAGTACTTTGGCCACCTCATGTGAAGAGTTGACTCATTGGAAAAGACTCTGATGCTGGGAGGGATTGGGGGCAGGAGGAGAAGGGGACGACAGAGGAGGAGATGGCTGGATGGCATCATTGACTCAATGGACGTGAGTTTGAGTAAACTCCGGGAGTTGGTGATGGACAGGGAGGCCTGGAGTTCTGCAATTCATGGGGTCGCAAAGAGTCGGACACAACTGAGTGACTGAACTGAACTGAACTGAACTGAAAGGGAAGGAAGGAATTAGGGAGATTCATCCCAAGCCTGGGATGGACTCTCTCTCCTTCCTACTTCTACTAAATGATCTGAAACCTTGTAGGACCATGTCAAGCTAACCATGTTGGAAACGCTTACTTCCTCATCCTAGACGTGTTCACTGGCGTGAAGCACTCTCCCCTGGGCTACTGTATGTCTGGGATCCTTATTAAATGAACACCATGGCTGCTGAAGCAGCATTCAGATGGTGTTCCCAAAGTGGTCCAAAAATCAATCCCAAGAGATGCTTTGAAGAAAAAGCAATAAAAACAGGCTCTATGGTCAAGGTGAGTTTGGGAAACTGTATATCCTTCTCTTGAAGATTCACCCAAGTTAATTGTTGAACTTTGTGTAACTCAGCATTCTCTGAACACACCTGGTCATAAAACCCAGTGCATCTTATTTTTGTTTATTTATTTGGCTGCATCAGGTAGGTCTTAGCTGCAGCATACAGGATCTTTCATGGAGATGTGTGGAATTCTCTTCGGGTGTGGGCTTAGTTGTCCCCAGGCATGTGAGATCTTAGTTCCGCAACCAGGGATTGAACCTGCATCTCTTGCATTGGAAGGCAGATTCTCAACCACCGGACCGCCAGGAAAGTCCCCACTATATATCTTGTAAAGTTGGTTCCAAGTGTTCCATGAAATATATGTTGAGATACACAGAAGTCTGTTCTGTTGAAGATATGCAAGCGGTAAGGCTGTTTGCAGGATTTATCACTGGAAAGAGTGGATTTTTTTTTTCTCGCAGATTACAGACCAAAGACAGAGAGGAGGAGCCTGGGAAGCTCCAAAGGTGAGCGTCCTTTTCTCTTATTTTTACCAAAGAAGAAAACTCCTGGCCAGAGAGAGCAGGCTGGACCCAGGAAGTGCAGATCCCCAGGGGCCACACAAGCCTTGGGGCTCTGGGATTGAGTCTGTTTTGATATTTTTGAGGAATAAGAAACTCAAAGTCCTTCTCTTTAAAACTTCTTGTATTCTGAATTCCTTTCTAATTTTTCTCCTTTAATGATTAATGAAAACTTTTTGATACTTCTAGCCCGTGATGGCTCTACTGAAGGATACTTGAGGGAAGCGGGGGCTTTGGGGCACAATCCATCACCAAGCAGAATTTGGTTTTACAAAAATGTGCTTGAAAAACTGGCAGTGTGGCTTCCTAGCACAAACGGAATGGATTCTGACCTGGTGCAACGGGAAAGAGACGACTCTGCTGCGAACACCGCAGTAGGAGCCCGGGACTCGGGATCCAAGCTGACGGAGGCAGCCTAATACTTGAACTGTAGGATTTCCAAGGAGGAGGCTCTCATTAAGACATTCCTGGTGGCCTCCTTATTTGGCCAGTTTTTCCAGATCTATGGTTTGAAGGCTGCAAGTTTCATTTCATGAAGATGGAATGGTTGCCCAGCACAGTCATGCCAAAGATACCACCAACTCAGTTACAGCAGTTTTTTAAACTAGATGAAATAGGTCAATTTATAGGATGAAGAAGTCAAAGAAAACAGTCCTTTGAAGTTCCACAAAAATGAAAAAATAGACTCCAAAATGCTTAAGTCAGTGGTTCTTAAAATATGGATCCTGAACCAGCTGCATTGCCATCCCCTGGAACCTCTTAGAAATGCGACTTTGCCAGACCACCCCAGAAGCATTAAGAGAAACCCGGGTCGAAGCCAGCAGTGGGGGTGTAGACAAGCCCTCCTGGGGATTCCGATCCCAGCTAAAGGCTGAGAGCCACTGCCCTCCAGAAAGGCTCAAGTGGTCCATCAGCTTGGTCTCCGCCGACTCTTCCAGGCTCACCGGCTGTCTCCTGCAGCCCTGGCTTTTCGGAGCGCCTTTTCTTTGTTTCTGCTTCCTGATGTCTTGGCTTTGTCCTTAATCTGAAACCTTTTCAGGTCTAATTAACCCAGGAGAAATGGTGTGCTCTGTGCGGCCAGCCACACTCCACTTTCCCAGCCTCCACTTTGGGTTTGGGTGGCCAGTCACTGCTAGCACAACAGTACTTTATCATTGCCCCTTTGGACTCTCCTAAGCAGCATGACTTCCAGTATCTCTGGGTCTCTGGACACACTACTGTTGTACCTGCTTTCACCCACCCCCACAGCCATGCTTGCTGATAGTGTTCCAGAAACTTCTACGACACGATACCTTTCTCATCTACCTCCTCCCCCTCTGGCTGATTCTTCCCAGCCTTCTTCAAGAGATCACTCCTCTGTCTGCCTTTAAAATTGGCTTTCCCTTTGGTTTATCCCAACCCTTCTAACTGGGTGTGTTCTCACTAGGTGACCTAGCAGGGTCTGAATCTCTGACCATCGTCCTGTACACTGGTGGTGCTTCACGGTGGCCCCAAGACCTGCACTTTCAGCCACCTACCCAGCTCCTCTCCGTGATGTCTCCATGGTACTCCATGCACCAAGATTGAACTTCTCTAAGAGTTTGGGCCGGGTGTTCATAAACATCGCCTTACTGAATCCTTATCATGGTACTTCAGGACAGCCATGGTTACCCACATCTTTTTTTTTTAGTAGATTAAAAAACCCATTTTTCTGAGAAGCACAGCTGGACATTTGAAGAGTCAAGATTCAAACCCAGATCTATTCAAGTAGAAACTGCCCCCATTTCAAGTGATGGGTATAAGTGCTCAAAATTCCCAGAGATATCTGTGCAATGTCAAAGCCTCTCTCCCAAAGCATTTCCAGTGAGTGAGAGCGTGATGATGAACGATGGCCATTGCAGCACAATGGCTGGCATCTAAGAGTTCTCAGGATGAAGATCTAGTGTTTGATTCTCACTGTGATTTCCTAAGACCAAAGACAAATCATGAAGCTTCCTTGTGCTTTGAAGGCATAAGATAATATCCAGAAAGAGATCAGCGTCCAAACCAAACGAGAAACGCATGTACACAAAAGTGAATGTCGAATAGCACCCTGAAGGCTGGAGACTGGGAAAAAAAGCAAGGCTTTTAAAACTTACTTAGACCACTATTATCAGCACTGAATTCCTCTCTTTTCTAGCGAACAGTGAGATCTCTGTTCTTTTTCATGAATGAACACTGGACTCGAAAGCAAATCTTTCCTGACTCTAGTCTGATGAAGCTTGGGCATCATAGTCTAGAAAATATACCGCAAGCTTTCAGTTTTGGTGTGACTTTGATTAGAGCCCTGGCCATATAATGGTGACGAGCGTCATCTTCTTCACTAAACAACAGACTGCTGTGTGTGCTGTTTGCTCAGTCGTGGCTGACTCTTCGCGACCCCATGGACTGTAGTCCACCAGGCTCCTCTGCCACTGGAATTCTCCAGGCAAGAATGCTGCAGTGGGGAGCCATGCCTGTCTCCAGGGGATCTTTGACCCAGGGATCACACCCGGGTCTCCTGCATTGCAGGCAGATTCTTATCTGTCTGAGCCACGAGGGTGGCAGGAGGTGTTTCCACTCATTTGACAGAGAGGACACTGAGTGGATGGCTCTTTCACCCTGATGCAGTCACTAAGGGAAGATGTTAGTATTGAAATTTCAGCTCTTGAATTGCTATTGTAGAACCTGCCTGACTTACTTCCCCCAACTGCTTTTCTAAGTAGAAAATTATTTTAAGGTTTTGAAAGTTTTGGGCAACGAAGTATGTGTTTCAACACAAATTCTAAGATCACTGTGATGATTTATCTGTTTTTCCCAAAGATGTGCCTAATTTAATGCTACTTCATATATTTATTTTAATCAGTATGTTTCCTTAGAAGAAAAAAATGCTCATTAACATTTTATGTTTTTTTATGAATATCATTTATGCTTTGCATGAATATCACATAGCGGCTCACTTTATGTATGCTTTAATTACCTGCAGCATGTAGATCCATTTTCCCTTAATTTACTGTGTTAAGATGATTATTTCATTGTAATTCACACCGATGGACTCAGTTTGAAAAGCTGAGTGCTTGTTTGAGTGGAATGACTCTGACATTTAACAGCTATAGTATGCTTTATTCTAGAATAACATATCAGAGATTAATTTTGTAACAAATTTCCTTAATAATAGGAATAATGAATGAGTGATTGAGTCATTTGCATTTACTTTGCTTTTTCACCTTTAAGAACAACTAATACAAAGTCTACATGGTGTCACAATTGATGCCAATTTCAAAAGGTTTATTCTTTGTTCATTAAAGGCCCCAGTTCTTCACTTTTACTTGAAAGTATTATGAAGAATGATTAAAGGTAAAAAGTTCAGACAAAGTACTGATACATGTAACAACATGGATGAACCTCAAAAACAGTAGGTCAGTCTCATCATAGGATTCCACTTTCGGGCAGTGTTCAGTAAAAGTGAATCAGTGTGGGCAGAAAGTAGGCGAGTTGTCGCCAGGGGCTGGGTCCAGGAATGAAAAATAACTGCGAATCAGCTCAAAGTTTCCCTGGGGGAGATGGAAACATTCTAAAATAAGACTGTGGTCACGGCTGTATTAACACAACTCTGTAAACAGACGAACAGTTATGGAGTGGTACACTTGGAGGAATTTTACAATAGGTGAACTATGTCCCAACAAAGCTTTACCTAAAGACATGCGAGGTTGTGAACAGCTTGAGGTAATCATTTATATATCAATACTACATAAGTTTCCTTGATCTAATGTAGGATACACCCTAAGAGGAAGACATGATTTTGCTTTGAAATTTGCAACCCAACTAAAAGAACATCAACAAGCAGACGGTAAACATGGAGGAAGACGGGATTATTATTTCTGAAACAACATAGGTTAGGCTCTTTAGTCTCTCCAAGATAAAGGCCAGCCAGTAGCATTTCCACCACTGCTTGGTCATCAGTGGGTCTGCTGCGCATTCCAAGCCTAAGCTCAAAGCTCTTCCAACATTTCTATTTGGAAATCTCATGCACGAAGCAGCTTCTTACCATCAGCACACAGTTTGGTGCTGGGCATAGAGAACACACGAAAACGCAGCTGATGTAAATTGAGGTAAAGTCACAGTCACTGAGGAGCCAAGCCGTGATACGATAAGGCAGAGCCCAGGAAGCATAAAATACTGTAACGAAGTTTCATGACAGCATGAGAAAGACATGAATCCTCGTGATGGGCATGGAGAGTCCCAGAGGAAGTGATGTTTAAACTGAGCCTTGAAGGATGAGGGGAATAAAGTAGGATTTGTAAATGTTTTCAAAAATAAAACCTACTTCATGCTGGTGCACTGCAAACCAGATCTAGAACTGGTGAATCAAAATTCTTCATTCTACTTCAAGTGCCAAAATAGCTGCAAAAGGTATACTACAAGTATCAAGATTAACCTAAACTATATCCCAATCTTGGTTGTTTTTGTAATTTACTATGGTTTGAGTTGTGGGGGGAAAAAAGAATGGCCTCCCAAAGAGGCCATCTGCCCTTGCTATCCTCAGGATGGCACAGAATCTGCTTTCTGGCCTGCTACAAACAGAGACGCTGCCAGGCAAGCATCCTTCTCTCATTCCAACCTTAAAAAGGTCACAGGTGGCAGAACAACCAATAACATTCATTCCTGAGGCATTCGCCCCCAGAACACGGAATGGATGCTTCACAAGAGGACTTAGACACAGAACAGACGGTGCTTGCCAAGGGGGCTGGGGAGAGTGGGAGCAGGGTGGGGTGGAGGCTGGGGTTAGCGGATGTAAACTATCCTATAGAGAGTGGAGAAACAGCAAGCCTACTGTGTGGCATAGGGCACGCTATTCAGTATCCTGGGATAAACCCTAATGGAAAAGAAAAAGAAAAAAAGAGGAGTCAGACTTCCCTGGTGCCCCAGAGGTTGAGAACCCTCCCGCCAACACAGGGGACGTGGGTTCTGTCCTCGGTCCCGGAAGAGCCTACGCGCCGCAGGGCGCCTGAGCCCGTGCACCGCAGAGGCAGTGCTCTGCAAACAGGAACCCCGCGCCCTGCAGCTAGAGAAAGCCCACGCGCAGCAATGAAGACCCAGAGGAGCTGAAAGGGGATTAAAAAAAGAGAGAGACAGAAAGAAGCAGGTGGTTTGGAGGAAGCGAAACTTCCCGAATCACATACTTAAATTCATGGAGGAAGCAAAACTTCCCGAATCACATACTTAAATTCAAATGTTTATAGGAACAACATCAGGTGATACAGCTTTTAAAAGAATTTGGCCCCAAATGCAGTCTTATCCTAATCATGAAGAAACGTCAGTCAAATCCAAACGGAGGGACACTCTCCAAAAGAATCAGCCTGCATTCTCCACAAACGACAAGCGCCGTGCAGACCGTGGAAGGTTATGGACAGAGGAAAGCAGACAGCAGACACGGAAACACAAGGCAAGGCGCACTCCGGCCCGGCCCGGCCGGAAACAAGGCTGGTGGAAGGAGCGGCGGGGGCCGGGCGCAGGGCTGAGGGGGATGGAGGTACGATTCCGCAGACACGTCCTTTCTCTTCCTGGTCTCAGCCGTGACCTCTCCTCCGGGGGGAGGGAGGGGTGAAGTGAAAGTCGCCCAGTGGTGTCTCACTCTTTGCGACACCGTGGGCTCTACAGTCCTTAGAATTTTCCAGGCCAGAATACTGGAGTGAGTAGCCTTTCCTGTCTCCGGGGGATCTTCCCAAACCAGGGATCGAACCCAGGTCGCCCGCATTGAGGGCGGATTCTTTACCAGCTGAGCCGCAAGGGCAGCCTAAGAAGGCTGGAGTGGGTAGCCTGTCCCTTCTCCAGGGCATCCTCCCGACCCAGGAACTGAACCGGGGTCTCCTGCACTGCAGGCGGATTCTTTACCAACTGAGCTATGAGGATGGAGTGGGGAGAGACAATTTGTGAAATCTGAATGAAGTCTGTAGGTTAGAGAATAGTACACATCAGTATCACATCTCCTCATCTTGATCATTGTCCCATGGTTTTCTAAGAGAATTTCTTTGCTTTTAGAAGGCATACTGAAATATTTAAAGGGACATGCTATCTGCAACTTAATCTCAAATGGTTCTAAGAACTAATAATACGTATATACACAAGTGCATAGAGTTCACACACACAGAATGATACAGCGGATGTGGCAACATGTTCATAGTCGGTGAGTCCAAGTGAAGGGTGTATAGGCATTCTCTGCACCATTCATTTCCACTCTGGCAATGGCACCCCACTCCAGTACCCTTGCCTGGAAAATCCCATGGACGGAGAAGCCTGGTAGGCTGCAGTCCATGGGGTCGCTAAGGGTCGGGCACGACTGAGCGACTTCAATTTGACTTTTCACTTTCATGCATTGGAGAAGAAATGGCAACCCACTCCAGTGTTCTTGCCTGGAGAATCCCAGGGGTGGGGGAGCCTGGTGGGCTGCTGTCTATGGGGTCGCACAGAGTTGGACACGACTGGAGCGACTTAGCAGCAGTAGCAGCAGCAGAGATCACTTTAAAATCAAATGGAGAGAAATTTATAGATTTTGCCTTAGCAGATTTTCTAAGAAAACACACAACTCATTCAAACTTCAGCCATGGTGGTCTCCTGGCACCAATGTTCTTTTTCCAATTCAACGTTTAAAAACAGAAACCAACCTCAAGAGTAAGCAGATTTGGTGCTGATCAATCTGAAAGGCACAGAAGTATCGAATCACTAAGCTGTGCACCAGGAGTGACACAGTGTTTTGGGTCAATTCGAAAACAAACGAAAATCTCACAGAAAAAGAGATCAGATATGCCATTGCCAGAGACAGTGGGGCCAGGCGGGGGGAAGGAGGAGTTGGATCAAGGTGGCCACAGGTATAATAAATTTCCAGCAATAAGATAAATAAGTATCAGGGATGTTATGTACAGCAGGGCAAATATAGCCATTCCCTTCTCCAGAGGATCTTCCCAACCCAGGGATCAGACTCAGGTCTCCTGCATTGCAGGCAGTTTCTTTACCATCTGAGCCACTAGGGCCCCATGATTGACATCATTGTATGTTATAGGTGAAAGTTGTTAAGAGAGTAAATCCAAAGAATGCTCCTCACAAGGAAAAAGATTTGTTTTTATTTCTTTAATTTTGTCCCCGTATGGGATGAGGGATGTTTATTAAGCTTGCGGTCATCCTTTCATTAGGCGAGTCCAATCATGCTGTGCACATTAAACTTATGCAGTGCTGTATGCCAACTACATCTCAATAGAAGTGGAAGTGGAGAAGGCGATGGCACCCACTCCAGTGCTCTGGCCTGGAAAACCCCACGGACGGAGGAGCCTGGTCGGCTGCAGTCCATGGGGTCGCTAAGAGTCGGGCACGACTGAGCGACTTCCCTTTCACGTTTCACTTTCATGCATTGGAGAAGGAAATGGCAGCCCACTCCAGTGTTCTTGCCTGGAGAATCCTGGGGACGGGGGAGCCTGGTGGGCTGCCAGGGGTTGCACAGAGTCAGACGCGACTGAGGCGACTTAGCAGAAGTGGCAGAAAAAATTGAAAAGTAAGCCGATCTGCAAGAAAACAAGAAGCCAAGTTCAATAGCCTTTGACTCATCTGAGTAAAGAATGTCAGATTGATTACTGTTTTTCTCTTGCTTTTGCAGTGATCACCACTATTTATAATAGTCGTCTTTCTTAAAGGCTTATATTCTTAATTTTACAAAATATTTTAAAACATAAGAATGAACATTTATTTCCTTTGTTTGTGGAAGAAATGAGATTCAAACATAGAATGATCACTTCAAAAGCAAGTTAAGAATAAGCATATCATGTGTAACCAGAAAGGGATAACAGGAAAGGACTATCCCCATGTCCAATCATGAATATTAAATGAGATGAACCCATTTCAGATACTTGTTCCCTTGGAAACAGTCATCTGAAACTCCTGTAAAAATTAACATGTATTTTTTTCCCTGTAAAGGGCAGAAGCTTCTTTTACTTATATAGTTTTGACCTTTAGTTTTATATCTTAGGCTTATTATAAGACCTTCTTTCCAGAGCCAGGCAAACAAAGCACCATATGAGCATCTTTTCATTAGCCCTGAGGCTCGGCTTACGATAGTATGGCCTTTGCAGCTGCACGTTATGGGGCAAGTATGAGCAGGGAGTCGGGATAAAACCTGCCACTCACTGATAAACCATCCATCCCCAGACAGCATTCTAGCTCAGGCTGCGTGACTTCACAGCACGGCTAATTGAGTTAAATAGTCATATTGGCAATATAGTTGTATATTTTAAGAGACAGTAAATGTGAATGAAGTCAAGTCTCTTGTTTAAGCCAAATCGACAAATGTCACGAGGACAGCCATTCACCAGAGGCAACAGTTCTGTTTCAGTCGATGCCGTGGAGCAGGGCTTTCGTCCGAGGAGGATTTCTGACACTCTTTCCAAAACCCTGGCTGGTTCTGGATTTCTGGTATCTTTGCAAGAGACAGTTCAAGTCAAAGAGGCTGAGGTGGTCCAGAACCAAGGCTAATTTCTAAAGGCATTACTCACAGACAGGACTAACCACTTTTGTGTCAATGCGGGTAACAAGTGCAGGCGGAATGGTCCCCAGGAGACCTGCCCGCTTTGTCTATGACGCCGCTACCAGGTAATGCTCTTGGCATGGAGTTTCTGCTTCTCTGGGGCTCTCAAAACCCAGAGGCTCTGCCCTGAAGAGGGAAGGAGAGAGGGCAGTACTGGTTCCCAACACCTTCTCAGGGAGTTTATTATAGGCAGGAGTAGGTTTTCGGAAACAGAAAGGGGAGGAGGCCCAGACCTACTCAAGAACTGAGCTTGAGGTCCCTCTATTCCTGGAGAAAGCCAGCCCAGAGTTCAGTAAGAAAGCTGACCGAGGCAGTGGAAGGTGACCGACCCTTCCCAGTCCGTCCTTGGGGTGGGGCTATGCTTTTATGATGCTAGCAGCTTAGGTTTTGGGGGGCCATTTCTGGGCTTCCCTGGTGGCTCAGATGGTAAAGAATCGGCCTGCCACGCAGGAGATCCAGGTCTGACTCTGAGTAGTATTATCTTGTATATATATGTACGATGTCTTCTTCATCCATTCCTCCAGAAGGTCCCCGTGAGGGAAGAAAGGGCACCCCACTCCAGTATTCTTGCCTAGAGAATCCCATGGACTGAGGAGCCTGGTGGGCTACCATCCACGGGGTCGCAAAGAGTCAGACACGACTGAGCGACTAACTTTCACTTTTTTTCACTTTCACTGATTTAATGTATTTTGCTCCATTTTCTCTACAAGGGGAAATATGGTTGTTGTATTGGAGGGCTACTTTGCTTTACTGTATTTTATTTTTGTCATAATTTTATATTTGTTTCTATTTATCTTTTTTTTTTTTTTTTTTGGCTGCCCTGCATGGCTTGTGGAATCTCAGAACCTCGACCAGGGATTGAACCTGGGCCATGAAGTGAAAGCCTGGGACCCTAACCACTAGGCCACTGGGAACTCTCTAAAATTTTAATTTATTTTTAATTCAAAAAATTTTATTGGCGTGTAGTTGATTTGCAGTGTCATGCTAGTTTCAGGAGTACCACAAAGTGAATCAGTTATACACACCCATATATTCATTCTCTTTCAGATTCCTTTCCCATATAGGGAATACTGAGTAGAGCTCCCCGCGCTCTACAGTAGGTCCTGTGGGTTATCTGTTTTATATATAATAGTGCATGTATATTAATCTCAAACTCCTAATTCATCCCGCCCTCCCCTCATCTTTCCCCTTTGGTAACAGTAAGTCTGTTATCAAAATCTATGAGTCTGCTTCTGCTTTGTAAATAAGTTCATTTATTTTTTCAAAAATTAGATTCCACAAGTAACTGTCATCATATGATATGTGTCTTTCTCTGTCTGACTTCACTTGGTGAGATCATCTCTAGGTCCATCCACGTTGCTGCAAATGGCACCATTTCATTCCCTGTTGTGGCTGAGTTGGACGCCATTGTTTATATGTACCACAGCTCTATCTACTCCTCGGTCAATGGACATCTAGGTTGGAGGGTAGGTTGATGTCCTTGCTTCTTTGTGGTTGACTAATCTTTGACTGGACCTCCCTGGTGGCTCAGATGGTAAAGCGTCTGTCTACAATGTGGGAGACCTGGGTTTGATCCCTGGGTTGGGAAGATTCCCTGGAGAAGGAAATGGCAACCCACTCCAGTACTCTTGCCTTGAAAATCCCATGGACGGAGGAGCTTGGTGCAGGCTACTGTCCATGGGGTCGCTGATGATGGTGTTTGTTGGAGAGAATTAGTGATTTGTCCAAGGTTAAATAGCTGGAAAGTGTCAGAGCCAAGAACCAAATCCTGGTCTTCTGTCTAAACATTCCCTACGTGCCTACTACAGGCTGGGCAACACCCCCAAACTTGATACTGCAGGCCTGCTGTGTAACGTGAGGGTTCTCAGACTGTCTTTTTTCCAACTTTATTTAGGTATAATTGACAAATAAAGTTGCAAGATATTTAAAACATATGTGATCATTTGATATATTAATACATTGTGAAAGGATTCCTCCCATTTAGTTAATTATGTGTGTGTGCATGGACATTTATGTTTTATTCTCTTAGCAATTTTTTTTTTTAAATTTTGGTCACACTGTGAGGCTTGCAAGATCTTAGTTCCCCTACCAGGGATTGAAGCTGGGCCCTCAGCAGTGTAAGCACAGAGTCCTAACCATTGGGCCACCAGGAAATTCCCTTAGTGAATTTAAATTATACAAAAGAGTGTTATTAGTCTCGGAATACATTGATAGCCAATGGTCAACATGCCATTCACACGTCTGTCTAAATGTGACTGGAATATCTGTATTTTCATCCTGTGTCAGGGTCAGCTCCTGGCCAGCGGTGAGGGGGTGCCTGTCAGGAAGCATTTAACAGGAGGCTTCCTGTGTGCTGTTTTGGATCTGTCAGGAACTCTCTGTTCCTTATTAATTCCTATATTCAGGAATTAAGAGAAGAGGCAAGCCTCTCCTGGGGGCTGTGGAATCCAGGCATTTCCTTTGTTAGTTTTTCAATATGGTGATAAGTACGCTCTTCCTTCTTGTGAACCATATGGTAAAAGTGACTGTTTACAACTCTCTCTCTTTAATATGGATCGCCTGTGCTTTGTAAGTCTGGAATTTTAATCTTTATCTTTGCTGAGAATAGCTACAGTATATATGCCCACACCTTTGCTCCATCAGAGCTCTGGTCCCCTTGTCTTGCTTTCTTTCTCTCTCTTTCTCTCTCTCAGGCTATTTTCTTGGAGTGCAGAGGTCCTCTGGGTTCACTTTCCTGCCTGGGCTTCTAAGACCCTCTCGAGAAGGCGCTCTTCGCCTTCACCCCATCGAGAGGGTGCCTGAGGCCTTCGTGAATGGAGCAAGCCCCATGCAGGGGCTTTATTGGCTTTCTGTGTAAAAAGAGGACTATCAGCCTCTTTCTCTCTCCTTTACTTCCTTATCGGTCGACTCCTGACCACCAGGTTCCGGTCCATTAAAGGACCTCAACAGGTGGCGTTTGTGCTCAGGGTGCCAGGTCTGCGGTGAACGCACTCCCATTGAGCAGTGCACAGCCCTAACCCTGTGCAGCGCTGCCGGGGGCCTGCTCCTTGTCTCCTCTTTCGCATCCATTTCCCTAGGATCCTCACATTTTGTGTGGCCTCCTTCCACTGTCTTTATTGGATCCTGTCAAGGAGGAAAGAAATCTGATCCAGTTCTCCACTTGGAGATGCTAGTGACTTGATAAGATATCCAACCAGGAGGTCTGCATTTTGAAAGACAGAGAAAGGGCCAGGATGGAATTACAGGCATTCAGGGCAACGCCTGGGGGAAGTAAAGGGCTCTGAATTCCAGTGGTCACCCGTGGTGTCTTTGTACAAGTGACTCTCCCAATACCTTTCCAGCTTCAATACAAGGTCAGTAAGCTCATTACCCACGTCGTCCCCGGTTCTGTCTGAAACCACCTGTGGGGAGCATCGTGCGTCTCGGCTGCTGTGTCTGTTCCCCCTGCTTCCATTACACCCTTGGCTTTAGAGCTTTCAATCCTGATACTGGCTACTTAGCGGCTGTTCTCAAAGGGGCATTCTACAGCCCTAAGATCCTGTCTGCTTCTCATATTGTTTCCAAGCTCCATGATGAGAAAGTAACTTCTATTTATTGAGCACTCACAGTAGTCCTGTGAAATCATCTAAGAGCTTCTTTCTTGCCACAGTTGGATGGCGGGGGGGTGGTCCCCATTTGATAGATGAGGAAACAGGCTTAGGCAGGCTAAGCGACTAGCTCAGGGTTCAGCAGCTGACAAGCGGCAGCGCCGGAACGTGACCTCAGACTGTAAAGCTAGGTGCAGGCTGAGCCCCGTCTCCCTCCTGGCAGGCCTCACTGCCCTGCAGCTTCTCCTCCGGGTAGGCCGGCATCTTCTCCACAGTTTCAGATTCTTCCTCAGGGCGCCTGGATCCTCTCGCCCGTTTGTAAAGAATCCGCTTGTAATACAGGTGACCTGGGTTTGATCCCTGGGTCAGGAAGATCCCCTGAAGAAGGGAATGGGTACCCAGCTCCAGTATTCTTGCCTGGAGAATTCCACAGACAGAGGAGCCTGGTGGGCTACAGTCCATGGGGTCGCAAAGAGTCTGACATGACTGAGCAACTAACTTTTAGGGCTTTCCCAGTGGCCCAGATGGTAAAGAATCTGCCTGCAATGCGGACGATGTGGGTTTGATCCCTGGGTCAGGAAGATCCCCTGGAGAGGGGAATGAACGGCTACAAGAGTTTAGTGGTAAAGAGCTTTGATGCTGAAGCAGACTGCTTGGTGCAAATTTCATTTCAGCTCTTTCATACTTTTCTTGGTTTTGTACTTAATTTTTAAAACTATTTAAAGAGTTTGAAAAAATACCTTGGTTGTTGCTATGGATTCTTTTCTTGGTCGTTTAAGCCTGTCTTCAGCTGTATATGTGACGGTTCGTTCTGCTTCTCTTCATTTATGTGTATCTACCTCATCAACTGGACTGCAAGGAGATCAGACCAGTCAATCCTAAAGGAAATCAATGCTGAATATTCATCGGAAGGATCGATGCTGAAGCCGAAACTCCAATACTTTGGCCACTTGATGAGAAGAGCCGACTCATTAGAAAAGACCCTGATGCTGGGAAAGATTGAAGGTGGGAGGAGAAGGGGACGACAGAGGATGAGATGGTTGGATGGCATCACCGACTCAATGGACATGAGTTTGAGTAAGCTCTGGGAGTTGGTGAAGGACAGAGAGGCCTGGCGTGCTGCAGTCCATGGGGTCACAAAGAGTTGGATACAACTGAGCGACTGAACAACAAGCTCATCAACATATTTCAAGGTCCTAAAGGGTAATAAAAACCGCAGGAGGAGGGAGGTGCCAAGCCAAGAAATTATTGATATTTTCAGAACAGTTAACAGAATAAGTCATCACTCATCTCCCCACTCCAGTGTTCTTGCCTGGAGGATCCCAGGGATGGGGGAGCCTGGTGGGCTTCCGTCTATGGGGTCGCACCGAGTTGGACATGACTGAAGCGACTTAGCAGTAGCAGTAGCATCTCTCTTAAGTGGCAGGCACAGTGCTCTACACACGTTAGCTTTCATTTTTACAACAAATCTGAAAACTTGGTATTATTGTTATTGTTGTTGTCTAGGCGCACACTCTTTTGTGACCCCATGGGTTGGAATTTTCCAGGCAAGAACACTGGACTAGGTTTCCATTTCGTTTCTACAGGGGATCTTCCTGACCCACGGGTCAAACTTGCTTTTCCTGCCCGTGTCTCTTGCCTTGGCAGGCCGGTTCTTTACTGCCAAGCCACTGGGAGAGCCGTTGGGTATTATTACCTCATTCAAAATTAAGTGGACTCAGCTCAGAGAGGTTCAGTGAAGGAATCAGCAGTCAACTTAAGTCTGTCTGACTGTGAAGCATGGGATCTTAACATTAAAAAAAGAACTACACCAGTTCTCCATTAATGGAATTGTAAGAAGTGTGAACTGCTGTTGTATACTGAGCTAATAATACCCTCTATTCCGAGCTTTCCTTTTCCAGCTGTCTGCTGTCACAGGGCGATGTGTCTCTGGGAACATTTTTCTCTGTGCATTTGTGCTCACACGATTACAGACTTTTAAAACTTGACTTGGGATTACATGATCACGAATGGCTGCTTCTCCACTAAGTTTTCCTAATACTGTGATTTTAAAAAAACCTGTTTTCCAGAGGATGCTTTACATATGCCATAATTTGCTGGATCATTCCCCTCTGGGTCGACATGTGGATTGTTTCCAATTTCTCAGTTATAAAAACAAAGGTGCAAAGAAAACTTTGGAACGCAGAACTTCGTGCCCTTGGGTACTGTATTTCCATGGGACAGACTATATTGAGAGGGACAGCAGGGTCGAAGCATACCAGCATCTTACATTGTAACAGACGCTGCTGTGCTGTGCTTAGTCACTCAGCTGTGTCCAGCTCTTTGCAACCCCATGGACTGCAGCCTGTCAGGCTCCTCTGTTCATGGGGATTCTCCAGGCAAGAATACTGGATCGGGGGGTTGCCATGCCCTCCTTTAGAGGATCTCCCCGACCCAGGGATTGAGCCCAGGTCGATCTGCATTGCAGGCAGATTCTTTACCGTCTGAACCACCAGGGAAGCTCAGCAGATGCTGCTTCACTGGCCTCAGAAAGCCCACGGTCCCCCCACTGCCCGAGGCTGCATCTCAGTGAAAACTGCGGCCGGATGGACCAGAGCTTTGAATTTCTGAGGTCTGCTTGCGGTCGACATTGCCACTGCTTTTCTCCATTTCCCTCCCCTCCACTCGAGCTGAGGGCTTTTATTTCTTCACTAGCCCTCCTATTTCTGCCTGCCTGGGCCACTGATGGGTGTGCTTCCCTGCCTTTGAAGTATCGGATCTCAGAGCTCTCCGTGCGCCAGAAGCTGGTGGAGAGCACTTACTCTGCTGCTGATGGCCGAGCCTCCCCGGTGCCCTTGAGGCGGATGAGTCCCGGTGCTCTCGTGGAACCGCGCCTCCTGATGGATGGGGAGCCGGGGCAGAGAGGAGAGTGGAGATGCGTGAGCAGATGGTCTCCTGGTGGAAGGGCTCAAGCCTTTTAATCCCCCACCTTCTCAAACACTCGCCAACCTGAAGATGTCCTTGTATTTCACTTAAGAACAGAGAGAGCGGTCATGTGCTGAGAAGCCGAATGTCTAACTTGAAGGGTTATCAAGTGCAATCACTTGACTTCACGTCTCTTAGTTTTAGGCCACGTTGTTATTTTGGTAGATGAGACTTATACATCATTTAAAATGGTCGTCACTGGTTTGAGTCATTTCCCCCTCCCGCCTCCTTCTAAAGAGCATGAGTTAATAGTCTGTCCTTTGTGAACATAAGAAATAGTTTTGAAAATTACTTTAACTCGTCTAAATCTTGGGACCTGGTTTAACAAATGATACCTAGGAGCAAGGATAATCTATAGCCAATAACAGTCAGGATTCAGAAGGATATTTAATGACAAAGGAACATGTGGATGGTAGTTAAGCCTGAACAGTTGGTTAAAAGTGATTCCAAGTTTGTAAGAAAAATAGATACACACAGGAGAAAGACTGAAATATAATCAAGATCATCATCTCCTTTGAGGATGGAATTACAAATGATTTTTCAAACTCATTTCTGGGGAACTTTCGGGACACCTTCACTCCTTGTACATGGGAGGATTTTGGAAAGCACCTTGTCGGGAAGGTTATTTGGACTGTCTCTTCTTGGCTTCCCGCGTCTCTGAGATTTGCTTTTCTTACTGTCAAGCACAGAGCAGACAGACCTACAGAGAAAATGCAGTGAGTTCCCCAGATTGCTGCTTTTTCCCTAATTCCAGGGAAAAAATGGGTCATTCTCTGCCTGCTTTTTCCCAGGTTCAAGAGTTTCAGGAAGCTGCCTGATGGACAGCAAGGCCAGATAGCCAGGGATGGAGGGCTGGCTGTCTGGCTTCCACAGGGCTGGCAAGACCCCGCTCCACGGGTGCCTGCACCTGTCCAGGACCCATCCCCGTGGGGCTAGTGGGAATGTGGTCCCCAAAGAGAAGCCCTGGCGGGGCATAGAGGGTTGAAAGGAGAGGCCTTGCAAGAGCTTAAAGAGGAGCTGGGCTCCAGTCAGACAGAGTGGGATTCTCAAGAAGGGCTCAAGTCCCAGAAGGATGTCACTGGCCAGAGTGAGTAAGCTGGCAATTAAGCCACGCCTAAGGGAAGGACAGACCAAGAAGGAGACCCCGGGGGCGCCCTCGCTGCACTCAAGGAAGGGAATCGTCGTTCAGTCGCTAAGTCGTGTCCGACTCTTTGCAGCCCCATGGACTGCAGCACACCAGGCTCCCCTGTCCTTCACTGTCTCCGAGACCTTGCCCAGAGTCATGTCTGTTAGTCAGTGGTGCTATCTGACCACCTCATCCTCTGCTGCCCTCTCCTCGTTTCCTAACGTCAGGGTCTCTTCCAGCGAGTCAGCTCTTCGCATCAGGCGGCCAAAGTATTGGAGCTTCAGCTTCAGCATCAGTCCAGCGGTCCAGCTCTCACATCCGTACATGACTATGGATGCATATTCCCCGGTGTCCACTAGGTGGCAGACCCTTTCCTTTACTGGTGCTAAGAGCTTGTGCGTAATCGCAGGCACCTCCTGATGCTCACGCCTGAAGGATCTCTTACGAGTGATTGAAATACAGATTCCTGGGCCCCTTTCCAGAACTTCCAGTCCAGTTCTCTGCGGCCTGAGATTATGCATTTCGAAGAAGGTCCAGGTGCTGCACCATCTCAGACTCTGGGAGGGGAGTAGGTGGGCACGAGGAGGTGGCAAAAAACTCCGCGAAGGTGGAGCGTGGCTGGGGCGAGAGAACGGGGTCGCTTGCTTCGGGTTGGAAGAGCCTCCGACACTAGAGCAGATTTCAACTGTGGGATCGGTAGCAGAATGTCCGGGCTCCACGGCGCTCTTTCTATTGAAATATGTTACCAGTTAGTTTCCTTAGAATAACTGTAACACATAGGAGCACACATACGCCTAGACTGAAATAAAAACAGTATTGAGATCAACCCGACAAAGAAGACATTTGGTACCTACCAAAAATAAGCCTAAAGAAAAACGTTAAGAACGCTACAAAGCATAAATCAGTAAATCTCACACAATTTACAAAACAGCCAGTCCGGGACAGCCCAATCCTTGGTTTTGCTGCAGCAGACTTATACATGGGCTCTGGACTGCGTGATTGACTGGTGAGTTTGAGAACATCCAACTAGAGTCTACACTGTCCAGTGAGACGATCCACTGAGCACGCCTTTGAACGCCAGGGGCAGTGCTTTTTGACAGTGACAGTTTGTAAAGCTTCCTCTCAGTTTCTGTCCTTGCATCAGCAGAGACAGGCAGGAAGTAAGAGTTTGCAGCAGGGCCCCCAACCACAAGGGCTCCCTCAGTGGCTCAGAGGTAAAGAATTAGCCTGTAGGAAACATGAGTTCCGTTCCTGGGTTGAAAGATCCCCTGGAGAAAGAAATGGCAACCCAGCCCAGTATTTTTGGCGGGAAATCTCATGGACAGAGGAGCCTTGTGGGCTACAGTCCCTGGGGTCAAAAAGAGTTGGACACGATTTAGCAGCTAAACAGCAATCGAACCATGAACCACACTCAGAGGCGCCTTGTCTAGACTGGCTAGATAACTGATTTGGGAGATGAGTTTTAGTACAACTTGAAGCCGTCTATTTGTTCTTTTGGCTTCTCCGCTGCAGACCCTTGACGTTTTGTATCCTTTAAGGGTTAGTTGTTATTGTTGTCCAGTTATGTCTGACTCTTTGCAATCCCATGGACTGCAGCACACCAGGCTTCCCTGTTCTACACCATCTCCCAGAGTTTGGTCAAACTCATCTCCATCGAGTCCGTGATGCCATCCAACCATCTCATCCTCTGTCATCCCCTTCTCTTCCTCCTTCAATCTTTCCCAGCATCAGGGTCTCTTCCAATGGGTCGGCTCTTCACATCAGGTGGCCAAAGGGTTAACTTGGTTCTCCTCAATTCCACTTGGGGTCCTGGAAATGGGGGAACTTGGATGGATTTTTGGGTCTGCTGCTATTTTTTTTCAAGGCTATGAAGGACAATGTCCTGCACTTAGTAGCCACTTAATAAACACAGATGGGATGCATGGAAGGCAGCCCAGGAAAGAGACATCAAGCGCGCCTGCGGGCTACACAGAGAGAGCTAGGAGATCAGGGCCCAGGCTGGGTAAGAGAGCTCCTCTCACAGTGCCTGTGAAGAGGCAGCTGGCAAGCTGAGTACACGAAGAGCACCCAACTCTGAAAAGAAAAGCATCTAATCCAGATGTTTCCCCAGCCCCTCCGCCGCCTCACCAAACACGGGTGTCCACTGGGAAGGAGTGAAGTTACAAGGTTTCAGCCATGACCGCGTGGGCGTCCCCAGACTCTCCATGCTGAACCAAGGCACTGCCTCGTGTCCATGCCGACGAGAATCCTGGCGGTTGCTCTGGAAACTGCAGGAGCATTTACCTTTGTTGTGTTCCTTTTACAACTAGAATCCGGAGGAAGGGCTTTCATTCAAGAGTTTAATTACATTTTCCTATGAAATAATTCTCTGCCTTGCAGCAAAAGAGAGCCGAATGAATCCAAAACAGATAGTCAAGTCCAAGTCTAACCTCCCCGAAACTTCCCACCCCACACCACACCCAAATGTCCTGGTCTCCTCCTTCCCTCACCAGAGCGCGGCCCAGGGGATCTGTGTGATTTAATGATGCTGAGCCAGTAAGAGTGATCACAGCAAGGATGACGCTGATGTTCAGAGATCACGATGAGGGGTGTTGTGCTAAGAGCTTCAATAGCGATACATTATCTAATTCAATTCTGTCAGCAATCACATAGCTTTGCTCAAGGATGGATAGTGGAAAGGGTGAGATTCTAGCCCAAATACGGTAGACTCAAAAATCTGCGACCTTAATCTCTGTATTTACAAGCAGTAGGGTCTTGGAAACCAAATAGAAACGCTTTCCTTTTGCTTTCAAGGTTTACCAATAAACCGGAAAGTGTACAGTTGTCAAAAACTCTAGATATGCAAGGCCAAGTTTTCTCACAAATGACAGAGACGGATCCATGAATGAATGAACGAATACGGGTACCAATCAGGAATAAATCGAATTTAGTTTGTCGGTCCTTAGGTCATGAGGACACTGCAGTGCCCTGTAAACCAAGGCCTGATGTGTTTCTGATGCCAGCTCCTAAAATTTGAAGCTATGATGTGGTTATGGATTTTAAGATTAACTCTCAATTGTATTTCAAACAAATGTGCACACACACACACACACACACACACACACACACCTGTTCTATATCCCGACTCCTTTGGAAAAACTTACTTTGCTCTTTTTCTAAATATCCCTTTCAATTTCTCAGTCTCCTAGACAGTTCAAACACAGATCCTCCCCAAAAGAACATGGATGGTTTTGACTGCATTCAAATGAGAGCTTATACCACTATTGTATTATTTGTTTAGATAATACCATTTTCATCTGAGGCAATCTGCATACCCAGCTTCCCAGGTCAACTGGTGCTTCCAAGCAGCTTTTCAAGTTTTCAAAAAAGTTAAAGGACCAGCAGTTTTTTGAGAAGGATGTCAGAATCACGTGCTTATGCTCAATTTAGAACAGTTTGCAAAGGTCCTATATGGCTCATATATAGGTCTCTTTACAAACTTTCATTAATATATTTTGATATGTGGTTGGCAGATTTTCAAACACACCATTTGAAAGTTTATCACGCTAACACAATATTGTAAATCAACATACATTCCCATAAAAACTTGATCATGAATCAAAGTCCTCAAAGAAAATGGAAAAGGACTTTATTTTTAAAAAATGTTAACTTGAGAAAGGGTGGAGGGTCAACATGAACTTGGACATTTAAAGACACTAACTGATTTAAGAAGCAAAGATTTTGGGAAGCCCTAAGACCATAAAGCGATCAACACAAAAGACATCTGTCAGGGCGGAGGCGACCCGAGGTCAAGACCAGTTAAATCTAATGCAATCAGAAACTTAGGCCCGTTTAACATTTTTTATGAGGTGACAACCCCCTAACACCATAATCTCGCCTTTCAGGTTGATGACACAGGACTTAATGAATCAAAGAAAACAACTTCAAACCTCTCTTTCGAACATGCATTGTCTATTTAGGTTAAAGGTAGATTTGGAGATCCTATTAGCTACTGGCACAACTGGGAAAAGTCATGCACACACACACGCACACACACTTCAAAGCAAGTAGTTATGTAATGCTAGCAGTGTCTGTTTCTACTCAGCTTCAAAAACAGAACCGGAGCCAAAACTAACAACCCTCCTGCTCATTAGAGAAAGAAAAATGTCTTCTCCCCCAAGTGGCCCCAACAGGAAGCTGAAATCAACTGCTCTCAGAAACCCACTGCTTTTAGGCTCCACACAAGGTCTGGGGGCAAAGGCGCTTGGAAGAGAGCTGCTGGGCAGCCACGCGGACAGCATACCTGGGCTCAAGGGGGGACCCCGCACACAGTCACACAGAGAGTCCTTTTCCTTGCGGCAACCCGGCTCTCACAAACAGCTGGTTACCTTTGCACTTCTTCTCCTCCGTCTGGAAGGTCTGGGCGCTGGGCGCGCTCTGATCGCTCACGTCGTCGTGGTCCAGATGGAATAAGGAGCTCGTCCAGGAGGCCTGGATGAGGGGCGACTGCTCATGTTTCAGGGGCCCGCGCCGCTCCGGGTGGCTCTTCCGATGCAGGCAGGCTTCAGACATTCCCACGAGCTTCCACTCCGGCTCGCCGTCTGGACAAGGCTTCGGCTTGTCCCAGGCTGGAAGGCCATTCTCTGGAGGGTTGAAAAACACGACATGACGGGGCTGTTGGCACTGTCAAGACGGGGCCGAGAGGAAGCGGTCCGGAAGGCGAGCGCTTCCCGGGCTCGTGGGGGCTGGCCGCGCTCCCGGACCCTTCCACCCCACGGCGGCGGTAAGACGCCCGGGGAGCGGCCTCGGGCTCGGAGCCCCGGCGCTGCGCTGCCTGCGGAGGAGTCAGCGCGTTTCCCCGATTTTTAGCGCCTAGGAAGACATCGGCTCCTCCACGGGAGCGCCACCCTCTCGCCAGCCCCGCTCCCGATGGCAATGGCTCGGGAGCAAGTGGGCACCAATTTATGATACTGCTTAGATGACCATGTGAGGTCTCGAGGGTCAGGGCTGGCCGTGGACACTTTTCAGATCCTCGGGACGTACAACGTCCGGGATGCGGCCTTGTTTGACTTGGGTGTCATCACCGGCTGACCTGAGGGGCACCCTGTTCCCTGAGAGGGCCGTGCCACGTGGCTACATGACAGGGACAACTCGGGCTCCTTGGCACCTTCCACTCCCGACAGGCTGCCATAAGGGGCTGGGTCTTCCAAGGGACACTGTGTCAGTGGTTTCCACGTCCTCCCGAATAGGCGAGATGAGATGAGAGGAGGTCAGCAGACTGTGCTTTAGTTGCCGGGCAAATTAAGAGCTCTTAGGACAGAACGAAAAGCCCCACTCTCTTGCGCTGAGATACAGGCAGTTAACGCTTTCTGTGTGTGAGCTCTTTCCTCTACTCAATGTCAAGGGGCTTGAAGGTCTGCCCTCTAGAGAGTGGGAAACAACTGGATAAGATAATGAAAACGTTCTCACACCAGCTTTCCCTGGGGGCAAATTTTACCTCCTTGAACATCTTTTCTGAACACGGATGCAAGGAAGAGGGTGAAAAGAGTAAGCTAATATAGATGATTTGTAGACGCATTCACGTTAAAAAGCATAATCCATCTGGTCACCCATACTTCCAGAAATTCTGTCAAAATAGGAAAAAAACACAAATAGAGTTCTACTTTTAAGTGATTAGAGACAGTGATGGAAAGATTAACTGACAGGTGAATTTTCTTTTATGCTGAAATGACCCAAGGACTGTAGATACCATATCGGACAAGGCCCGCCCTGATCTATGCGCAGTACTGGGAATTGAAAGCTGCGTTTCAGACATTTAAGATAAATTTTAAACTGTCGAATGCAAGAGTTAAACCTGCTTTCGGTTTTCACCAGCCCCCTCTGTCAAGCTGCTAGATGTCTTCAGAGACGTTGGTTAGGGTGGTTTGTCTAAAGGCATCATCTGCTCCCAGCCCCCTTTGGAAGCTGCGTTTACCATTCCTGGTCTTGGGACTACCTCGTGGAAGTCCTCACTCCCGTCCACTTCATTTCTAGTATAGGAGAAGACTGCGAACAAGATCACAGCAAGGCAGTAATAGCCAACACTCAATTTCTCTGTCACAGTAAGTGGAAATCCTGCAGCTTGAAATACCCTCACTTGGCCAGTAAGAAATGATCCCCTTGAGAAAAAAATCATACAATGCTTGGGATGTAACGTTTGATCTTATTCAGAGAAGAGCCCTGAAAATTCACTCTGTGCTCAGATCTGTGCTTGGCATTGTGTGAGGGGTGTGAAATAGCCCGGGGGTCTTTCTCCTTAGTTTAGGTGGCATTATTCAATGCATGGTGAATCCTAAAGGTCAGGACCCCACCCTGCCAGCTACTGGTGCAGTTATGGGCACTTATTCTCACTTCCCACGAAAAGAAAACAAAAGATTAGGATCTTGGGAGATTGTATGGCATTTCAGATGAAACATAGCTCTGCAGAATTCTTTCAAGGACCTAGTATCCATGAGGGTGTGACATTTTCATGAGCTGAATATAAAGTCACTGAATGCGAGGATTAACTCTGCAAAAGGAGTTTCATTGTTTTGACTGATGTGAGACATGTTCTCACCCATGTGTGTTTCTATGATGTCTATTCAATCATCATGGACTCTAAATCCTCAGTAAATTACATTGTGCAATGTTCCTTTGTAAGTAATGTTAAAGTTGTCACAGTGTTTTTATAGAGCCTCCAACATTTGATTTTTCTGCAGAAATTCTTAAAATGTGGTATTAATTCCCTTGACCACACAGAAATTAAGAAATACAGCCTAATGGGTAGAGAGTGCTCCCCAGTGAAGGGAGCTAGTCAACACGCATGGATGAGAGACTCTGGAAGAGATCTCACCAAGGGGACGTTCTTCTTTACAGCATGGCCCATTAAAGCTTGCTCAGCGCGTCCCCTGGGCCAGCAAGAGTGGGGATTTCTTACAAGCAAGAGATGTTACTTGGAGGCTGAGACAAGGAATAAGATTGCCTTCCATTTTCCTATGAAAAGAAGCCGAGGTGGTCTGGGAAAAGTGTTCCATTCACTGGAGCCATGTCCAAGCTCGTAATTCCGGTCTGCAGTTACACTCATGATAGTGATATTCCGTTGCTCAGTTGGCAGGTTTTTTGGCTGGGGCACTGCTGGGACTAGAGGTCCTTCAGAAAAGCTCAAGAAGGATTTATTTAAGGAGGGATCTCGGTTACCTTCCCAAGATGAACAGAAAGTGTTAGCCACTCAGTCGTGTCCGACTCTTTGCGACCCCATGGACTGTAGTCCGCCAGGCTCCTTTGTCCTTGGGATTCTCCAGGCAAGGATACTGGAGAGGGTTGCCACTCTTTCCTGCAGGAAATCTTCCTGACCCAGGAATCTAATCTGTGTCTCTCACGCCTCCTGCACTGGCAGGCAGGTTCTTTACCACTGTGCCACCGGGGAAGCCCAGAATTTTTTGGCTGTGCCAGGCAGCATGTGGGATTTTCGTTCCCAAGATGGAAAGGGCAAATATAATTCCTATTCCATTCCCAAGGAGGGATGAGAAACCATTCCAGGCCCCTTCACTTCAGCTGACTGTGGGCGCTGTGCCCTGTGGTACTCCATGTTTGCTTAGCAATGAGGGTTCCTGCTATTTTTGTGCCAACTCATATCCTTTGGTTCCCCCTAAACTCAAACCAGTGAGACCAGGCTCACTGAGATAGGATGGGGCCTGGGAATTTGGATATTTACCAAGTTCTGCAGAAGGTGCTGATACCCAGCAGAGTTTGAGATCCACAGGGTTAAGAAAATCTAAGGTAAGAAAACAAATTATTGGCAGATTTCAGATAAAGGTACAGTTTCCTTCTCAGATTCGAATGTTTTACACGCCTTGGACTGAACTTGTATTAAAATACTCATCAGTTGTTTTGGGATCTACTGCTCGAAGCATTAAAAGTCAGATGTTCACTGGCTGTTGTCTTGTAGATTGCAGGAATGGATGTAAATACACATTCACTCAAAAACCTGTCCTTCTGAGGATTACCTGGGATACAGATGTGTGCAGTAGTGGAAATACATTTTTAAAAGGGAGACTCTGGCAATGATAATATCTTATAGTTCCTAAAGTATGAGCTCCTAAATGGATCTCAGTTAACATCTGGCTTTTAATATTTCATACTCTAGGCATCAAGATAATTAATTTAATAGGGCAGTTATGAGGCAAGTTGATAAATAAGTAGAATCAAAGAAAAAAAACTAGAGGGGGCATGTGAACTGCTACGAAAATAACTAGACACACCTTGACCTGTGTGTCTCAGGGCATTTAGACTTGAATGATTGCTTTTGTGTTAGATGACCGTAATTCTAAGGCTCAAATGACCTAGAACTGACCTTAACGGGTTCTTTCCCCAAAAGAAAAAAACATAAATCCCACAGAACTACCTACATCCTATCTCTGGAAATTTCATTAAAGATAATAGAAAATAAATGTGTCCATCCAAAAAAAAGAATTACATGAAAATATGCAAGTATTTCAGGACACAAAAGCAAGCTGATATCACAGAAAAGTGCTAAGGCAAGGGAAACAGAATTAGGCCAGAGTGCTCAGCAAGGGGCTGCTGAGCAGGCTGGGGTTTCATGGCACCAATCATGAGTGTTGAGTTTGCATTAAAAGGCCATCAACACAAGGCCCTGAGACCCCCAACCGTATCCTGTATTCAGGGGATGTATACATAATATGCTTTGCACACCCAGCAAGTGTGTAGAATTATCACTGTAAAGCATGAGGCCACTGAGGTCTCTGATTTCTGCTCACATTTTTTATTCCAACCCTAAGTTTTAGCCTTATGGAATTCTCAACTATGTACACATCCACTGACTTTTATTTGTGGAGTCACATAGGAGACTCATGTTTGGCTGAGCGTTGACTATGGACCAGGTATAGAACTAGCCACTTTGATTTACCTTCCTGAACATCCCAGAAGCACACACCATTCTGCCTCCTGATTGACGGGGAAACTAAAACCCAGAGAAGCACTTCATCGGCCGCTTCATATCTTTTGCTCTGTTAACTGATACGGTCTCATTGGTTGCCTTAGTTTGATGAGTCGCCATTGACCTATTAATAGCCAGCATTTGATGATGACCTTGAAAGTTCTTTACACACTGTGTTTACTGTCTTGTTCAGTCCTCCCAGTCACTTGTTGATGTTCACAATTCGTCTCCCACCTTTCACTCTCTGCCATCTACAGTCCATGGTCCACGCAGCAGCCAGACTGACCTCTGAAAAATGTATATCAGAGTAGATTTCCCTGCTGCTGAGAATCTTCCGGTGACCTCCCATCAGAACTGGAATGATGTGCTCAGGTCTTGCTGCAGCTTGCAGGCTCTGTGGTGTTTATCAGCCTGTCCGCTGAGCCTTGATCCTGTGCCTCCGCCTCCAGCTCTCTGTCCTCTGGACACGTGGACATCAAACCTGGGAAGCTCATTCCCAACACAGAATCTTTGCAGAGACTCTTTCCGATGGCCGGGGTGCCCTTTCCCAGTCCTTATACAACCACCTCCTGTTTTCCCAAGAAAACCGCCAGGATCCACCTCCCTCTCCCTTTTATAGGAAGGTTAGATTTCCCCCTTTGAAGAACCTATTGAGTTGCATTTCTCCAAGAAGATAACTGAAATGAGAAACCAAAAGGGCTGGACCGGTGTCCACCTTGGTGGAGGGAGACGGGATGAGGTTGGAAGACTGGAGTCCCAAGTCTTCTGAGAGGCCTGAAGGGTCTTACTCTTGGGAAGATCGCTTCCTGACTCTAAGCGTCAGTTTCGGCATTTGCAAAAGGGCAACATAATGTTGCTCATGGGATTTTTCTAAGACTCAAATGAAATAATGTATGTGGATGTATTTAGCAACTAAGTGCTCTTCAGGTGAGCACAGCGTGTAGCCACCTAATGTATGTCTTGTACCCGACCATATGTATTGCCTTCTCTCGGAAGGGAACAATACTATTAATAAAATAATATGCTTCTTTTGAGCATCCAGTGGCTCAGACAGTAAAGAATCTGCCTGCAGTGCAGGAGACCCAGGTTCAATCCTTGGGTCGGGAAGATCCCTTGGAGTAGGAAATAGCAACTGACTCCAGTATTATTGCCTGGAGAATCCGATGGACAGAGAAGCCTGGTGGGTTACAGTCCCTGGGGTTGCAAGGAGTCTGACATGACTGAGTGACTAACACTTTCATTCTCACTTTTCATGTTACTTGTACTATGTTCAGTGGACACAGGTACCTCACCTTTATCCTCAACACCACGACTGCCATCGACACACCTGCCATCACCACCTCGTCCTCAACAGAACATGTGTGCAGGTGAGGCTGCTTTTGATGGCCCCCCACTTCTGGCTGCCTTTTCGCCGTCTCTCTCCCTCCTCCTGCGTCCTCTGGGTCCTCGGTCCCCACTGTGGGCAGGTCACCTACTCACAGAGCTCTTAGTGACCTTGGGCAAGTCACGTCTCTGCTCTGCACTTCAGTTTCCTTGTCTGTACAATGGGAACATTCTAACGCTGTCATGGTTAAATACGTTCGTACATAAAAAGGTCTTGGGCCAGTGCGTGGCACACTTTAAACACTCAGTAAGTGTTAGCTCTTCATTCAGACGCTCAACGATCTCTTTTCCTTGCCCCATCCTCCAGCGCAAGTCTTCTCTAAACAAGATTTTCAAAAACATCTCCAGGAAAAATAAGTTTGACAAATGACTTCACAGGCACGCGTAGCTGCTTCAGTCGTGTCTAACTCTTTGCTACCCTATGGACTGTAGCCCGCCAGGCTCCTCTGTCCATGGGATTCTCCAGGCCAGAATACTGGAGTGGGCTGCCATGCCCTCCTTCAGGGGATCTTCCTGACCCAGGGATTGAACCCTCATCTCTCATGTCTCCTGCAGTGGCAGGTGGGTTTGGCAGGTGGGTTCTTTACCACTAGCGCCACCTGGGAAGCCCAAAGGACTTCGTACCACTATGTTAACGGCTTAGAATCTGGGATGAGTCACCCCTCTCAGCCGAAGTTGTGATTTAGAGAGGATGGTTGAGGAGTGTAAGTCCACGGCCCGGGAATGAGTGTCTAAAGTTGGATTCCTGATGGTTGTGCAAGGCGGATGGGAGAGACATTTTGATGAAACAGGCATTCCTGTGAAGGCTGGCCTGTCATCATACCCAGCTTGCTTAGCTTGCTTGGTAAGTCAAACAACACAATGGTGAAGACACAGCTTTGACCCCTATTCAACTTTCAAGACCTAGCTTACTGTTTAAACTTTCCTGAACCAATTCATCCACCCTTAGACTTCCATAGTTCCAAAATGGACCTCCCTTGCCCTGCATGCTACGTTTACCTCATGATATAATCATTTACTTACATGTATGATTTTCTTTTTTTTGGTTACATTTACATTGCCTAGCACAATTCAATTATAACAATTAATATACCTTGTTCCCCAACAGTCTGATACTTGCAAAGAGAAAACTGCTTCCTAAGCACAGACTCTGCCTATTTTCCTATCCAGAAGCCATTGGTTGGTCACAAGGTGGATTCATTTCTATTAAAAGCAATTCAATGCAGATTTTCTATCACCAATAGTATTATCTTCCCCAAACTGCTGGTGAAAATGAACACTGTTCTGCTTCTTAGAGGCAGGGATAGGTTAGTGGATAAGACTATGGGCTCAGCTAGTCAAGGTTCAAATTCTGGGGCTTCCCTGGGGGGTCAGCAGTTAAGAATTTGCTTGCCAATGCACGGGACACTGGTTCAATCCCTGGTCCGGGAAGATCCCACACACCATGGGGCAACAAAGCCTGAGTGCCACAGCTACTGAACCTGCGCCCTAGAGCCCAGAACCCACAGCTGCAGAAGCGTGAGCACCCTGCAGCCTGCGCTTGGCAACAAGCGAAGCCAGTGCAGGGAGCGGCCCGCGGACGGCAGCTAGAGAGCAGCCCCTGCTCACGGCAGCTAGAGAAAGCCCATGGGGCAGCAAGGACCCAGCACAGCCAAAAATGAAAGAAAATAAACATGAAAAAAAGTTCAAACTCTACCTCTTCCACTTATCAGCTGTGTGACTCTGGGAAGATTGGATTTGTCCCTGGAATATCTGTCTTACTTGCTCTGTCTCTTCCGTAAGGCAAGGACTTAGCACGGCCTCCTCGTGAGTCAGTGGTATCCCCAGGTTTTCCTTCTTTACTGGCCTCTGATCAACTTATCCATCTCTCACATCCCACAGCTCTAAGCGCAGTCTTAACATGACAGGACCTCAATAAGTATTATTTGGAAGTAACTGAATGTAATCTAGACAGGTCAAATTATCCCTGAAGCTGAACAGAACATAGACTCTCCTCTATCCAGGACTTTTGACCTACAGAGCAATAGTGTGTTCTGTGTGAGACAAGCTGGCTAGCCGGCTCAGCATCAGTAGCAAGGGTAACCCTGCTAGGGAGAGACGTGGGGTGCAGGCTGAGGGGAGCTCTGTACTCAGAGAAGACAGAAAGGGCAGCCGGGTGACTGTTCCTCCCAGTCCCTGGCTGGGTGAGCTCCCTTTTTCCTGCCCAAGCCACAGGTGTGCAGCCCAGTTTGCTGCACAGATGATGTGAATGGCAGAGCTCCACGAAGGTGCCATCGTGTGGCTGGGGCATCTCTGGGCCATCCTCTCGGGCCCCTTGGCCTGGCACAGCCCCCGGCCGCAGCCTGGTAGCAGCTGGGATGGGGGTGCAGGCTTGTCTCCTGGTGCCCGGGGAGGGGAGGCTTCTGTCTAGGTGGATCTACCAGCCTGCACACAGCTGCGGATGGCTACCAGCCTGACTCCTCATCTCAGTGACTGAGATTACTTCCCCTTTTCTCTTTAAAAACACTTTCACGGCCAAGAAGGATCTTTGGAGTTGGTTTTGGGACATGAATCCACCTTCTCTCCAGATTTCTGGCTTTCTGATTAAAAACAATGTTTTTGATTCTACCAACACTTGCCTCTCAAATGTTGGTTTTTGAGCTGTGAGCAGCCAGACCTAAGTTCAGTAACACTAAAAATATACTGAGCACTTACTCTGTGCCAGACTGGGCACCACAAATATAAATTACGATTAACTGAGCAGCTACTATGCACCAGGCAGCATCCTAAGTGTTTCCCACACATTATCTCATTTACATCATACAATAATAATCAAGAAGTAGGTGTTGTTTCTGTCATTCTAACTGATGTGGAAATAAGGGTGGGGCGGGGGGGGGTTAAGTCAACTGACTCCTATGTTTCTATTTAGAATGGGCTACAACCTGCTCTTGGGCTTCCCTGGTGGCTCAGATGGTAAACAATCTGCCTGCAATTCAAGAGATCTGGGTTCGATCCCTGGGTGGGGAAGATCCCCTGGAGGAGGCATGGCAACCCACTTCAGTATTCTTGCCTGGAGAATCCCATGGACAGAGGAGCCTGGTGGGCTACAGTCCATGGGGTCACCAGTGGTCAGACAGGACTGAATGGCTAACACTTTCACTTTCACAATGTGCTGTAATTATTCATTCAACATTTACATTTGTGAGTTCCTTAACCTTTGGGACCGTGGCTTGTTCAGCTGCACGCCCAGCATGCAGCGTGGGGCCTGGTCCACTGCACTGCAGGGCAGCTCTTCCCCCTCCCCTGGCCTCCCATTTCCCCTGCACAGCCCAGTGGGAACTGGGACCAGTAAGCACATCCTTCTTCCCTTTGCCCTTGTTTTGGTTTCCCTCGGAGCAGCTCAGGATCCTTTCCTGTGGTCCCCACGCTCTTTCCCTGAACTTTTCTTCCTTTACTTCCTTCTCTTTCCAAGTGCGGTGTGTCTGTGCTATGTGTATAGACAAAGCTATGGTTTCTGAGAACTGGACAATAAAAAAGGCTGAGCACCAAAGAATTGATCCCTTTGAACTGGGGTGCTGGAGAAGACTCTTGAGAGTCCCTTGGACTGCAAGGAGATCCAACCAGTCCATCCTAAAGGAGATCAGCGCTGAATATTCATTGGAAGGACTGATGCTGAAGCTGAAACTCCAACCTTTTGGCCACCTAATGTGAAGAGTGACTCATTGGAAAAGACCCTGATGCTGGGAAAGACTGAAGACAGGAGAAGGGGGCGACAGAGGATGAGATGGTTGGATGGCATCACCGACTCGATGGACATGAGTTTGAGCAAGCCCCAGAAGTTGGTGATGGACAGGGAGGCCTGGCGTGCTGCAGTCCATGGGGTCACAAAGAGTTGGACATGACTGAGCAACTGAACAACAACATGTATCTATGGTTATTTCAAGATCTGAGCAGAGGTCTCCAAAGAAACTGGGCACTGGGAGGGCCCTAGCTTCTCCCTCTCACAGTGTGAGAAACAAATAGTAACATTTTCTTTGAAAATTTAGAGAGAAAACCTTTTATTAGATTGAATTGATATACATACAGAATGAATGAATGAATGAAATATTGAGATGGGGGAAACTGTGCTCAAACTTTCCCATTAGGGCTTACTCCTGGAAACTTTATAAACAAGATCGCCGAAGGACCCTGCTCTGCCATTCTCCAGTTATTTGAAACGCGTCTTCAGAAATGTCGTCCTGTTGGCCAAGTCTTGCAAAATCAGCCTCCGTGTTCAGATAAGCTGCCTTCCATCACTGTGGTTTTGGCCTTCTTTTCCCGGGCACCCGCCTATTAATTTTCCCTCTTGTTGAGCCCAGCCTCTCTGCCCGCGCGTGCAGGTGAATTCAGGTTTGCTATCTCAGGTTTTTCTCTCGTTTCTCTGGCTGCAGTTCTCAGTCCATTAAGGCAGCGAGAGCTGGAAACTGCTAAGAGAGAAACAAACCTTTTCCTTATCTGGCTGGTCTCACTTCTCCACTTTTCCTGGCTATTCCATTAGGAAGTCACTATCTCCATGGAAAACAATCAGCGTAGCTGTGGAAATCGCAATAATTATTCTGAAACAGAACTCCAATGCTCACCTCCTGGTAAGTTAAAACCATTAACGTTTTTTGCAAGCGTGTATTTAGAACATTTAAACGAAATGCACATTCATGTCTTTTAAAGTTTTAGCCTGAAACAAAGTTAGACCAAACAACAGAATAACGTGTGTTCAAAGAGCCTGGTGGAAACTCCACTTGGAGAGTCGCTGCATGGAAACGAGGCAGTGAGCAGGATCACGAACTGCGTCTAAGAATGACCCACGCGGGGGCAAGGCGATTACTAGAGCACAGACCACAGGCCCCAAAGGCTGGAAAAGGGCTTTCCAGAGAACACAATGGAATCTTTCCCTGGGAAGGGTCACTGGCTTTCCATAATTCATACTGGATTTAATCAGAGAATCCTCAGGTCAGATGACTCCTGACGTTGAGGTAATTATTTTAAAGCCCACAGAGATTCCATTTAGGATATGAAAGAGGCTACAGCTGTGGCAGAAACATTCCCATTAAAGAGCCACAAAAGCACAGAAAAGGAAACAGGCGTTTGTTGTCAGGATTAAGCTTCTCCTGTGTGAAAGTTCAGATCATAACGTTTATCCTTGTTGCCAGTCTGAACCCACCGTTTTGAAAAAAACATTAGGTCATTTGTAACTCCGGCCTCGTTTTTTGGTTCCCAAACTTGAAATACGTCTTTCAAAAGGAGGAAACACGTGCGCACCTTTTCTAACTTTGGAAACTAGGACGGGGGCATGATTTGTGGGTAAAGAAGAAATTTTGAGATTTACCAAGTAAAAAGACAAAATATGACTCGGGTAAATCTGAACAACTTTATATATCACACTTCAAAGGAGCCATCACACGGCAGCAAAACGTATACATTCTATTAACGAATTACACTCAGAGATGAACAAGCTGGACAGAAATATACCTGGGTATGGATGGAACACAGTCATACAGGCCGACAGAGGTCCCCTCCTCTGGGTGTTCATAGAATCTCACAACCATTTTCCAGATATTGCTCTGTGCACATAAGTAAGGAGGATCAAGGTCAGTGTGGACAGTCGCTTCATTGACGGAGGAGACGTTTCAGCCTGGAGAAGCTGGGTTTTCCCTTTTGTTCAGGAATAGTGGGCTGGGAAGTCCCCCACATCTTCCTTACCCTCGGTTATGACGGCAGGCAAGGCTTCCTCAGGGAAGCGGAGAAGGCGGGCACTTGGGGGTGTTTCCAGGCCCTGGGGACACCACTAACCACATCAAAACCACATTGCCTTGTGTGGCCTCTAATGTCTCCTCTGGAGAATCTGGCTTAGCATCAGCCGCTCTCAGCTCTGGTCCAACGGCAGACATTGAGGGAGAATTAAATTGTTTTCGACCTGCCTGTCTTCTGGATGATAATCTGGTTCAGCCTGCTCTACAGTGTTTCAAGAGTTCAGGAAAATCAAGAGGCGGTGTGATTTCTATCGTCTTTTTCATACCTTCTGGCGTTTCCCTATAATTACTCAAAACAGAGCTGGCGAGGGGGCCCCCTGGTGGTCCCGGGGCTAAGACTCTACACTGCCTATGCAGGGGGCCAGGTTAAAGCCCTGATGGGGGGATGGAATCCAGGACTAGAACTAAGAGTATGCCTACCATGAGGAAAGCTACGGTGTACTGCTGCTAAGAGCCGGGAGCCAAACAAAACCCGAAACAGAGCTGGCAAAGCTGGGGCTGGGGTGGTGCCTGACCATCCGTCCCTGCAGGTCTGCCGGTCTCCAACCTGCGTGCCCCTCGCCAGGGCCAGGCTCTCCCCCGCCTCCTCCGTCCACAGATGGCTTGTAAACATACATCTAAGCCCTTGTTACTCTCATCTTGTCTGAGGACTCACAGTATCAGCCTCACCCAGAGCTTGTTAGAAACATGGGATGCTGGCCTCAGAACTGAAGAAACAGAATCTGCATTTTAACCAGATCCGCGTGTGATTCACACGCACACTGAGGTTTAAGACAGTCTGCTTGAGGGCATGGTCTCCATGGAGAGCAGATAGGATTGGTTAGACGTGTAGTCACCCCATTTAAACCTGGGTAGGATTTAATATTTACTACAGAGAAGGATGATTTTCCTATCTGGGAATCAGAGAGGAAAGTAGTATTTGATGAATTGCAGGTCAAGGAATACACACACGTGCACACACACGCACACACGCACACACGCACTGCTGTGTATGTGCTCAGCCATGTCTGACTCTTTGAAACCCCGTGGACTGTAGCCCACCAGGCTCCTCTGTCCACGGAATCTTCCAGGCAAGAATACTGGAGTGGGTTGTCATTACATTCTCCAGGGGATCTTCCTGACCCAGGGATTGAATCTGTGTCTCCCGCATCTGTTGTACTGGCAGGTAGATTCTCTACCACTCAGCTACCAGGGAAGCGTGTGTGTGTGTGTGTGTGTGTGTGTGTGTGTGTGTGTGTGCGTACGTGCGTGCGTGTGTGCGCGTACGTGCGTGCGTGTGTGCGTGCGTGCGTGTGTGTATCTGAGACTGAGCACCAAAGAATTGATACTTTTGAACTGTGGTGCTGGAGAAGACTCTTGAGAGTTCCTTGAACTGCAAGGAGATCAAACCAGTCCATCCTAAAGGAAATCAGTCCTGAGTGTTCATTGGAAGGGCTGATGCTGAAGCTCCAATACTTTGGCCACCTGATGTGAAGAGATGACTCACTGGCAAAGACCCTGATGCTGGGAGGGGTTGGGGGTGGGAGGAGAAGGGTGCAGCAGAGAATAAGATGGGTAGATAGCATGACCAACTCAACGGACATGAATTTGAGCAAACTCCGGGAGAGAGTGGAGGACAGAGGGGCCTGGTGTGCCGCAGTCCGTGGGGTGGCAAAGAGTTGGGCACGACTGAGCAACTGAACAGCAACCGAAGGTCAGGGAAAGTAAAGGGACAAGCCTTTAATGTCTCTGTTTCCTAAATGGTGAGTGGGTCAGTTTGGTTCATGAGGTGGAAAAATCCAAACACAAAGATTTCTGATTATAATTTCATCTTTTGTAGGACTTCCTCTCTAGAGACAGCCAACAAGATAATAAAAGCAATAGGTAACACTGAATGTAGGCTTACTAGATGCCAAGCACCCATTCTGCGATTAAGTGTAAAATGTAATCTTCACAATAATTCGATGAGGCAGAAATATTACCCTCAGTTTTCAGATGAGGGAACTGGAGCACAGAGCGGTTTAGCAACAAGCTCAAGGTCACGGTGAATAAGTAACAGAGTCAGGAACGAAACCCAGAGAGGTCTAGCTGACCCCGCCACACCTCTACCTGTTGCGGGAAACCACCACCAAATGACGTAGGTGACCACCTCAGGTTGGAGAACGGAATTCTGTGGACTGAAATACCGAATTATAGGTTTGAAATAAAGAAACTAAAGCGCAGAGAGGTCACGACCCTGCTCAACGTCACCCAGACGAGGGAAGTGCTGGGGTGGGTCTTCTGATTTTTCATCCCATGATCTAAATTGAAAACATTCATATTGTGGTATACAACAAGGATGTGTTGCTCGATGTCAAACACTGTTTCAAATTCTGACATTTCCAGGCGATGCCTCAAAATTAGCAGTTTCTCTAATTAAAACTATCGTCTTCCAGTAAACCTACCAAACATGAGACAGCTGTGCAGGGACTGCTTCTATCTCCCACACTGGCTGCCAGTGAGCTTTCAAAGGGCAGATGTTTATGCTCGTATGGGGCGGCCAGAAAATGCGGAAGACAAAAGCAACCAAGCGAGGTAAGAAGCACTGACGTTTGTCCTAGCCACCATCTCAAAGGCGCCTAATAGTTTAGAACTGGCAGCAGGATGACTGAGTTGGAGTTTAGGATATTGAGCGGTAGCCCTTATGGAAGGTCTCTTGCGTGCCAGGCCTGGTGCATCTGTTTTGCCAGATGCTCATTAGAGCATTTTGTATTGCTCATTAGAACAATGCCGTGAACAAGATGGCTGTCATTCGCTTCATTTCATAGGTGAGGAAACTTTGGCCCTGAGAACTAAAGATACTGTCGAAAGTCACAGATGGTAAATGGGGAGCTCCTCTCATCTCCCCTACGACCGAGGCTACTTTCTGCAGGTGATGAAATGGTAGCGTAGAGAAGAAAACCATTTGCCCAGTCACACAACTAGCTCAAGGGCAGTGCTGTGCCTGGAATCTTCCTCTGATGGGCCAAGTTTGGGCTGATGACAAATGGAAAAATCCTAGGGAATGACCGTGGCCCATCTCTTAGCAGAAACAGTGCTTTGAGGGAGGTTCATCTATTTGCTCAGGAAACCTGGCTTCAGGAAGCCGAGTCTCTCCTTATTGGGATGGACACAGGTATACCATAGATACTATCTATAAGACACAACTAGTGAGGACCGGCCGTGCAGCAAGGGGCCTCTACTCGATGCTCTGTGGGGACCTAAACGGGAAGGAAATCCAAAAGAAGAGGGGATGTACATATACGTACGGCTGATTCCCTCTGCTGTACAGTACAAACTAACCCAACATGGTAAAGCAACGGTGCTCCAACAAAAATGTTTAAAAAATGGAATTCAAGAGGGCATTTCTTTAGAAATGTAGGAAGGACATGATGTCCAAATGAACACACTTGTCTGATTTTGGCCATGGAATAATAAATATTTGAGATGCGAACATTTCTGGCTCTCTGAAAGTCTGGCCTGAGATATCTTCTGACTAACCGAAAGAAGAAGCACCATTGTGCTGTTGGGAATCACCCCGTGTGTCGGGCACAAGTCCACCACTGACAGCTTCTGCGCAGAAGCTGAGTCACCAAGATGGCAGAGCTAGCGTGCTCTCCGACCAGAGGGCATGCTCCCCCAAGTATTCTCGTGGATTTACTTGAGACAAGATGGCAAGTGAAGTGGAAGGTATCAAAAATGACCAGACTTGCTCCCCCAAGCCAGAGGGGCAGCTGACTTCCTGGGGCTGCCTTGCCTACAACTGCCGCAACTCTAGGGGTCCATTTGCCTGGAATGATGAGGAAAGCAGGGGAGGAAGAAACCGCCCCAGTGAGGAAGATGCTCGGGCAGAAACATCCGGTTCTGCAGGTACCTCCACGTGAGAGTCACTCAGTGGATCCGTACACTGACTCACACACAGACACGGACTGAAGGGGCCATGAGCACCTACAGGGCTGCCCTTAGGCTGGCGGGCTGTCCCCGGGATTTTGTCTCCCTGGAGACAGCTGGTAATGTTTGGAGACAGGCCAGGGATGCTGCTGAACATTTTACAGTGCCCAGGTTAGCCCTCCACTGCAAAGGATCATCCATACCCTCGAGTCACTGGTGCCGAGATCGAAGGACCTGCCTGCTAATCTGTCAGGTGAGGAGGCTCTCACCGCCTCTGGTTCAAAATGCTCTTCCTCTGGCCCGAGCAGGGCCCTGGAGTTCCTCCTCCATACCTCCTTCCATCTGCTCCCCCAGGCAGTGTGAGCGACTCCCGGGGGAAGGGTCTGACCGGATTAATCGCACTAAGGTATGAATGACTGATGGAGCCAGCACGAGCAGGAACAGCTGTATTTTGAGTGACTCATGGATTTAGTGTAAATTCAGCTCCAATCTGGGAACTGTTAGCCAGCAGGCCTTAATAACGCAGGCACTTATTTTTAGTAGATGTGGGTGAGATGACGAAATTTACAAAGCACTGCTCACCTTTTAAAGTCATAAACAAATCTGTGATGTGGTTCCACTGGGATATAGCCATGAATACTCTTTTTTTTTTTTTGGCTGTGCCACACAGCTTGTGGGATCTTAGTTCTCCAACCAGGGTTCAAATGCAAGACCCTGGCAGTGAAAGCAGGTGTGAAGCCCCAACCACTGGACTGCCAGGGAATTCCCCGAGTACTTTTTATTACAAGCAATTATTTGTTCTTGGTATTGATCACAATTGCTTTTCATCAAGAGAAGAAACCCTATTAAAAACCTTCCTGTGCCCCAAACAAAACTCATTTGCTTTCTCTTTATTTCTAATGTTGACTTGTGGGTTTGATATGATTAAGGTCCATTTGTTGGTTATTTGAGGGGCCTTTGCTACCATAAGTCCCTCGCTGTCTCTTCTCTAGACACCGTGGGTCTATATTTGGATAGCAGGCTGTGTGGGTTTTTATTTAAAGCCAGCAAAGCAGACGCAGCCTGAGTAAAATAATTAGCAGTGGGAAGGAGTCTCAGAGTCATCTCTTCTCATTTTGAGGCTCAGAAATGGAAAGTTTTGCCCTTCTGTCTGCAAAGCATGTGATGGTGCCAGACAGAAGCACTTCTCCCTGGGCAAACCTCTGTGAGGGCGGCTTCCCTCGTCACTCCACTCTACTCTCTGGATTCTTTGTCCCTCTGACCATCATCAAGGGGCTATATACGGTAGGTTGGTGGGTAGCACTATTCCATGCCGAATTTCAGAGGCAAATTAGCTCAACTGGTTCTCAGCTATGGGCTCTGAATAGTAAAATTCAAGGGACAGTGGTGGGTAAAGGGTCCTTTGGGCTCACACTAGTTCAAACACCTCATATATAGAAAGGGAAATGGGAGTCCGAGAAGGTGGCCTAGGTTGGTCAGGATCAGAGTTTTTTGTTTTGTTTTTTGCCCTACCAGGGAATGTGGGATCCTAGTTCCATGACCAAGGATTGAACCTGTGCCCCTGAATTGGAAGCATGGAGTGCTAACCACTGGGCAAGCAGGGAAGTCGCACGATCAGGGTCATTTGGACAGTCACAAGCACAGCCAAGCCTGACCTTCCACGAGTGTGCTGACTTCTGACACCAGGTTCTGCCTGCAGCCTCCCACGTGACACAGGCAGCAGCAAGACCATCTAGGGTGAAGCTGGGTGAAGGCAGGGAGCCCTCACCCCGATGAAGCAGCCTCCTAAGAGTTCTTCCAAGAGACGGAACTGGGTAAGAAACCCTTGTCTGGAGAAGAGGGAACGGTAGAGTTGGGTGTGTTATGGAGGCATGCATGCATGCATGCTAAAAAGCTTCAGTCGTGTCCAGCTCTTTAAAACCCCACGGACTGTAGCCCGCTAGGCTCCTCTGTCCATGGGATTCTCAAGGCCAGAACACTGGAGTGCACTCCCATGCCCTCCTCCAGGGGACCTTCCTGACCCAGGGGTTGAATCTGAGCCTCTTACATCTCCTGCACTGGCAGGCGGACTCTTTACCAGTAGTGCTACCTGGGAAGCCTGTTATGGGGGCAGTCAGTGGCAAAACCGTTCTAGAAGCTTTAGTAATAGATTTTCAGTGATGTCTTCTTTCACAGCCGTCCTGAAGGGATATTTAAAATGAATGGGTCGCTAAGCCTCAGCGCTCCCAACACAGCGGGCCCAGGTTCCAACCCTGGTCCAGGAACTAAGACCCCACATGGCACTGGGAAGAGTTGGCATGCTGCAACAAAGACCGGAGACCCCGTGTGCCACAGCTAACACCTGGTGCAGCCAAAGAAAGAGAGAAGGAAAGAAAGAGAAAGATTAAAAAACTCAAGCAAATGCGCAGCTCTCAAGGACCAGGCCTGGAAAGTAGGGCTGGAAGACCCACTTCTGAGTCACACCCATGACTCTTTACTTCCTGGACTGTGAAATGCATTGTCGGGGAAAGCTGGATGGCATTTGGTTATGGGATTCAGCAAATGTGCTTGAGCAAGTGACCAGGTCACTGCATTGGCCCCCTTCAGCTTTCCTGGTGGGACAATGCATTCGGCCTGGAGATATGAGGGGGATGGTGGTGCTGATGGCGTTTATTTTAGTAATATATGTTTATTTACTTGGCTGAACTGGGTCTCAGCTGTAGCACATGGGGCCTCCAATCTTGTACATCCGGGTTCTTTAATCGTGGCATTCGGACTCTTAGCTGTGGCATGTGGGATCCAATCCCCTGGCCAGGGGTGGGACTCGGGCCTCCTGCGTTGGGAGCTCGGAGTCTTAGCCCCTGGACCACCAGGGACGTCCCGATGATGGCATTTATTGTTTAGCGCTTGTGCTTCCGGTGTTCCAGTCTTGATGCTGAGACTGTTTCCTTCAACCTTTTCAACCTTTCACGCTGTTTGTTTCAACCTTTACCTTGGTATTGAGATAAATAATAGTCGTGCCCATTTCACAGATGAGGAAACTGAGTATTAAGAAAGGGAAGGCCACGTGCCCAATGTCACAGCTGAAGAGCCACACTGGATCCCCAGGGCCACAACCAGAGGTGCCCTCAATGGCCCCACTGCCTTGTATGGGGTCAGCAGTGTCCATGTGGTTTGGGGCATTAGGAATGGGGGGTGCAGAGCTAATTGGAGTTAATGGTATAGACGTTTCTGGTCTGGAGACAGTGTCTCCATTGTTTACCTGCCCCCTTCCTCCCTTTGAGCCTCTTCTGCATTTAAAAGAAAAACATAAAAGCAAACAAAGAGGAACAAAACAGAGATTCATGAAAAGAATGAAGCAAGGGAGTAAAAAGTCAGGCAGGTTTTCCAGCAAACAACAGAGAGCTCTTCTGTCCTTTGTAGAAATCATTGACAGCGATAAGACAGGAGCCAGAGAGAGGAGATGAGGGAGGACCAGAAGCAAGTGTTCCCCGGGGCGGGCGTGTCTCAGGAAAGAGCCGCAACCTCCCCCCTTCTTGGGCGCCTGGGGGTCTCTGATGCTCTTCCTGATCTGTTAGCAAGTAGGAGGGACCCACTCACCGCCTCTAAGACGCTCCTCTGGTTTGTAAAGGATGCCTTGTGAAGCAAAGACTGCTAGCCTTGAGGACGGCTTGCTGCTTTCCTGGTTTTGTTTACTCTTGTTGCAGTTGAACAAGGACTTGGTAGCTCAAATCATTCTGTTTTAAGCCCTTGTAACTTCAACATGCCTCCTAGAATCGTCACCTCATCAATTCAGTTACAAACCACAGGAAAACATCCTCCACGGGACCTTTTCATCTCTCAGATGCATCGTTAGTCACTGACTGGTTCATTCTGGAATTTCTAGGGACAAACCTGTTTTCCTGGCTTAGATGCATAGGGACAGAAGGAAACAAAAAGTCATATCAAATCTGTAGAGCGTGCAGTGGGGCGTGGTGAGGGAGGCCAGACAACGTGCGTGCCGAGTGGCCGCCAGGACGGTGGCTGTCTGCATGTCGCTGCGCGCCTTCCCTTGTTTTTATTTTTTAGATCTCTGCTGTTTCGCTATGGACCACAGAACCTGTCACAGAGCACCACCTCCATAAACGCTGGCTGATTTATCTAGATTCTTTCCGCCCCTATTTGACAATAAGGAAAGCAAGACTCCAAGAGCTTAAGCAGCTTGCTCAAATTCACAGGTAATAAGTGGCAATGGGCTTCTCTGGTGACTCAGCTGGTAAAGAATCCACCTGCAATGCCGGTGACCTGGGTTCGATCCCTGGATTGAGAAGATCCCCTGGAGAAGGGAAAGGCTCCCCACTCCAGTATTCTGGCCTGGAGAATTCCATGAACTATATAGTCCATGGGGTCGTAAAGAGTCAGACATGACTGAGTGACTTTCACTTTCAATAAGTGGCAAACTGGGGATTTGGACCCAAGGACATATGACTCCAATGTTCTCTTCACTATACTATGCCACCTCCAGAAGTAACTAGAACAGGTGGGCAAAACAGATCACCCTAGCCCTGTCTGGAGAGGCTGACACTACTAGGCTAAGTGCAGAGGACTCTAACACATTGCTGAAGAAAAAGATGACTTCCATATAAAGACGAAGTCCTTGCTGACCTCCCTGACTTCCAGAATATTTCCACGCATGTGCACAGCCCTTTGCAACACAGATGCGTATCCGAATCTGCGCCTCCCTGCTTCCTGGGTGAACAGCTGAACTGCACTTCCGTGCGGCTGCTTTCTAGGCAATGGGATGAATGAACACACTGGCCACCCAGCTGGGCGTTTAAAACAACTCCATGTATCTTTCCACTTTCTTTTCTCCCTTCTCCAGTTGAAAAGAGAAAATTCTGACGTCCTAGAGGTCAGCATGGCTGGAGGAAAGGCGTCTGGGTCCCCCAGAGGACCACACCAACATCACCTACCAGCCAAGAACACATGGCGTTAGATTAAACATGCGTGCACGCTAAGTCGCTTCAGTCATGTCCTACTCTTTGTGACCCCATGGACTGTAGCCCACCAGGCTCCTCTGTCCATGGGATTCTCCAGGCAAGAATACTGGAGTGGGCTGCCAGGCCCTCCTCCAGGGGATCCTCCTGACCCAGGGATCGCTGGCATTGGCAGGCCCATTCTTTACCACTAGCACCACCTGGGAAGGCCCCGGATTTAACATGAGTCAGGTATGAAATTCTCTTGTATGAAGTCACTGAGATTTTATGGTTCGCCTGGCTACAGTTGAGAGCCCTGTTTCACTAATAGGCCTTTTAGGATTGTAAATAGCTTTCTGGCCTATGATATCATTCAGTTCTTGACAAATGCAACAAGTCAATGGAAGCTTAAAGAGAGCTGTGAAGAATCGCGTGTGGGAACCACCAAAGCATCTGAGCGGTACCTTGCTGCCTGGGCAGAAGCCCATCCAGTTAGGTTCAGGGGCTTACTTTCTGCACCTGTAGTTTCAGGGTGTTACATCAGATGGTCTCTAGCTTCCTTCTGAATCTAAACCTCTGTAAGCCTTTTTTGATGCTGACAAATGTGTATTGGCACAGGTGTTCAGACAGTTATCTCTTGATACTGTGAACCCTTCAAAGGTATGGCTTACTTCTTAGTTACATCTATATGCCTAGAATCTAATCTCTTAGATGCTCTAAGGTTAAATTTAATTATAATTTTTTTGTTTGAAAAAAAAAACTCAAAGAATTTATGAATGTTCTGATTTATGCCAATGATTTCTTGATCTAATTTGGAGCACAGCATCGAATGATTGAAATTCTCATGAATATTTTCATTGTGCATTACTGAGTATGATAGGCTATTTTATATTCATTTGTATAGATGTAATCTTTGAAGAATGATTTTATAATAAAGCTGAAAGACTTTTTTGATTAAAGGTGGTGCCAGCAGTAATTGGTATTCTGATGGCTTCATTTATAGTTCTATTTAGTTGAATAATACAGAGGCATAATTCCTACTTAGAGTTGAGAAAATTGGAGTACAGAGCATTCAGAATTTTATCATTCTGAATGGCCCTTAACCTGAGGTTCATAAAAGTAGTATTGGGCAAACTAAGAGCAATTTAAAAAGTTTGAATAAGGCCCAAGGGAAACTATAGAATAATATGAGGAAGCTAATGCCACTTTCATGAAAACCCTTAAGTCATCTGGTTTTGGAAAAATAAATTTTTTTCTATATGTTGTATGGAAATATTGGTCATTTCATCCTGCTCATCAAGATTATCGGATTATATATGTTTTCAGCGACTAAAAATAGGCAATGGATTCTATTACTTAGAACGTGCAGTTCGGGACTTTTCTGGGGGCTCAGTGGTTAAGACTTCGTGTTCCCAATATAGGGGCTGTGGGTTCAATCCCTGGTCAGGGAACTACTGTCCCATTCGCTGCCTCCCTGCCCTCCCACCCCCAAAAAAGAAAATGCAATTTGGTGCATAAAAATGCTTTAAAGCACAGAGTTCAAGGGAGGTAGAAGGTTAAGGATTAACAAGGGAGTCTTGGCAGAAAGGTGGGAACCACGGTTTGACACTGCACAGACAGAATGCAATCTAACACTGGGAAACCAGTGCATTGTTAGACTCACTGGCAGCAGCAGGCGGATGGGAGAAGGCAATGGCACCCCACTCCAGTGTTCTTGTCTGGAGAATCCCAGGGGCGGGGGAGCCTGGTGGGCTGCCGTCTATGGGGTCGCACAGAGTCGGACACGACTGAAGTGACTTAGCAGCAGCAGCTGCTGCAGGGGGATGTGTGTCTCCTTCCATTTTCTGCCCCTCTGTGTGATTACGTCCTGCTCTGTCCCGCCTCCTGGGAGTGCAGCTGTCCAAGGACATGCGAGCGGTACAGACCCTTTGTCTTGCTGGCATAGGAACCCCTGCCCATCGAAAATGAAATACTGATACTGCCAACCAGTGTTTTTAGATGCTTATTTTTATCAGGGATTGCAGAAAGGAAGAGATTGTATTAAAAATTATCTACTTCCTTTTGCATGAATTGTTTGCTTCATATGTTATGTTTAGGTGACTCCTCCATTCAATATATCTTTCCATAAAATAATAAAGACTAACAAAGTATTTCTTGGCTGTCACTTGGCACAGAAAGTTCCTTCAGGAAATCCTAAACAGGAAGTGGAATTTGAATGGGATCCTAAAGAGAAGGCAGGAATTATGGGACTGAGCCAAGCAAAGCTGGGAAAATGTAAGCTCACCTGCATTTAAAAACCTACAAACATTCATTTACGTCTGTTTTGTCCCACTGTGGTGCAGTAATTCTATGGGCCACTTCTCACCATTAAACTGACTGTCTCTAATGTCTAGAGCCTACCTGGGCCAGGTATAGCCTGAGGATGACTAGTCTCAGCTGAGCCCAAGGGTCCTCACCCTGTGTTAGAGGATTTACCTCCATCTGCCATCCTCATCACCTTTTGTGAGAAAAGTTCAGCATTTTCAGCATCAGGCTGTCAGCTCAGTTGCCCAGTTGTGTCCAACTATTTGTGACCCCATGGACTGCAGCACGCCAGGCCTCCCTATCCTTCACCAACTCCTGGAGCTTACTCAAACTCATGTCCATCGAGTCGGTGATGCCACCCAACCATCTCATCCTCTGTCATCCCCTTCTCCCACCTTCAATCTTTCCCAGCATCAGGGTCTTTTCAAATGAGTCAGTTCACAGCTAGTGGCCAAAGTATTAGAGTTTCAGCTTCAGCATCAATCCTTCCAATGAATACTCAGGATTGATCTCCTTTAGGATAGACTGGTTGGATCTCCTTGCAGTGCAAGGGACTCTCAAGAGTTTTCTCCAACACCACAGTTCAAAAACATCAGCTCTTCGGCACTCAGCTTTCTTTATAGTCCAACTCTCATATCCATACTTGACTACTAGAAAAATCATCAGGAGTTTTAAAAGCTCCTTAGGGCTCCCTAATGGCTGAGTGGTAAAGAATCCATCTACCAATGGAGGAGACCCAGGTTCAATCCCTGGGTTGAGATAAGAGGAAAATGCAGTTTGGCAGATAAAATGCTTAAAGGCACAGGGTTTAAGGAAGGTAGAAGGTTAAGGATTAACAAGAGGGTCTTGGCAGAAAGGAAGGAAATGGCAACCCACTCCATTATTCTTGCCTGGGAAATCCTTGTAGCCTGGCGGGCTACAGTCCATGGGGTCACAGAAGAGTTGGACACAACTTAAAGACTAAACAGCAACAATAACAAGTGAGTCCAAGGCGCAGTCCAGAGCCATACTGCCGTGGGGACTGCCCCCACACAGCCACATTCTCTTGAGGCCTAAAATGGTAGTCATTTACTATACATCCTGGAGAAGGGAAAGGCACCCAACTCCTGTATTCCGGTTTTTGGAGAATTCCATGGACAGAGGAACCTGGCAGGCTCTGAGGAACAGTCCAGGGGGTTGCAAAAAGTCTATGAAAAAACTCTTGGGGGGGTTGGGAAACTCCATAACTAAAAGTTTCAAACAACTCAAGCTACTCACTAAAGAAGCGTGGGGTGGCCTTCGGAGCTCAGTGCTTGAGCTGATCATTTGCAAGAATTTGTAGGACAGAGAAGAAAGTTTCCTTGTGGCTGCTCCGTTCCTGAAATGAAAAACACTGCCCTTGAAGTCCATTCCTGAAGGACTTGATGACCATGTGATCTGGAGGGGCTCCTGCCCCGACAGGCCTTTGAGGGGAATGAGATGCTGCAGTTCATCGGTCAGATGTGACTGCAGACGCAGCGGGCCTGTCGTTCCTGGGTGAGCGTGACGAGTCACCAACAAGAGCAGAGCACCGCTGATCACGTCTCAGTTTGTCCCTGTTCACCCTACGTTGCTGTTTAGTTGCTAAGTCGTGTCTGACTCTTTTGTGATCCCACGGACTATAGCCCACCAGGCTCCTCTGTCCGTGGGATTTCCCAGGCCAGAATACTGGAGTGGGTTGCCACTTCCTTCTCCAGGGGATCTTCCTGACCCAGGGACTCAACTCGTGTCTCCTGCATTGACACGAGGATTCTTTACCACTGAGCCACCTGGGAAGCCTGGAACCCTAGATTAATGGCGATATTTTAGACGTCTTTTGTAGGTCCTCAGAGGAAACGCCAGAATGTTATAAATGTTAGAATGAATGTTAGAAAACATTTCCCCAAAGACATCTGATATGGAAAAAGAACACACCCTGCTAGATGGGTGGTTGCTAAGCTTCTGTGTGTATCAGAATCACTTGAAGAGCCAGTAAGGAACCCAGAGGCCCAGGTCCTTGTCATTACCTAAGCCGCAGGAATGGAGCTGGTTTTGCCTTGTTTTATAACCAAAATTTCCAATGATTCTGATACCCCACCACCAAGTTTGAGAACACCCGTTCTTTTCTCAACACTTAGATGTGCATTAGAATCACTAGAGGAGTTAAAAAAAAAACACAAAGATGCCAGAGGCTCCACTCTAGACCCAGTGGGCTGGACTCTCTCAGGCAGAGTGTGTACATTGGTATTATCAAACAGGTGACTCGGGTGGGCAGCCTGGGCTGAGAGCCACTGTGTCCAGATCAAGGTTCTCAGGCTGAGTTATGCTTCAGAAGCACCTGGACAGTTTTAAAAGAAACTGGATCTCGGGTCCACACCTAGACAGTCTGATCAGCTTGGTCTGGGGGTGCCATGAGCATCGAGATCTTACAAAGCTCCTAGGGGGACTGGAATGTGCATACAGATCTGAGCATAACAAGGCTGTCTGTCCTCCACCAAAGAGGGGCCTCTGCTTCGATAAGCTGAGGGCAAACTACTTAATCCAGCTTCCATGGAAACTCATTATATACACACATCTTAGCATGATAAAGAGTAAGAACTTCCGTTAAGAAAAAGAAAATGAGACCTCAGCAACCCTGGGGATTCAGATGGCAAAGAATCCACCTGCAGTGCAGGAGACCCAGGTTCCATCCCCAGGTCAGGAAGATCTCCTGGGGGAGGGCATGGCAACCCACTCCAATACTCTTGCCTGGAGAATCCCATGGACAGAGGAGCCTGGTGGGCTACAGTCCAGGGGGGGTCACAGAATCGGACACGACTGAGTGACTAACACGTTTGCTTCACTCCAATGTGATGTAAACCCCACTATTACCTTCTTTTTTGTTTCTCCACAAATTAATTATAGTCTTTAATTCCAAGAAGAAAATAGTGGGCAATCAAAAGCTCTGTAAGATTGGACTTCTAAAAGGTTATATGGTGAGAAAAATGTCTTTTATAGTAACTCTGCGTGGCAGCATTTTAAAGATATACTTAGAAAGCAATGGTGGGACTTCCAAGGCAGTCCAGTGGTTAAGACTGTGCTTTCGAGACGCATGTACTCCAATGTTCATCCCAGCACTATTTACAATAGCTAGCACACGGAAGCAACCTAGATGTCCATTGACAGACGAATGGATAAGGAAGTTGTGGTACACATACACAATGGAATATTACTCAGCTATTAAAAAGAACCCATTTGAGTCCGTTCTAATGAGTTGGACAGAGTGCCTGATGAACTATGGATGGAGGTTCGTGACATTGTACAGGAGACAGGAATCAAGACCATCCCCAAGAAAAAGAAATGCAACAAAACAAAATGGCTGTCTGAGCAGGCCTTACAAATAGCTGTGAAAAGAAGGGAAGTGAAAAGCAAAGGAGAAAAGGAAAGATATAAGCATCTGAATGCAGAGTTTCAAAGAATAGAAAGGAGAGATAAGAAAGCCTTCCTCAGCGATCAATGAAAAGAAATAGAGGAAAACAACAGAATGGGAAAGACTAGAGATCTCTTCAAGAAAATTAGAGATACCAAGGGAACATTTCATGCAAAGATGGGCTCGATAAAGGACAGAAATGGTATGGACCTAACAGAAGCAGAAAATATTAATAAGAGGTGGCAACAATACTCAGAAAAACTGTACAAAAAAGATTTTCACCACCCGGATAATCATGATGGTGTGATCACTCACCTAGAGCCAGACATCCTGGAATGTGAAGTCAAGTGGGCCTTAGAAAGCATCACTACAAACAAAGCTAGTGGAAGTGATGGAATTCCAGTTTAGCTATTTCAAATCCTGAAAGATGGTGCTGTGAAAGTGCTGCACTCAATATGCCAGCAAATTTGGAAAACTCAGCAGTGAACACAGGACTGGAAAATGTCAGTTTTCATTCCAATCCCAAAGAAAGGCAGTGCCAAAGAATGCTCAAACTACCACACAATTGCACTCATCTCACATGCTAGTAAAGTAATGCTCAAAATTCTCCAAGCCAGGCTTCAGCAACATGTGAACTGTGAACTTCCAGATGTTTAAGCTGGTTTTAGAAAAGGCAGAGGAACCAGAGATCAAATTGCCAACATCCGCTGGATCATCAAAAAAGCAAGAAAGTTCCAGAAAAACATCTATTTCTGCTTTATTGACTATGCCAAAGCCTTTGACTTTGTGGATCACAATAAACAGTGGAAAATTCTGAAAGAGATAGGCATATCAGACCACCTGACCTGCCTCTTGAGAAATCTGTATGCAGGTCAGGAAGCAACAGTTAGAAATGGACATGGAACAACAGACTCGTTTCAAATAGGAAAAGGAGTACATCAAGGCTGTATATTGTCACCCTGCTTATTTAACTTATATGCAGAGTGCATCATGAGAAATGCTGGGCTGGAGGAAGCACAGGCTGGAATCAAGATTGCTGGGAGAAATATCAATAACCTCAGATATGCAGATGACACCACCCTTATGGCAGAAAGTGAAGAAGAACTAAAAAGCCTCTTGATGAAGGTGAAAGAGGAGTGAAAAAGTTGGCTTAAAGCTCAACATTCAGAAAACGAAGATCATGGCATCCGGTTCCATCACTTCATGGCAAATAGATGGGGAAACAGTGGAAACAGTGGCTGACTTTATTTTGGGGCTCCAAAATCACTGCAGATGGTGACTGCAGCCATGAAATTAAAAGACGCTTACTCCTTGGAAGGAAAGTTATGACCAACCTAGATAGCATATTCAAAAGCAGAGACATTACTTTGCCAACAACTCCATCTAGTCAAGGTTATGGTTTTTCCAGTGGTCATGTATGGATGTGAGAGTTGGACTAAAAAGAAAGCTGAGCGCCGAAGAACTGATGCTTTTGAACTGTGGTGTTCGAGAAGACTCTTGAGAGTCCCTCGGACTGCAAGGAGATCCAACCAGTCCATCCTAAAGGAGATCAGTCCTGGGTGTTCATTGGAAGGACTGATGTTGAAGCTGAAATTCCAGTACTTTGGCCATCTGATGCGAAGGGGCTGACTCATTTGAAAAAAAAACAAAACAAAACAAAACTAGTGTTGGGAAAGATTGAAGGCAGGAGAAGAAGGGGACGACAGAAGCTGAGATGGTTGGATGGCATCACCAACTCAATGCACATGGGTTTGGGTGGACTCCAGGAGTTGGTGATGGACAGGGAGGCCTGGCGTGCTGTGGTTCATGGGGTCGCAAACAGTCAAACACGACTGAGTGACTGAACTAAACTGAATGAGTTGGATGAAACTGGAGCCTATTATATGCCATGAAGTAAGTCAGAAAGAAAACCACCAATACAGTGTATTAACACATATCTATGGAATTTAGAAAGATGGTAATGACGACCCTATATGCAAGACAACAAAAGGGACACAGATGTAAAGAACAGACTTTTGGACTCTGTGGGAGAAGGCGAGGGTGGGATGGTTTGAGAGAATAGCATTGAAACATGTATATTAGCACATGTGAAACAGACGACAGTCCAAGTTCAGTGCATGAAGCAGGGCCCACAAAGCCGGTGCTCTGGGACTACCCAGAGGGATGGGGTGGGGAGGGAGGTGGGAGGGGGTTCAGGACGGGGGGACACATGTACACCCATGGCTGATTCATGTCAATGTATGGCCAAAACCACTACATACTGTAAAGTAGCCTCCAATTAAAATATATATATATATATTTTTAAAGACTCTGTGCTTGCACTGCAGAGCGCTCAGGTTCTATCCCTGGTCAGGGAATTGAGATTCCACATGTGGCATGGCACAGGCAAAAAGTAAAAAGAAAGAAAGAAAGAAGGCAATGGTGATGGAAATGTAATGGAAATAAATCGAAAAGAAAAAAAAAGCAAAACGAGACTTGATGACTAAAGTCATTTAACCCACAGTTTACCACGATTTGGAAGCAGTGTCCAGACGCTCAACTGTCTGCCGTAGTGACCTAGAGCGGGTGACCTCAGCATGCTCGCCCTTGCCTGCTGACGTATGGAGTGTGAGGGCTGGAGGGATGGCTCTCAGCTCTGCACATGCACCGCGGCAGATGTGCCTGCAACCCGCAGGCTGGAGAGCTGGACGTCTGCACGAATTTCCCCTCTACAGCACAGAGAATTCCAGAGCAAGAGTGCCGAGATGGCCATGACTTAAAAGCCGAGAGGGATAAAGCACGAGCCTGGGGCTGTCAGCTGGGGGCGGCCCAGAAGAGTGACTCGGCTCATTTCAAACAAAAATACACCATGTGTTCATTATGGGCTAAATTACTGCTGGGAAAAGACGACTTTCAGTTCTTTGAAGGACTTTGGGAGAACAGGCAGGAAGATCCATCCTGACTCTGTCAGGTTAGGGTTGATATTTGTGACCATCAGCAGAAGCTGAGTTGAGAGCTGTGGGCAGTTCCTGGTTACGGGGGGCTTGAGGGAGCAGAGATGAGTTTGTCAGGATGGCGGATGCTGAGGGGAGATGGTGATGCTGGCGACAGTGGGGTGGGGTGGGGAGAGAGGGCCAGGTGTGGGGGTCTGCTGCTGCTGCTGCTAAGTCGCTTCAGTCGTGTCTGACTCTGCGCGACCCTATAGATGGCAGCCCATTAGGCTCCTCTGTCCCTGGGATTCTCCAGGCAAGAATACTGGAGTGGGTTGCCATTTCCTTCTCCAATGCATGAAGGTGAAAAATGAAAGTGAAGTCGCTCAGTCGTGCCCGACTCTTAGCCACCCCATGGACTGCAGCCCACCAGGCTCCTCCGTCCATGGGATTTTCCAGGCAAGAGTACTGGCGTGTCTAGGAGAAGACAAATATTGTAAAGGGGGCTTCTGGGCGGAAGTACAGGGGTTGCTGAACAGGAAATACATTTTCCCTTTACTCTCATGTTCCCACCTTTCACTTTATAAAGGCCTTTTTTTTTTTCACATGTCACCTTTCTGACCCCGCCCACCCCCCCCCCCCCCCCCCACTACCGCCCGGCTGCAGCTCAAATTTGGAAAGTGGTCCAGAAGCGTGTGTGTGTGTGTGTGTGTGTGTGTGTGTGTGTACAGTGCGGAGAAGGGGCGGTGTGGGGGCGTGACTCCTGGCTGGGGGCGGGGCTCCCAGCGTTGGGGCGTGGCTCCCGGCTTGGGGCTGGGTCTGTAGCGCCCCCACTCCCTTGGGGCTTCTGCAGCTACGTGAGGAGTGAAGAGAAGAGATGGATGGGGAGGGTTTTAATTTAAAAGGTCTCTGTGTGATTCGTCTGCTGCAGCCTCCTCCTTGCCCTCAACGTTTTGGGGAAGCCTGGCGTTTCCTTTCTTGCTGACTTGTGGTGAGATTTTGGTTGCTTTGAGGAGGGGACCCATGCTTCCTTGGTGATCAGTGGTAAAGAACCCACCTGCTAATGCAGCAGACCCACGTTCGATCCCTGGGTAGGAAAGATCCCCCCTGGAGAAAGAAACAGCAACCTGCTCCCGTATTCCTGCCTGGAGAACCCCATGGAACCTGGCACGCCACAGGCCATGGGGTGGCGACGTGTGAGACAGGGCTTAGGGGCTGAACAACAAAAGCAGCAACAATCAGCACCATGCTGGGGAGGGGACAAAGAGGCCCCATTGCTTCCTGGGCTAAATACCCAAGAATAAAAGCCAGGTTTCCATTTGTGATTGGCACCAGGAGACATAAGAGACACGGGTTCAATTCCTGGGTCAGGAAGATCCCCTGGAGGAGGAAACAGCAACCCACTCCAGTATTCTTGCCTGGAGAACCCCGTGGACAGAGGAGCCTGGTGGGCTGCAGTCCATGGGGTCGCAGAGTCAGACACGACTGGGCGCACACAGACAACCACCACCTCTGAGAGCAGAGCTGGCTATCTCAGCAAACTGGTATTTTTCTTTCTCTAAAGCTATCTGTGGCCACATTGTCATGTGCGTAGCTGGCTCTCTGAAATCCGAGGCCATGTTTTATTTTTGGCCACGACTGGGGAAACAGGAATTCAGAAGAAAGTACACTAAGGCTTTAGACGCCCCTTCCAAGTAATTACGCCAGGAGTGCATAACCTGACAATTCAAGGTCCTGGTTCACGGAGCAACGTGGGGAAGGAAGCGAAGCCACGTCTGGCCTCTGTGTACGGCCCTTGCTGGGAGACCAGTGTGCAGACCTGGGCGTGGCCGTCCTGACTTTGGCAGGAGGGACAGATGGACGGCCAGCACTGCCGGGTTTCCCCGCCCTGCCCTCTGAGGCTAGGGCCAGGGTACCGTGGGGGTGTGGTTGGTGCATAAAGGGTGCCTGTTGAGACAACCTTCCCCCTTAACCAGTCATGCCTGTGTCTAAGTGGAAAGAACTGTGTGTTGGCGTAGAAGTACTAACACATCCCAAGGACCCACTGAGTCCTGCCCCGCAGAATTCACCAGAAGAGATTTCTTAGCTGGAGAACAGAGACGGAAGTCCTAAAATGCCACCTCTCTAGAGCTCCCTGTGTCTAAACTGGGAACTTCTGTTTGTTAGGAATGTCATAGCATCATGGTCACAGCTCACCTGTGAACAGTACAAAATAGAAATTACACACATCAAGAAGGAGAGAGAAAAGAATTAAGCAAACATGGTAAAAGGTTAACATTTGAGGACTTTGGGTATTCTCTGAACTCATCTCACAAACTTTCTGTTAGTATGAAATCACTTCAGAAGAAGACACATTTTTAAAAGGTCAAATGTTCCCATAAACAAAAAGGAGAGATGGATACTGATATGGGAAAAAGTTTTGTAACATTTATGACATGACAAATTAAATCCTTAATATTAAATTATAAGAAAAAAACTAATAGTCCAATAGAAAAGGTCACTGTACAGGTTAAGTTACCAAAGAAGACATTTAAGTGGCCAACTGTGTGTGTGTGTGTCTGTGTAGTCAAAACTATTATTAATAACAAACATGTAAAGTTTTGAAAAACTTTGATACAAACTATGATAAAACTTTGCCTAATTAATTGCCTTTCTCAAAAGTAAACTACTGAAAATCTCCAAAGTTATAGGGTATATGATTAAATGGACATCGCACTGCTGTTTGGTCCAGTGACCTGGCTACAATCTGTCAATAGAAAAGGTTTTTAAAGATGTTCATTTCCTTTGACCCAGAATTTTCTTTCTTTCTTTTTTTTTTTGACTTAGGCAAATCTATCCTGTGAAAATAATGAGAGATGTCAAATTATTTATACTGTGGTTCATTATAACATTATTTATAATAATATTATATTAAAAGCCAGACATGCAGGGTCTGTATCACTGTTTGATGGGTCACTAAGTAGCTGTGAACAGAATCTTATTTTAGAAGAGCATTTATATTGATGGGAAATGCTAACAACATGCAAGCTGTTGGCATTTGCTCTCTCTGAGTGGTGTCCTTATCTGGCTGTGAACGACCTCTGACCCTGTGAGGGGGTACCCTACAGAGGTCACAGGGGGCACAGGACAGGAGCTCAGCTGTGGCCCCATCTCTGAAGGGAGGGAGTGGTCATCAGGGAGACGTTACACTAAGACGGCCGCCTTGGCGAATGACATGGGCTTCACAGTAAAGCCCTAGTGGCTTAGACAGTAGAGTCTGCCTGCCATGCAGGAGACCCAGGTTCCATCCCTGGGTCAGAAAGATCCCCTGGAGAAGGGAATGGCAACCCACCCCAGTATTCTTGCCTGGAGAATACCATAGACAGAGGAGCCTGGCGGGCCACAGTCCATGGGGTCACAAAGAGTCGGACATGACCGAGTGCTAGCACTTCACTTTCTTTCATGATAAAACACTGACCTTTCCCAACTTAGATGTACTGTTTGACTCATAAAAACCTATCCATTACAAAACACAAAATACCTTTCTCCAGAGCACCTTTTTTCCTCTACACTCAACCGTCAATGTAGTCACGCCTGATTTTATGAAAATGTGATTTATAGATGTTCAAATCTAAGTGCAACCTAATCTTAAGAGTGGAGGCAGAATTAGAACTAGTCTCACTTTCTCACTTAATTGATAAGGAATTCAAGCTCTAGGGAGATTAGGTGACTTGCTTGGTTATTCTCTTGAATATAATAAATGCTTGTTCAAGTAATGAGAATACAAAATCCGCAGTGGGCAACCAGACAATGCATACGGGCCAGCAAGTTATGGATGAAGACACACAAGTGGCCAACAGACACGCAAAAGCGTTCAACCGCAGGAGTAGTAAGAAATGTGAATTTTCATCCTATTTAACGACCGAGGACAAGGGGCTGTGACGTAAGGTATCAGATCAGTCTTCTCCGTAGTGCAGAACGGGGCTTGCGCCCCCACCTACTGCCTCTTCTGTTGCCCCCAACCTCCCCCCTACACAAGATGCCAGGGAACCCTCCCCTTCACGCCCTCCTGCCACCAACAACAAATACGCTTGTTCTCCTCTTTGAAAAAGCAAACACACACAAACACAAGCATGGAAACACTCTGAGGATCTCACGGTGAACACCCTGGGCCCATGACTGGGGGCTCTGGTCTGTCCCATCCAGCCCTCCTCCCCTCGCCCCAGGACACACGGAACAGGATTCCTCGAGTGAGAGAAAGGACAGGGCCAAGGTCGCTGCGGGTCAGCTGGATGCACAAGTGGGCCACCCAGAAGAGGCACGGGTCCCTCCGCTGGGAGGCCTGTGATTCACGGGGCAGCTTCATTGCGGGCTGACCTCCTGTCCCACCCTGACTCCCTGAACCAGCTCGGAGCCCACGCAACAGCCCCGTTTCTGCCTCTCCAGGCACGTTTCCAGGAGTCCCAGTCCTTAGTTCCCTTCTCATCAAGGCTCAAAGCCTCTCACTTGGGTATTTAAAATTACAGACATTCATATCTTAGAACCAACTCTCCTATGGTGCACGTCATGATTTTATGCAAAGTGGAGCTCATTACAATGACATAAACGTTAGCAGAGTCCCCTCAGATTGCCTAGGAAGCTGTGCTTAATACGAGGCCAGTAAAAGGGGGTTCCCAACCCCGAGGGCCACAGGCCGGTGCTGGTCCACGGCCTGTTAGGCACCAGGAGGCGAGCGGGGGCGAGAGCAGAGCTTCGTCTGTATTCACAGCTGCCCCCATTGCTTGTGTTACCGCCTGAGGTCTGCCTCCTGTCAGCTCAGCACGATCTGACGCAGGATCGTATATGATCTCCTATAGGCTCACAAGCCCTCCCAGGTGGCCCGAGTGGAAAGAACCCACCTGCCAGTGCAGGGGATGGTAAGAGATGTGGGTTTGATCCCTGGGTCGGGAAGATCCCCTGGAGGAGGGCGTGGCAACCCACTCCAGTATTCTAGCCTGGAGAATCCCATGGGCAGAGGAGCCTGGCGGGCCACAGTCCATGGGGTTGCAGAGTTGGACACGACAGAAGTGACTTAGCACGCAGCATACGCAGGGTCGTAAAAGCATGAGCGCTACTGTGCTTGAACCATCCTGAAACCATCCTTCTCCCACCCTGGTCTGTGGAAAAACTGTCTTGCATGAAACCAGTCCCTGATGCCAAAAAGGTTGGGAACCGTTGCAATAACATATGGTATCAGGGCACTTCCTTCCTCCCCTCTAAGAATCTGTATTTTCGGAGATTTCATATGGTCCTAATATTAAGTAGGTTAAAGCAGAGCAATGAGAACAGTGCAAGACATGACTCCTCTGCAGCTGATATTAAGTAGCTCCAGAAAATAAACCATTCTTCTTTTGGCTTAATGCAAAATACAGAAATTTTATAAGTGTTGTGGCTGAATGCTTTTTTTTTTTCCAGTCTAGAAATGCTGGTCTGCTGTTTTGGCAAAACAGATTCAATGTTCTTACTCCTGTTCAATTTAAAAATTGGTTTTCTTTTCATAAAGGTTAATTGATTTCCTGTATTGCATAACAGCGATATTACCCATTATTTGTTTCAGACAGAAAATATGCATGTTTGCCCTTTAAGTTATGCTTCTAAAGCCAGCACTTAGTTCTGACGACTTACAGGTTTATTATGGTCTCCTTTCAGATTTCTTAAAATAAACACACAGCTCAAGACCATAGGAAAAGACAGAGGAAAAAGGACACTTTTATTTCATCCACAAACGGGGCATCTAAAGCAATGATTTTCTCTGCTGAGCCTATTAGCATAGACTGAGCATATGTGTGTGTGGATTGATTTCTTTAGAAAATAGAACTGCCGTTAGTTTCTGTGCCTTGAAGCAAATGCTGGGAAGCAAAAACTTCCTCCTCCACAGGGAGGTAACGGGTTCCAGCCCAGGCTGCAGGGACGGCATCCCGCATCCACTGATTGGCTGAAAGGTGGCTTAATCTAGAACCATCCTACGCTGAGCCCGGATTCCCAGCTCAGTCCTGGAGATGAGCTGGCTCGGCCTGGGGATTCTGCTCAATAAAAGACTATCCTGACTTCTAGACCAGGCGTCAGCAAATGATAGTCCTCAGGCCAACACTGGCCTGCTGCCTGTTTTGAAAATAAAGTTTTATTGAGACACAGCCAAGCCTATTTACATACCGCCCATGGCTTTTCATGCTATGGTGGTAGAGTTGCTGGTGGCATAGAAATGGGGCTGGGTGTGTTTTGGTCTCTGTTGCTGAGAACTAAGCTGGGAAGATGAGATGGGTTCCCAGGTGCTCACTTCCTACAGGTGTGAGTCGCTCTGGCGTACCCGGGTGCTCTGTCTTTTTGCTGCTCCAGGAACTCGAGCGTGGATGGGCAGAGAGGCGCGGAATGCTGTTGGAGATGTATGCTACGGGCATTAGTGAGCGCGTAAGCTTGCAGAGGAATGAGGTCTGGGGGGACCTGCCCGCTGCCATGGTAACCAAACGACCGTCCCAGGGTTGGGGCTGGGCTGGAAGGTGTGTTATAAACTGAGCCCATGGCCGAGTCCAGTCAGCAGATGTATTTTGACTGGTCCATGGATCCTTGATTTTTTTTTATATATGTTAACCGCTTATATTTAGAAACAGGGATATTTCAGTCTAAATCTGGATTTTCAGCTTCCCTTGAAAATTTGAAATCTCTGGACACACTGGGCTCCCTCCCTGCTGTCGGTGATGGTCTGGGGTGGAGAAGCGTTTTCTCTTCAGAGAGAACCTGGCTCTCCCGTCCTGGGTGTTTGCTTTTCCCGACACCCAGCTTTTCAGGCCTGGGTGTTTGCTGCCTGGCCGCTGGGGCCTCTGAGCTTGCAATCTCAGCTCTGTGGGTTGCACAGAGAATCCGTGTTATTGCAACCTTCTGTTCCTAGGGGTGGGGAGCCATTCTTTCTCTCCTCTGCCCCTTGCTAAGAGTTTCTGGCTCACTTTGCCTTGCATGCTCTGAACATATTCCATCCTGATTCTGCTGCTGGGTCTTCTATTTAGGAGGAGGCCTGAACTCACCGGTCACTGAGTACATAGAGCCACTTCTTATATAATGTGAAAGGAAACACATTGGGTGTGAGAGGGTGACCCTGAGAAGGAGGAAAATGAGGTTTTCACTGGGAATTATCACTTCCTCTCATCATGTTTCTGGTGATGCTGCACCCCATAGCTTCTGGGAAACCCAGAAGTACATTTGTTGGGACGTAGTCACGGGATATATTTGGGTGTTTTTCTTCCCGCACCCCCCCCCCCACCCTTCATGGATATCTTCAGTATAAGGTGAAAGATTTATACAATCTCAAAAGAAACTAGAGTATGTGCCGGGAGCCAGCACGGGAGATCCCACCCATGACAAGGTCATGCGGAGAGGCCTGATGGGCAAGGCGAGTCAGGTGTCGAGGGGTCCTCTGTCTGAGCATCTGCCCCGAAAACAAAACCTGTCTGTTTACTCTCTGCTATACTATACTCTTCTGACATCACCACCTTTTCTCTGGAAAGAGTTAACTTAGGGCTTCAGTTAACAGTCTCCTTCATATAAAAAGAAGGTCTCGGCTTAACACCTTTGATGGCTTTCTAACTTATCTGCCTGGACTTTACAACTTGTGAATTGTTTACAGCCCCGCAACTGCGAGAGGCACAAAGCTTAAAACATCTTAAAGATACAGAGCCTTTTTTAAAGAGCTAAAAATCATATTGGTGACGGAGTTCACTGTTGACTCAATGATTGCTGCCAGGCCTCCATATTCTTTATCTTTTAGGCAGCTGGGAGGATATTAATCAATGTAATCGGGATGCAGAAATAGGAATATAGTAGTTTTGATGTTAGCAACACTAGACTTTTGAGTTAATTACTTTTCTTTTGTTATAAATCACTGTACTCCTTTTACATGTTATAAATTGCTGTATCTTTGCTATGTAAGAATGTAACTTTATTTAGTGCTTTCTGAGAGTGGCACCAGACTTTGGGAAGATCAACACAAATAAGCCTTCTGGCTGACAAACCCTTATCAGAAAAAAGTCTGTAAAATGTTAATTGGCCCTTTGGCCGGAAGATGATGTAAATCACCTAAGACTTGTGTATACAACTAAGTATGCAGAGAGAAAGCCTGGTCTCGATAAGAGTCAGGGCTGCTGACGCTGCATAATTTTGTATTATCCATTGATCTCTATGTGAAATCAAAAGGTATATAAGGCCTTTCCGGACAATGGGGGCGGGGGGGGGGAGTCACTGGACTGGTTTCCCCTGTGTCTCCTCTTTACTCCTTTTCTGGCTGAATTCCCATCTGGGGCGTGGAGGCTCACCATCTCTACTTACTTGCCCCAGCTTCTAAGATCCACGAGAGAGGGAGCCGAAGGTGGGGTCCCTCCGCTATTCAAGAGGACGCCGGTGGCCTAACGTAGATGGTGCAAGCTCCTTGTCTGGAATTTTACTGGCTTTCCATGTAAACCAAGTTATTCAGCCTCTTTTCTCCACTAAATTTTCCTACTATACTATTTCTTCCTAATCTCTTTTTATATTTCTAAATAAATAAGTTTTTTCCTCGCCATTTCTGTCTCCCCTTCGAATCACCCTGGAGCCACTGGGGCTGGACCCTGGCAAGTATGGATATATTTGCATTTAATAACATTCGTTGACTTGGACATAATTATTGCTAAGACTTAGGCTGGCCTTTCAGGAAGCCTATATGTCTCTTCGGGTGGAACAAAAACGGAAGCACACAAATAAAAGAAAAGAAAAGAGGTACCTGTCATACTGTTGGGAGTCATGGGTTAGTAATCATTCTGCGCCCCCTTTTTCACTGACATCTCCTATAGAGAAAAAGACAAGAAAAACAGCATGGGTTAGAACTTGGGTTTTCCATAAGGCTTCGTTCCAAACAATAGCACGGACATTAATCAGCTTGATTCCAAACAATAGCACATGCATTAATCAGCTTGAGGTGATTTGTTACTTTCAACTCAGGATGGAGGAAAGTGAAGCAGGGGTGGGCTGTGTCATACAGGTAAGTTTACAAGACCTTTCAACTTTCATCTCAGGGTTCCTTCTATGGACATGTCTTTATAGTAATATTTCATTCAAGGTCACATGCCTATTTTCCATCTCAAGCTTTTAAGAAAGCACCAGTTGAGTGGGCTTGCTGTTTTTCCCAAGAGTGGCTCAGACGTGTTAGCGTCTTCAACCCAGATCCTTGCATCTCCAGGTGTGACTTGTGGACGTTTTAGCATCGCTGGGAGTTTGTGAGAAATAGAAAATTTGGGTTCTACGTCAAACCCACTCTGTTAAATCTGCATTCAGACGAGACCCACAGGTGGTTCACCTGCACTCTGCAGTCTTAGCCAGCCTGCTCTAGAGAACGGGATCCATGTCCTCATCCTAGGCGTGCCTTTTCCTCGGTCAGTGCGGAGGCCCCTTCTTGCCACCGGATCTGTGAGGTCTGAAGGCAGCAGGTGGAGGTGGGCTCACACGAGCGCAGGCCGGAGGCACTGGCGGAGCGGAGCGCTGAGGGACTCACAGATGATGACCCCGCGGCTGCTGGCCATGGGCCGGAGCCCTTCTGCGTGCTGCCGGGGACAGAGCAGGATGAGAGCTCTTTTTCTAGAAGGGCTGCCGTATTCAGCGGCGGAGGGTGGCTCAGGTACTGTACGGAAGCCCAGGGCGAGGGTTCAAGGGCCGGCTGTCAGGAGCTCGCTGTACAATTGTGATTTCTTCATGTGCAAAATGAGAGGAACACCTGACCTACGTGCGTCACAAGGTTGGTGTTTCTGAAGTGTAAACAGGATGTGAGTGAAAGTGCCAGGTAAACACGAGTCGTAGGAGGAGGGAGGGAATATCCTGAGAAGAAGAGCATGGGGCCTGTGCCTGCAACCTGGGTTTATACTCCCCCACACCTCCTCTGGGGCTTCCCAGGCCGTGCTGGTGGTAAAGAACCCACCTGCCAGGGCTGAAGACGTGAGATGTGGGTTTGATCCCTGGGTCGGGAATATCCCCTGGAGGAGGAAATGGCAACCCACTCTGGCATTCTGGCCTGGAGAATCCCATGGACAGAGAGACCTGGAGGGCGACAGTCCGTGGGGTCACGCAGGGTCGGACATGACAGCAGGCATGCACGCGTTCCTTCGCTGTCTCCACATCTAATCCCGCGGCCCTGAATTCACGCCTGATGGTCACGCCTTGGTCATCACGTGTTTCCGAGGCTGCTTTTCCCACTAGACTGTAAGCTCTTTGTGGCAGGCACTACGTCTTTGTCATTTTTATATTTGACATGTGCAGAGTGTAAGATACAAAACAGACACTCAGGAAACGCATGCTGAACAAGTGAATAAAATTAAATGAATGACAGTTGATATGGCATGGGATGAGATCCCTGAACTGGCGTCTGGTACAAGAGTGAGGATTAACTACTAGGGAAACGCGTTCTTGCTGCTGATTGACACTTCAAGGGTCGCCAGCCACAAACCCGTGGTATCTCCTTCAACTACCAGCTGTGCTGGGAGTCAGAGAACCAGGTTCTGAGAGCCCCTGAGCTCAGATCACTCCTCTAGAAGTGACTGTCCAGACCTCTTGTTCTTAGAGACGGAGCCACCCTTAACCCCCTCCCACCCTGCAGACACAGCCACGTCTTAACTGGACGTGGCTCCTGAATGTTCCAGGGGAGGATGAATAACTTGCCTATGCTGGGCCAGCCGGAGTGCTCCACCTAGCTTCTGGGGAATGTTTAGAGACAGGAAGAGAAAGAGAGAGGAAGGGAGAAGGTTGTGTATTCCATCTTTGGTGGCTGCTGCTGCTGCTGCTGCTAAGTCGCTTCAGTCGTGTCCAACTCTGTGTGACCCCATAGACGGCAGCCCACTAAACTCCTCTGTCCCTGGGATCCTCCAGGCAAGAATACTGGAGTGGGTTGCCATTTCCTTCATCCAATGCAGTAAAGTGAAAAGTGAAAGTGAAGTTGCTCAGTCGTGCCTGACTCTTAGCGACCCCATGGACTGCAGCCCACCAGGCTTCTCAGTCCATGGGATTTTTCAGGCAAGAGTACTGGAGTGGGGTGCCATTGCCTTCTCCGTCTTTGGTAGCAGAAGTTTTTAAATATCTATCGATTTGTTTTTAGCCGTGCTGGGTCTTCGTTGCTGGGTGGGCTTTCTCTAGCTGCAGCGGGCAGTTGTGGAGGGCGGGCTCCTCGTTCCGGGGGCTTCTCTCGTGGAGCCCAGGCTCTGGGCGCGCCGGCTCGATGGTCTCAGCTCGCTGGCTGAGTTGCCTCGTGGCATGGGGGATTTTCCCAGAACAGGGATCGGACTCCTGTCCTCTGCAATGGCAGGCAGATTCTTAACCCCTGGACCACCAGGGAAGTCCCTGCAGTGGCAGAATTTATCAGAAGCTAAAACTCTCAGGCTGCCTGAGGCCATGTCTCTCGACCACGTCTCTCGGCCACAAGGCAAAAGCCTGAATGTGAGAGAGAGGATGGGCTTGACATTCACCGAAAACCGCAGGGACGAGAAAGCCCTCTGGTCTCGAACCCCTGCCTGCACGTCTCCTGGAGGCCCAGCTGTGTCCCGCACCCCCTCAACCCTCCTGAGCAAGACAGACATCACCCAGGCTGGGTCCAGGTAGATCTCTGCCCTGTGCCACCAAGGGGATCCCGACACCCATATCAAAACACAGCGTTAATGCAAATGTGTCAGAAGAGTTCTGTGTCCTTTCAAGCATCTTGAAGGTGAAGCTACAAAATCCCAGTTATATTCTTGCTATCCCAACACTTTAGAAATAGCTCTCTTTTAAAAATTTCAACAGAACAGCATAGGAACTGTAGAAAGTTATTGTGTGTGTAGCAGAAAGTAGCCCGGAAGAGGAAAAACATCTTATGAAGGCTTAAAATACATTATTACCGCCCTGACATCTAGTCCTGATCTTGCTGTTTAGAACTGTTCTCCGTCTACCGTAGCACTAATACACATTCCTGCTCTTTGCTGTGTGCCTGAAACTAACGTAACACTGTAGATCAACTATACGCCAATAAAAAATAATGACCCCTGTTCCAGGTACAGGAGCACTTCAGCATTGCTACACCATACTATGTGCATGCCGAGCTTAGTCGCTCAGTCGTGTCCGACTCTGCGACCCCATGGACTGTAGCCCGCCAGGCGCCTCTGTCCATGGGATTCTCGAGGCAGGAATACTGGAGTGGGCTGCCATTCCCTTCTCCAGGGGATCTTCCTGAGCCAGGGAGGGAACCCAGGTCTCCTGCGCTGCAGGCAGATTCTTTATCATCTGAGCCACCAGGGAAGCACTGTGGTGTACTGCTTCCATTTCTCCAGCATGAATACATTCCTGTACTTTCCTTCATGCCTGATACTAACACAACACTGTACCTCATTTATGCTTCAGTGAAAAATAACACATTCCTGTCACCACGATAGCGCTCCAGTATGACTGCACTGTCCTCTACTGGCGCCACGACCAGAGTATTAGTAGTATACTCCATTCTATTACTACAGCACTTCATTCCTGCACGACGCTGTTAATACTCCTGTAGCATTAATAGTGTATTCCTGTTCCTATTCCTACAGCACTCTGGTGTTTCATATTACTTGGTGCTGTTTTCCTGCAACAAGCTCTCAAGCTTTAGACGGTGGCTAAACGCTCTGAGCAGGCAGGTGCTCCGTGGCTTTCCGGGGTCGCCCCCGGCATGAGGAGGGTCTCAGCTCACACCCTGTGCAGAGGGGGACGCACAGAACCTCCCCTCCAGAGCCATCCCAGGGGTCATGGCGTCCAAGGAGGACAACAAGTTCAAAGAGCTTGAAGAGGAAGGAAGACGAGTGTTTCACTTGTGGGAAAGTGGAAAGAGCTCGGGGCTTCTCCCTGGGCAGGTGACTGGGCGCAGGGAGGAGGTTTGGGGCGATGTGAGCAGAACTGACCACCATGCTGCCCCTGCCCTGGAGGCCACCGTTACAAGAGGCCCACTGCTCCTGGGAAGAGGGGCCTCCAGTGAGACCCAGAGAGGGTCTGCAAGCTGCCCCTCGGAGCTGAGGGTCCCTTGACAGCCGCAGCGTTTCAGCACCAACTGAGTGTGCTCTTAGCTTAGTCCCTAGTGAACCGCTGCTAAACCCGAACATTCCTTTCCCATGAGACATTCATTTGTTTGACTGGTTAGCCCAAAGGGCTAACGGAGGGCCAACTCTGTCCAGGCGCTGCCCCAGGCTTTGTCCAAAGACAGCACTTAAGCCTGTCCATGTGGGGCTTCTAACCTACCAGAGGGAGAGAAGTGCACTACACCAGTGAAATGTGCAGACAGGTTTCACCTGACATGTCTTCTTCAGGGCAGACTGGGCCACGAGGAAAGAAGTCATTTTTACCGGGGGCAATCTGAGAAGCCTTCTTGGTGGAGGTGACCCTGTATCTGAAGACTTCTTTATGATAGGCCTCTGCCCAGCAAAGGATTCTGCAAGAAACAAGCCTTGTGTAGAAAAACTAGGAAATTCCCTCAAATCACACAGGTTGAAACAGGGAAGCGATCCAAAGCTATCTGAGTTTTTAAAATTTCTCAGTGGCTGCTGAGTGAAAGCAGGCCAGCCAGGAAGCTGTGGAAGGTCTGGGGGAGAGAGGAAGGGAGCTGGAACTTGGTTGGTGACGGTGAAGGTGCTGATAGGGGAGCGACTCTCATGACATTTAAGAGGTAGAAATGAGAAGACATGGAGATTAACGTGACATGAGTATTTAATCCAGGGATAAACACTGGGGATGCAAACACGTTCAACCCAGAGGCCCTGGGCGCTCACGGAATTTACAGACCATTTTACAAGCTGGCTGGGAAGGCGGACACCACTGACACAGAGCGGCTGAAAATCCGAGCCACGTGAGGCATGTGCCAGGAGGCGGTGCCGAGAGTGGCTGGGGGCCGGCACTCCCTCTGCCCGCTCCACCATCCCCTGTCCCAGGCCAGGGCCCCCGGCGAAACATTCCCCTTGGAGGGAAGGAAAAAGTGGGCCTTCGCCTCTCAAACACAGGAAATGCGTTTATATTTTAAAAATACACGTGATGGAACGTTGCCATCTGGAACTCCAAAACTGAAAAGAGAGTGGGATTATTATGGACATACAACATCCCTTCTATGTGGAATCTAAAAAGAAAAGATACAAAGGAACTTACAAAATGGAAAGAGGCTCGTGGACTTAGAAAACGAACTTATGGTTGCTAGGGTGAAGGGAGAGATGGGGACTTTGAGAAGGTCACGTACACACGGCCGTATTGGGAATGGATGACCAGTAAGGACCTACTCTACAGCACGGGGAACTCTGCTCAGTGCCACGCGGCAGCCTGGACGGGAGGGGAGTTTGGGGGAGAACGCATACACGTGTATGTATGGCTGAGTCCCTTCACTGCTCCCCTGAAACTATCACAACATTGTTAATCAGCTAAACCCCAATACAAAATAAAGAGTTTAAGGCTAACAAAAAAAGAATTAGGTTTAGGGACTTTGGAAGACTCTGGGTCCATGTGTCCCCTGTGGGCTCGGGGTCTGCAGCCAGACTATGCCACATGGGGCTCCTGGTGGCTCAGACAGGAAAGAATCTGCCTGCAATGCAGGAGACCCGAGTTCGATCCCTGGGTTGGGAAGATCCCCTGGAGGAGGACATGGCAACCCACTCCAGTATTCTTGCCTGGAGAATCCCACGGGCAGAGGAGCCTGGCAGGCTGCAGTCCATGGAGTTGCAGAATTTCAGCGAGTCAGTGGGCGGAGGACGGGGGCAGAGGTGCTGCTGGGCCTGGCGGAAGGGGACGCTGCCCACTCTGGCAAAGACGAGGCAAAGGAAGAGCAGACACACGAGGGCACACAGCCTGCCCGGGGCTGCCTCTGCTCTCAGGGCACAAGGAGCCTCTCAGGAGAGAGCCAGCGTCCTTACCATGCAACAAAGCGGCACACGCGCTCCACACTCAGGGGGCACTCCATCCTTAAAACTCCTTAACAGAGCGCCTTAGCATTCTCCTCCAGAGCTTCATTTTTTCAGCTCAGTGGATCTCGACTGTTTGGGGGTGTGGTCTACTCAAGGAACGTATGAAGGACACAGACAGACAGATCGGCGTTTATTTTCGTGGGCTCCGCAGACACACATACACACAACCCGTCAGCAGATGCCACACGGCGCTCCAGGTGCAGACCGTGAGTCCCGTTAAAATGCAGTCACGCATGGAAAAGACAAGCTGAATATGAAAAGAAAAGTGAAAGTGAAAGTGAAGTTGCTCAGTCGTGTCCGACTCTTTGCGATCCCATGGACTGTAGCCCACCAGGCTCCTCTGTCCATGGGATTCTCCAGGCAAGAATACTGGAGTGGGTTGCCATTTCCTTCTCCAGGGGAATCTTCCCGACCCAGGGATCGAACCCAGGTCACCCGCATTGCAGGCAGACGCTTTAACCTCTGAGCTACTTGCGAAGAATGAAAAGGAGATCTGAGAGCTGATTTTGGTGGGTGGCAAAGAGTACAGGGCCTCCCAGCAGCAGATCCCTTTGTGGGTGAAAGGAGAATGGTTTCTGAGAAGCAAGACTGGAGGCTGAAGAGGCCCCTCACCCGAGGCCCTGGTTCAGGGCTGCCTCATCCACGACCTCAGAAACCGACTCAAGTTCTGGATCGTTCGAGAGGAACCACTCATGGTGCCTGCCCTTGGGGAGCAGACCCACCCTGAACCTTCAGGGCAGCAGAGCTGAACAGGAGGGAGAAAGGGTACATTTGGAGGCTCAGGGGAGAATGTGATGATTCTGTCTGCAAGACAGGACCTTGGAAGTTGGCTTTGAAAAGGAAGGAAAGTTGGCTTTGAAAGGAAGCCAGGAACCCTCCCAGCAGGGGACCAAGTGTGGCTCGTGAACGGCAAGAGTAGAGGGCACCGCATCCTGGCACAGGGGCTGTGATGCCGGGTGGGGCGGGGCAGGCAGTGGCTGAGGGCGACGCTGCAAAGGTAATTTGGGGCCAGATGGTCTAGGGTCTTGGGAGGTTTGCTATGGGAGCCAGACTTGGTCCTGTGACGAACGGGGCGCCGTGGGAGGTCCATCGGGGAGTGAGCTGACTTGAGAAGCTAACTCTGCCTCAGTGCCGAGAAGCCCGACCCCTTTGGTGGCACCCTCGTGTCTCGGTGTCCAAAGTCACCAAGTTAGACCAGAGAGAACCCCGCCTTGTCAGAGGCCCCGGCATTGACTGCACGCCCTGTGTCCCCTCGTGGGTTCTTTCATCCTTATCGAAACCACAACCTTGAAGAGACAACCGTGCAAACTCCCCCTGGGAAAAGTCTTTCCATGAAGACCGAGTGAGTCATTGCTTATAGAGTCTGCACATTATGGAAATGGAACACGCATCACCATGGTGGAAAAGAATATAGAAAGAATGTATGCACATGTATAACTGAGTCACGCCGCTGTACAGCGGCAGTTAACACAACTGTAAACCAGCTGTGCTCCAATAAAATAAACGAGACACGCGCCCCCCTCACGGCCCACGGCCACCTGTTCTGGGGAGGGTGTTTGCAGTCCTAGCTCGCTTCTCCTTGGCCTCAGGGCATCTGGATCGTGAGTCAGGCATGCTCGTCTGTCGTGTCCTCCGCGGGGGCTTCCCGGCCCACCCAAGGAAGCTGAGAGCGGGCTGCGCAGGCTAGGCAGGAGTCCCGTCCACAGGCAACTCTCTCGGTTCGGTTACAAGGTCAGATGCTCGCATCGTGGGCTATCACAGGCTCCAGGCCGAGGTGGCGAATCCCGGGGCGGTTCTCAGGGCTGGCCTGACCAGTGCTTATGTCACGGACACGGGGACACTCTGGGCTTCCCCTGCAGAAGGCCATGAGAGGCCGTGGAGACGTGAGGAAGGCAGCAGCTCAGGGTGTGTCGTGAGGGTGTGTGCGGACGGCCAGGGGGTGTTGACTAGGTCCGTGGGGCGCTGGGCACCGCGCGGGTTTGTGGGGCCAGTGTCCCTCCCAGCCCCACGCTGGCCTGGCCCCCCACCACCTGTCTCTGGGTCTGGAGTCACGGCTGGGTGGAGGCTGTGTCCTCCGAGGGGGCTGCATCCGCCTGGAGGGCACGGTGGTCACGACTCTCTCTCTCTCCCCGCTGGAGTGTCTGATTTTCTCCCTTGCCCCGCGTCAAGGCTTTGACCCTGATGTTTGGAAATCATTTGTAGGAACAAGCTCAGTCCCAAGTATGGCGAACAGACACCTGGGCTGAGAGCCATTCCAGGTGACTTTGAGTCTCAGGTTGCAGTTTGCACATTTTGGCTGGGTGTCTTAACTCTCCGAGCCACCTTTGTGAATTGAGACCACCATCCCCCAACCCTTCAGGTTATGATGAGGACCAGGAAACTTGAAAACGTTTCGTAAATTTAAAAAGTCGGACACCGACCCACGGTATTGGCAGGATGTCTTCATTATTTTATCTATTTATCCTGGGGTGGCGCTGTGCGACACGTGGGATCTTAGTTCCCTGATCAGGGATCGAACCCGTGTCCCCTGCAATGGAAGCTTGGAGTCTTAAGCACTGGACTGCCAGGGAAGTCTCTGTCTTCGTTATCACAGTCACTATTATCATCAACACCCGTTCATCCCCTGGCCAGCCCCCGTCGTGGTGGGAGACTGGAGCTATTATCTGGCTTCTAGGGGCGCCCTGTCTCCAGGCAAGTATGCAGGAAAGAGTATACTCTTTCGACTTCACACTCAGGGGCGCCCTGAGGTGGGCTGAAAAGACAGCACCAAAGCCCGCCTCCTGAGACCTCAACATAAAATGCAGGTGGAATTGCTCCTGTCTCCTCTTCCCAGATTGAATTTTACTTTCTGTGAATTTTTTTTCTCTTTCAAGTTCATTTAAAATTGTTACAGGGATCCAGGAGGGTTGGGTACACAGATGAATTTGTAGCTACTTTTACAGCGTCCCTGGGGCTTCCCTGGTAGCTCAGAGGTTAAAGCGTCTGCCTGGAATGCGGGAGACCCGGGTTCGATCCCTGGGTTGGGAAGATCCCCTGGAGAAGGAAATGGCAACCCACTCCAGTACTCTTGCTTGGAGAATCCCGTGGAGGGAGGAGCCTGGTGGGCTACAGTCCACGGGGTCCCAAAGAGTTGGACACGACTGAGCGACTTTACAGCGTCCCAAATGCAGCCCCAATCGTCCTTCCCTGAGGTCTCTGCATTTTAATAGTGAGTCTAGGATCCAATGAAGTGAATGCATAATGGTCGAATTTCTGATGATTATCATAATGTAAGCACTCACAGAGAAGAGATGGCAGAGCTATTCAAACCATACAACACTGACCCACCGCTTCTACTGGGGAGTGTAGTATGACAAGTTCAGTGCAAGGGGACGTCCCTGGTGGTCCAGACTCCACACTCCCAATGTCCAGGGCCCGGCTTCCACCCCTGGTCAGGGAACTAGATGGCACACACCCCAGCTAAGAGTTCGAAGGTCACTGCTAAAGAGATCTCGCCGGCCGCAGCTAGGACCTGGTGCAGATAGATAGGTAAACATTAAAAGTAGGACACCTCCCTCGATTCTGACAAACTCCCTAGAGTATAGTGACTGTCTGCCTCAGACATGGTGGTTACCTGGTTCTGTGTCCACGAGTATGGAGCGGCCTCACGTCCACTCTTCTAGCCAACACTTACCCAGCAGCTAGGGCCTCCCTGGTGGCTCAGACAGGAAAGAGTCCGCCTGCAATGCGGGAGACCTGGGTTCGATCCCTGGCTCGGGAAGATCCCTTGGAGAAGAGAACGGCTCCCCACTCCAGGATTCTGACCTGGAGAATCCCATGGACAGAGGAGCCTGGCGGACTACAGTCCATGGGGTCACAAAGAGTCGGACACGACTGAGCAACTAAGCACACACACAGACATTAAAATAAAAAACAAACAAAAAAACCAGCCCGAAATTCAGCACAAGGGAAATGTTCACAAAGGCAGCACTGTGAGGCTAGGGATTAGTTTGATTAAAACGGAACCTGAGGCTGAAAGTTACTTAATTAAAGTGAGAGTGAAGTCGCTCAGTCGTGTCCCACTCTTTGCGACCCCATGGACTGTAGCCTACCAGGCTCCTCTGTCCATGGGATTTTCCAGGCAAGAGTACTAGAGTGGATTGCCATTTCCTTTTCCAGCGGATCTTCCCGACCCAGGGGTGGAACCCAGGTCTCCCACATTGTAGACAGACGCTTTACTGTCTGAGCCACCAGGGAAGTCCATACTTAATTAAAATGTCAGCAAATACTAGCAGCTCTGCCCTGTGACGGGGCCCAGGTGTTCGTCCCAGGGCATCGCCCCTTGGAGTGCAGGCTGGGAGAAGTCCTCCGCTGTGTGCTGTGGGAGCCAAGGGCCCCGCGTCAGAGACATCGGGACACTCCCGGTGGCAAACCTATAGCTCCCTTTTCAGATTTTCGGCAGTCACCGGAAGCGTTTCTCCTCCAGACATCAGACAACACAGCCAAGCTCTGCTGTTGAAAACTGAGTGCAAATGGCTGTGGCTGGTTTTTCAGTTCTTGGTAAAGTGATTTTAACTCAACTGCAACCATCTCATTCCGGGGCTCTTCCTTTTAATCTGTGTCCACACTGAATCACAGCTCTAGTGCCTTGGCCACCTGACGTAAGAGCCAACACATTGGAAAAGACCCTGATGCTGGGAAAGATTGAAGGCGGGAGGAGAAGAGGACGACGGAGGATGAGATGGTTGGACGGCATCAAAGACTCGATGGACACAAGTTTGAGCAAACTTTGGGAGATGGTGCAGGACAGGGAGGCCTGACGTGCTGCACTCCGTGGGGTCACAAAGAGTCAGACACGACTGAACGGCTGAATGACAGCAACGCTGAATCCCTGGCGGCTCAGACGGGAAAGCGTCTGCCTGCAGTGCAGGAGACCCGGGTTCAATCCCTGGGCCGGGAAGATCCCCTGGAGAAGGAAATGGCACCCCACTCCAGCACTATTGCCTGGAAAATCCCATGGATGGAGGAGCCTGGTGGGCTGCAGTCCATGGGGTCACTAAGAGTCGGACACGACTGAGCAACTTCACTTCCACTTTCCCTGCACGCAGTCACCATGGGTTGGAAGGAGCGTGGGACCTGCCATTAAAACAGAATGACACGGGGGTGTTCAAGAGCCAGAGCCCCAGGTGGGTAAGGTCACCCGCCTCAAAGGGAACAGGCGGATGAAACAGGACAGACGTGCCTGCCCTTTGAGGGTGTTCCTGTATCCTCGCGTGGGAGGGGCTGAGGTCACAGCCTGTGAAAAAGTCACCTCTGCTTTAAGGCGCGGTCAGCAGCGGGAGGGCTGAGGTTCCTGGGGTCGGAGTGGGCCTTCCGACAACCGCCCCAGCCCCCGGGGAATCTAAGGCCTCTGTTCCCTCTAACTTACTGACACCTGAGTGGCCCTTGGACCCGTTTCGAGCTGTGTAACCCAGCGACAGAAAAGTCAGGTCTAAGAGACCGGCCAGGAACAGCGCTATGGGGCCGACGCCGAGAGGCTCGACGCGCCGCCTGCTGTGTTGTAACACACTGATTCGTGGCTCCCCTGCTCGAGAGGTGGACCATCACCCCTGAGTGCCTCTAAGAAGTCCCCCTCCTAAGAGGAAGCAGACGGCTGGTCTGTGGGCACCTCGGACACCGCAGCAGAAGCAACCTCGGCAGAGGTCTCGCTGGCCAAAGCAAGCGGTTCAAGCTGCCTCTGCTGACACCTGGTGGAGAGGCAGGCGGCATCCCTGAGCCACAGACAGCGGTGGGCGGGCGTGCGGAGGTGCCCGGGAGGCATCCATCACCAGGCCGGGGGGTGAGGGTCCCACACAGACCCACCCGACGCCCGAGTGCTTACAGACAGTGAGGGGACTCCCCACGACGCAGGCACGGAAAACATCAGACGCGAGGGGAAATACAACGTTAACACCATATGGCAAAAAGCACTGCAATATCGTAACGTAAGTAGCCTCCAATTAAAATAAATAGTTTAATTAAAAAAATGTTAACACCAAAGCGGATCACGTTTTACTGGTTTCTTAAAAGCGTCAGAAGGCGAGTTAAGGCAGCTCCGCACCCTGCCCCAGACAGCTGCCTAAGAAACGACTCTATCATTGAACCCCTGCCCATCTCAAGCCATGGAGACGGCGGTACCCAGGAGAAACTTGGGTTTTGCTTCCTCTGGAATCTGCCTTGAGCTCCCTGAAGATTTTTAACCCTGGGATAGAAGGAATATTCTTCCAAAGGCGATACTATGAGGACTGCTTTGCTTCTAAAATCCCTTGAAGATGCCAATAAAATTCTCTTAATAATATCATAATGGTTTACTACCAGTTAGATGCCACTTGTGGGGCAGGAAGGCCATCTGCATTGCAGAGTTCCTACAGAAACAGGCTTCATAAACATTGTACAGTCCTGTCTTTCCCTTCACTGGGCTCTAATTTAACACTGCCTGACTATTTTAGCAAACTTACTGGTTTCGAATGAGGACAGTGCATACCATATGCAGCCCAGATTTTGTTTCAACAGTAGGTTTCAAAGGCGATTTGAATGCATCAGAGCAGTTATTAGTTCAAATGGGAAAGAATTAATCCATTATGTTTTTATGTTTAAGCCTTGAAGAAAGGTTTTTCTTTTTTTTTTTTTTTTAATTTGAACTTCTACTTTTGTACTGGGGTATAGCCAGTTAGTAATGCTGGTGACAATTTCACGTGAGCAGCAGAGAGACTCAGCCATATGTATACACGTGTCCATTCTCTCCCAAACTCCGCTCCATCACGTAACATAACACATAACAGTGATTACAGGGACCTTGGTTAAGGATTGAAGCAGTCGGGGTGAACAGATCTACCTAGGAAGGTAACAAGAAAAAGAACCTTCTAAAAGACTCATGGAGTTGCAATTTTCTTTTCTTAAATCCACGAATTTTTAAACTTCATGTTGGAATATAGTTGATTAACAACGTTGTGTCAATTCCAGGTGTCCAGCAAAGTGATTCAGGTGCACATATACATAAATTCAAATTCTTTTCCTATTTAGGCTATAGTTGCCCCCCAGCTTCTAAGGTGAATTTAGAATATGTATCTCCTTGAATGCGCTGTCTTATATGCATGGTTCTGATCAGACCCTCCTCCCACAGTCAGCAGTGCTACGACAGGAAACTCTCCACTTAGCTGGCACACTGAGTGTTTCAGCAACTGCCTCACGGTGGCCCCGGGGAAAGGAACACACGTTCTGTTTATTAAGTGTGTGCATGCTCGGCCCACAAGTTGTGTCAGAGTCTTTGTGAGCCTATGGACTGTAGCCCGCCAGGCTCCTCCGTCCATGGGATTTTCCCAGGCAAGAACACTGGAGTGGATTGCCATTTCCCTCCCCAGGGAATCTTCCTGACCCAGGGATTGAACCTGCGTCTTCTGTGTTTCCTGCATTGGCAGGCGGGTTCTTCGCCGCTGAGCCGCCAGGGAAGCCGCTTATTAAGTAAGAAGGTCCAAACCTCATAACAGCAGTGTTTGCATGGTGTCTGACAGTGGTGGCTACACCTTCCTCAAACGTCAAACACTCCACTGGGTTCCTCTGGGTTTGCTGCGGCACTCCCAGGGGGCCCTGGTACAGGGGTTTGGGGACTGTGGCTGTAGCAGCTTTGCAATCAGTGATTATTTCGAGCGTCTAGTTTTCCCAATCTCTTCTCAGCCCTTGCTCTCTGTGAGCCCAGGACTACACAATTCGACCTTTTAGTTTCACATTGCTGAGTGAATCAGCCTGGTGTCAGCTGTGGAGGAGAGAGCAGAGAATGAAATCTGGCTAGATGTAAGCTCATTTCGGGGAATAAACAGGATGTGGCCATCATCTAACAGAGTCTCCTGAGCCTCTGTCACACCGTGAACTTGCAGTGCAGACTCGAGATAGCAGCAGAGTACAGCCCTTGCCTCGTCTTCAGTGGGAGACGCAACGAGCTGCGTCGTCACCGGGAACGGCAGGACACGGGAGGGCGCCGAGGAAGCTAAGTTCTTAGGGGAGAATCTGACGAGCGGCCTGTTAAACACCCCAGAACATGTGTAGTGAAAAGTGAAGTCTCTCAGTCTTGTCCGACATAGACTGCAGCCTACCAGGCTCCTCTGCCCATGGGATTTTCTAGGCAAGAGTACTGGAGTGGGTTGCCATGCCCTCCTATAGGGGATCTTCCCAACCCAGGGATTGAACTCAGGTCCCCCACACTGCAGGAGGACTTCTTTTTTTTTTTAAACCATCTGAGCCACCAGGGAAGCCCAAGAATACTGGACTGGGTAGCCTATCCCTTCTCCAGGGGATCTTCCCAACCCAGGAATTGAACCGGGTCTCCTGCATTGCAGGCAGATTCTTCACCGTCTGAGCCACCAGGGAAGCCACTGACTAAACCAGCGGTTCTCAAAGTTCGGCAGACACTTGGAAGGCTCCTACAGCCGACTGCTGGGCTCTGTCCCTAGGGTCTCTGATTCAGCCGGTCTGGCAGTGGTGTGGCGTCAGGGTGTCTGGGAGTCTGCACGTCTGACGAGGTCCCAGGCGATTGGACTGTCCTTTCCAGGAACCACGTGTTGGGAGCCATCAGCCTACCAGACCTGGGAGCCTGTTAGAGGCGCTGGGGACCCTCGTGGTGGGCTACACTGGACGCTGGACGGGGAGCCCCATCTCTCCACTGCTGACTAGCCTGGTCAAGCGTCTAGAACATACCAGTGAAGAGGTGCTGATCAAGGCCCCCAGCTCTGCGGCTGGACAATTGCCTCCTCTGAAGGCCACTTGCACTTTAAGTGAGACACTTAAGTCTCCCAGGGATAGAGGAACAAGGAGACCTGGAGATGTGAAGGGATTTTGCATGTTCTTTTCTTAAACTAATTTTTATTGGAGTTGTGAAATGGAGTGTTTCCTGCCACATCAATAAGCAAGGATGTCACGATCAACAGTTATTCTGGCCCTCCAAATGCGAATTTCTGAGCCTGGCGGGCACCCAGGAAGAGCGATGCCACCACTTCCAGCCGTGAGTGAGGAACTGAGGAGGTGAAAAATCAAACTGCAGGATGCTGGCCCCAGGTAGCTGGGATGCGTATGAAAGGAACATGTCAGTCAGTCCAGTCTCTTGCATCTTCCTATACATAGAAAAGCGCTAAATTCATTCATTCGTGATATCTGGTTTTCCTTCATTAACAATAGCCTTTTGCTGTTCAGACTACCAGCCTCTTGTTGCAAACGTCTATATGATCTGGTTCCTCCCCTCCCCTCCTTGGAGCAGCTCTCTCAGGGTTACTTGAGATCCTGTCTCCTGGGCTTAGAACCCTGAAAATTCCCACCGAATAAAATATACCTGTCATTTTGTAGGTTGTGACTATTTTTAAGTCAACAGAGTATAGTTGCTTTAGAATATTGTGTTAGTTTCTGCTGCACAGCAAAGTGAATCGGCCATATGTATCTACATTCGTTGTTTAGTCACTCAGCTCTGTCTGACTCTTTGAAATCCTGTGGACTGTAGCCCTCCAGGCTCCTCTGTCCATGGAATTTTGTAGGCAGGAACACTGGAGTCGATTTTCATTTCCTTCTCCAGGGGGTCTTTCCGACCCAGGGATCAAACCCACATCCCTGGCGTTGGCAGGCAGATTCTTAACCAGTGAGCCACCAGGGAAGACCGCTATACATATATTCCCTCTCTTTTGGCTTTCCTTCAAGTCTCGCATTTCCAAAGAGGTCAGATTTGCACTCTGCTTACTTGTAAGGATGGGGCCCGACCATGGAGGCTGCAGGAAAAGCGGGTTTTAATCTCGAGGAAGGATTCTCAGGGGGGGTCAGCTGAGAAGCCTTGCCACCATCTCTGGGTCTGGGTCCGGGGAAGACATGCCTAGAAAAGGCTTTCTGGCTGACTGTTGAGAACTGCTGCTCATGAGAGAAGCACTGGGGTATAAGCTGAATCACCCTGCTGTCACCCTGAAGCCATCTGCCTGTTTACACCTGCCCACACACGTGCTCCCTGACCCAGAGCTCCTGGACACCCCCTGTGCTGTTTCACTGCCACAGGCCTGCAGAGAACTCTTTCCCTGCCTCTGGCCATGCTTTCTTGGGGGGCAAAATCATGACCCGAGTGGTTGATCCAAATCACGTTGCTATGCACACCCAAAGTGCCACCTATATGCACCGAGGGGCCCGCTGTAGCAGTGGCACGCCAGCAGCACCCTACCTGGACTTCTGCGCTCAGGTCACACTCGCCCTTGCTCCTGCCCATGACTGCCTTCCTCGAGCAGGGTTCTCCAGCGGGGGCTCAGACCGGCAGCAGAGCATCACCCGGGATCGCCCTAGAAATGCAGACCCGTACGCCCCTCCCCAGACCCACTGAGTCAGAACCTGTGAGAGGCAGGCTGTGCTTTAACAAGCCCTCTGGTGATGATTCCGATGCCGCTGGAGTTCGAACCCTCCTGCCCATCACCACAGGCCGGAAGGTCTTCACAAGGTGGGCACGTCTCTGTGCCTACTCCCAGCAACTCATCCAGTGGTCAGCCCAGAACATTCGTTGGGCACCGATCCGAGGGTCGCCCTACTTCCTGCTCATCGGAGAGAGCAGCCCTTGGCGTGTCGCCTCTGAGGGTTTGCCAACGCTGCGTCTACATCCTCTCTCATTTCTTATGGGTTGTGTGCTCCATATTCTCAAATCAGCTCCCCCTAAATCCTCTCCAGCATTTTTTTTACACTCCTTTCAGCTCAGGAAGCCCAGAACGAGATGCCTTGTTTCAGCTGGGGTCTGTTTCCTGCAGGGGGAGGGGCGTTTCTGCAGGGTGCTTCAGTTCCCCTCTGCCAGCCTCAAGCTCATTTTTTGAACAATAGAAGGAGATTGCTGATTCATGTTTGGCTTGCGGCTGGCTCCAGGCGTCTCTTTTTCTCTGGCTGTACATGTGCCGCTGGGACACGATGATGCTCTATTCATCCCTCCCAGTTAGAAATGCCAGCAGCTCAGCGAGGCAGCCGAAGATCCCCCTCCCCTTTGGCTTATTTAAAACCTTCCCACTAATGACACGTTTTGAAATACTACACAGCGTTCACTCTGAGACAGTTGGCTTTGGCCAAGAGAGCTTATCTTTTTATTAGCTGCTGCTTGCACAATGCCTGGTACCCTGGAACCAGGATTCTTAAAAACTGCCCATGGGGTGAATCACACATGCACCTCTTGGGGTTCAAACTTGATCCTTCTATCCTGCCCTGATATGGCAGAAAGACAGTGCTCACGTTCAGGCTCACCCTTGCATCATTAAAGAACGGGCGTGACCTGCTCGAGGTCTGACGGTCGGGGGGCTCCGCCCGCCCCTGACCCCGTGTGCACACTGTCTGCTCGGCCACTGTTGGCCCTGCTGTAGCAGTGAGGCTCGGGTTGCCCCTGAGCACAGTGTTGCCAACAGCAGCTGCGGCCAGCTGTGGGTTTTGTTTCCCAGTGGCAAAGTCAAACCGGTGGGACTGCTTCACGTTCCTAGAACGCCGTCCCCCTCAGCTGCACGCCCACATCCCCTGGGGGGCTTTGCAGTCCCAGTGCCCAGGCTGCACCCCACACCACTGAGTGTTTTGTGAGTCAGGCCTCAATTCTGTCAAGCACAGGGGCCATTTGGGGGTCCAACCAAAGCGGAGAAGCACGGTCCCACAGAGGCTCTAAAATAGTGTCCAGGAGGTGCCGCTACCCGGCTCCCGTTCCCTTCTCATCTCTTCTCAACACAGCGGTCAGAGTGGCCCTTTGAGAATATAATCCTGCTCGTGTGGCCTGTGCCCCCAAACCCCCTCCCATCAAGGCCCCCCGGCTCGCCCTCAATCACCGCTCTGCGGTGGTCTCCTCCTTCTCTCTGCACCGGGTTGTTCCTCTGCCCGAATGCTCATTCCCCAGACACCTGCTCAGTCCCTCCCTCACCCCCACTGAGTCGTAAAGCTAACTTCTCTGGGATGCACCCTCAGAACCCCCCAGCACCTGCTGTGGCCTGCCCCTTCCCCGCGCTCCAAGCCTTCTGACCGACCGACAACCCTTCTCCCGCCCCTCTTCCCCGTGGGCTGCAGCGCCTTGTAACGCGCGGCACAGTTTATTTCTGGTTTTCCTGCTGCTTTTTGTTGTTGCCTATTGTTTCGTCTCCCTCTGCTGGGACGTAAACTCTTCAAGGCCCAGGGTCTTTGTTTTGTTCACGGATTCCCCAAGTGGCACACAGTAGGACTTAACACAGTGGTGCATTACTATGTTTGTTTGTTACCCAAACGTTACTGACTGGAGACCTTTCAATCTTCACTTACATAAGAGATCGCCAGCCACAGGCATTCGTTTCTGCAAAAATCCCCCAGTCAGTGGCATGTTAACATACGTTATTAGACGAAGAGCAAGAGCCAGCGTGCATGCTCAGTCGTGTCTGACTCTCTGCAGCCCCACGGACTGTAGCCGCCAGGCTCCTCTGTCCATGGGATTCTCCAGGCAAGAAGACTGGAGTGGGGTGCCATCTCCAGCTCCAGGGGACCTTCCTGACACAGGGATTGAACCCGCATCTCTTGGGTCTCCTGAACTGGCAGGCAGATTCCTTACCACTGTGCCCCCAGCGGCCCCATCTGAGGGTGGTGGAGAGAGATGTGGGCTGAGTTTTCTTCAGGCGATGCATGAAGAAAATGAATTTTCTCAAAAATGACAGGTTTTGAGGGAACACTTATCATTTGATTCTAATTATAACTCAAGTCCTTCAAGGGAAGGACTGCCAGGCAATGTCTAGGTTAAAAAAAAAAATCATACTTATAGAAACAGGAAGTGGATGAGTACTTATCCAGGGCTGGGCAGGGGGTGGGCAGTGAGGGGATCAGTGGGAGGGTTTCGTGCAGGGTGGGGAGTAGCTGCTAATGGGTACAAGGATTTTTTTGGGGGGAGAGGCTAATGGGAACGTCTACAAATGAAATTATAGTGGTAGCTGCACAACTCTGAAAATGAACTAAAATCCACTGAATTGTACACTTTCAATGGGTGAACCTTGTTATGTAAATTATGTCTCAACAAAACTGTTAAAATGCATACTTAAACAAAGTATCATAAATTATCCAATTTAAAGCTGAAAAAGAAACACACAGCATTGTTATTATTATGTATCAGGCATGTGGATTTTTTCTGACTTAGGTTTGGAATCTGAGATAGAAGAGTCTTCCTTATCCCTTGTTTGCTTCCAAGAGACATCTATTAATCAATAACGCAACTGGAAATTCTTGATCAAGGCTTAACTCAAGAGTAATTTATTTGGATTCAACAGCTTTCCCTTAATAATTTCAATGTCTCCCCAAATTCTGGTCTTTTTCAGGACCAGAAGTTTTGAGAAACAAGTAACCACTTTCTATGAAACTGGTCTTTGTACACATTTGACACTTTTGAACTTATAACGCCCAGAAAAACTCCATCCATGCAGACATTTACCATCAACCGATGGATGGCCAATTGCCCTGTACATCTCAGAGTTCAATCTGTCTGCATGTGGACTGAAATGCTGCTTGGCTGGCAGCATGGTGAACCTGCCTCCAACTTGCGGATGCCATGGTTATCTAATACCAGATGTGGAACAATGATAGCACGTTGAGATTAAAATGATAAAGACGGACAACTCGCCGAGGACCTTTCTCCCTCCCCTAAGAGCTCAACACCACTCTGTTAGGCTAAGAAGGGGAAAACCTCTCTTATCCTTTTCTGCCCATTTCTCTGCTCACCATCTCCAAAAATTTTAAAATTTTTTGTTCATTTATCTTTTTTTTAATTTTTATGTTTACTTTATTTTACTTTACAATACTGTATTGGTTTTGCCATACATTGACATGAATCCACCACAGGTGTCCATGTGAAGTATAGTTAATTCACGAGGTTGTGTTCGTTTCAGGTGCAGAGCAAAGTGATATAGTTATACTATATACTGTAAATATATACACATATACATATATATTCTTTTCCAGATTCTTTTCCATTATGGTTTGCTGCAGGATATTGGATGTACTTCCCTGTGCCACACAGTAGGTCCTCGCTGTTTATCTATTTTATGCATAGTAGTGTGTCTGCTAACAATACTGACACGCGCTTGCCCAAGCACAGAGGGTCTGGCTGAATGGAGGTCAGGAGGCCACCTGAGTCCTAGCTTCCACATTCTCACCAGGGAATCCCTAAGACTTGAGCAATGGTGTGACAAGGAAGACCCTTGGGAACTTCTCTGTCTGCAGAGTATTCCCAAGGTGGACACACACACTCTGTCGTTAATCAGCAGGCTGTTTGGAGGAACAGACACTTAGAGTTGTCTCTGCTGATTGACAAAACAGAGGGTTGGGGAGCAGAGAAGATTTCCCTTTCAGCTGGTGAGAGGAGGAGCTAGAGGTCACTCAGAGCCAGTGCTCTTAGTCACAGAGCTACCTTCCTGCCTGCCCTGTGAGCATCCCTTGGCTGGGCGCCTTGATGGGAAGAGAGGTGACTAAGCCCTACACCTTTCCCTCTGGGGAGCATTGCCTGGCAGAGATGACATAGCACACACAAGCAATTCTAACTAGAGGAAGTCCTGTTTGGTACTCTATCTGAAGTTTGTATACATGTGAAACACCAAGCTGGATGAAGCACAAGCTGGAAGCAAGATTGCTGGGAGAAATATCAGCAACCTCAGATACACAGATGACACCACTCTAACGGCAAAAAGTGAAGAGGAGCTAAAGAGCCTTTTAATGAGGGTGAAAGAGGAGAGTGAAAAACCTGGCTTAAAGCTCAACATTAAAAAAAAAAAAACACTAAGATCATGGCATTTGGTCTCATCACTTCATGGCAAATAAAAGGGGAAAAAGTGGAAACAGTGACAGATTCTATTTTCTTGGGCTCCAAAGTCACTGTGGATGGTGACTGCAGGCACAAAATTAAAAGATGCGTGCTCCTTGGAAGAAAACGTATGACAAACCTAGACAGCGTATTAAAAAGCAGAGACATCACTTTGCTGACAAAGGTCCATATAGTCAAAGCTATGGTTTTTCCAGTAGGCATGTATGGATGTGAGAGATGGACCATAAAGAAGGCTGAGTGATGAAGAACTGATGTTTTCAAACTGTGGTGCTAGAGAAGACTCTTCAGAGTCCCTTGGGCTGCAAGGAGATCAAACCAGTCCATCCTAAAGGAAATCAGTCCTGAATATTCATTGTAAGAACTGATGCTAAAGCTGAATTTCAATACTTTGGCCACCTGATGCGAAGAGCGGACTCACTGGAAAAGTCCCTGATGCTGGGAAAGATTGAGGGCAGGAGGAGAAGGGGGTGGTGGGGGGTGAGACGGTTGGATGGCATCACCGACTCAATGGGCATGAGCTTGAGCAAAGTCCGGGAGATAATGAAGGACAGGGAAGTCTGGTGCGCTGCAGTCGATGGGGGTCACAAAGAGTCAGATAGGACTTAGCGACTGAACAGCGACAGAAATGCAGAGGGCCATGGAACTAAGAAAACCCAGCTACAAAACACACACACTCTGTTAATTCCCCCTCCACTCTGAGCAGCGGTCATGTGATCTTCCTGGCCCAGACTCAGCTATGAGTGGAGGGTCTGTGAGAACGTGGGCTGTACAAAGTGTAGGTGACTGGGCTGAAATCATCCTGACTGTGCAACCTGGATGCTTGGACAGATACCTCCATCAGCTTGTCTTAATGTCCTTTGAACATTTGTCCTAAAAGACAAGAGTATGATCCTTACAGAGCTGCTATGAGGATCCTACAGGATAAATGCTTCTGCTGTGTAGGAAAGAAGAGCTGGCAAGTGAGGCTGTGTTCTCCGTGTGGGGATGCAGGTGGGTCTCCCCAAGCATCACTGCTATCGCTGAGAGCTTGACAGACTTCATGCAGGTTGTAGCTTATAAAAAGGGCACAGTATTAGACACACTTTCTTCCTCTCTGGTGGCACCCGTGGAGAAGAATCCGCCTGCCAATGCAGGAGACACAAAAGACCTGGGTTTGACTCCTGGATTGGAAAGATCCCCTGGAGAAGAAAATGGTAACCCACTCCCATATTCTTGCTGGGAAAATTCCCTGAACAGAGAAGCCTGGCAGGCTCCAGTCCACGGAGTCACAGAGAGTTGGACATGACCAAACATCCGTGCCATTAGAGATCCTTTCATCAGAGGATAATTTTTAAATAAAATAATTGGTAACGTTAGGAAAGCCTGGGGTTTCTGTCCTCTGTGCGACACTGTGTAAAAGATATTTGATTACAGGATAGCCCACTTCTCTGGGGACCGTGGCATGTACAAAACGGACTCTTTCAAGCAGCATGGCAACAATTAATGGCTACCAGTTGAGTGGTCTCCCTTGGGAGATCTGAATCAGTATTTTCACAACAGCTGCTTTCTCCCAGAAGGCACATTTTCTGGTCCCCAAATGACTTTTATAGGTATGAGATAGAGCACTTTGCTCAGACCATCGCTGGAGTCATTGTGTATTGCAAACCAGACCCACTTCAGGGCAGTGAGCCTCGGTCATCAACCTGTATTGTTGGTTCTACCTGCGAAAACAGAGCCTGTGATTTTTGGGGAAAATGAATTCATATGATTTGGAAGAAGGATCTCCAGAGGAAAGGAAAGCAGCCAGTTTCTCAAGCATCTAAGAAATAATGCAGATCCCACATGAAGTGCATGAAAGTCCTTCTTGAGCTATCTCTCAGCTCCAAGGCAGAGGCAACTAGATCGAAGAGACGGCTCTTGGCTTTGTAGTAGAATTTACAGCAACTAATTGCTAAAGAGCTTCCACTTGTGCGTTCAGTGAAATTGAACAGAGGAAAAAGAAGATAACGATATTTATGTTAACATGTTACTATGTTAATCACCGACTGTTTGCGACCCTATGGACTGTAGTCCGCCAGGCTCCTCTGTCCAAGGGAGTCTCCAGGCAAGAATACTGGAGTGGGTTGCCATGCCCTCCTCCAGGGGATCTTCCCGACCCAGGGATCGAACCTGCATCTCTTAGGTCTCCTGCACCGGCAGGCAGGTTCTTTTCCACTGGCACCACCTGAGAAGCCCCTACACGTGTGTATATGGTTTTGTAAAAAGTAAGAAAATAATAATGATAGTAATAAAGGCAATAACATTAATAGCATCTAACACTTACTGAGTGTTTGCCATTCTGCTAAGTATCCTAGAACCCTTTTTGGGTTGACCAAAATGTTCCTTTCATTAAGACATTATGGAAAAACCCAAACAAACTTTTTTGGTCAACCTCCTTTATGACTCTTGACAACCTATGATGGAGGCAGTATTGTCCCATTTTATAGTTGGGGGAACTAAAGTGAAGAGGTTGTAAAGATTTTTCAGTGGGAAGGTCAGGAATTGATCCCAGGTCCCGTGAATCCAGACAGTCTGTTCTAAACGACTACACTTGACTGTCCCTTGCAAGAATAAAGGCAACCTGCGTTTACAATGCCTTTTTACAAGGATCATTTCACTCAGTGCCTACAACCTCCTCATATCTTTTGTGGATGAGGACAGTGAGGCGCAGATGTTAAATGTCTAAAGATAAACACTGGTATTTAGAAGAGCAGAGACTCAAAGTTCTGCTTCCTGACCTCTAAGCCAAGCGTGTTCTTAAAGAATCTGAACTTAAATCTGTTTTGAATGGAAGGTTCTGATGACTAATTGTCCACAGCACTATCTAATGAAGGCAAAAGATGACCCACAATTTCACCTACAAGATATATTTTTTTAAACTGCTAGGAATTTTTTTTAATTAAAAAGATTAACTGACAGAGGAGAACTAGCATGGGTTTCTGTGACCTTTATCACTCTAGACCTTAATCTGGGGTTATTAGGAAATGTATGAATCCAGAGGAGCAGTTTAAAGACACGCACGATTGATGCTGTCTAAACAATAAACAAGACATTGCACTAGAGATGGAATCTAGTGGTGAAAACTGGTTTTGAAAATACAACATTTCAACCTAATAGTTCACATGTATAGAAACACTGTACCAAAGACAAAGTTATACAAAGAAACACAGTGACATGGAGAACCCGGCTGGAGAACCCAGAGGAAAAGGACTGAAGAAATAGAGTATTCAACCCCAAAGTCAGAGCAGGAGTCAAAGAGAAGCATTACCATCCATTAATATAAGTCCCGTAAGAGGAAAAAAAAAAAAACGTTAGAAGATTTGCCAACTTCAAACGGCTTAATATACGGGCAACTAGAATCTCTGGAAAGAGATGAGAAATGGAGGAAGAAGCACCGGAAAGAAGAATACTTAAATAATGGCCAAAAAGTTTCCAAACCCAATGAACACTTATAAACCCACAGATCCAAGAATCCAATGAAGTCAAGCATACGGAATGTGAAGAGAATCACACCGAGGCACATCATTGTCAAACTGCTCAAAGTCAGTGGTACAGAGAAGCCTGCACAATCAACCAGAGGGGAAAAAAGAGCTGCGGGCGAAGATAAGGGTGACATCAGCTTCGTCACTGGGGCTCTGGGCATGCAGCACCGGTTGCCTCCCCCTCCAGCATCCGGGGGTCCCTCCCTTGCCTCAAGGAGGATATCACCTCTGCTTTGTAAGTCCAGCGTCCCAACAACACAAGCTGAGCACAGGTCTCCAGCATCACATCCCAATATAGCTCTCTCTCCTCAGGGCTCAGACGAGCCCACAGGTCTGGAGAAAAGACCACAGCCGCGTCTCTAAACTTCACTGACTCCTGGGATGTCCCCTTTAGAAATGAAAGAACATGTTTCTCCTCCTGCTCCTTCCATGCTCAGGGCAAAACACTGCAGAGAGGTCACACCTTAAAACCTCTCAGCTCCAGCACAGCCAGCCACCTACGGCATACTTTTAAAAAACATGAAATTTCTAGCTCAGCATATCAAGTAGCTGAAATTTTAACATAGAGAACACACAGTGTGATCAGGCTGACACACGTCATTTGAAAAGCTCACTCTTGATCAGTCTGATGCTTGCTCTCAAGCGCAGCCCAGTATCTACGAGACACATGTTACCTAGATCGCAGGCAAACAATTCCTGTTAGGTATAAGACATTTCCTGAGTTCAAAAAAGGTGACATGGTCATTCATAAAATTAGAAGTTCTATTAAAAATCACTGGTCCACCTGATGAAGGAAATTATCCCCATGATTCTGTGGGTGAGTTGATGAGGATAAGCCTTACTTACGGTAAAGAACCCGCCTGCCAGTGCAGCAGATGTGAGACACAGGTTCGTCCCTGGGTTGGGAAGATCCGCTGGAGAAGGAAATGGCAACCCATTCCAGTATTCTTGCCTGGGAATCCCGTGGACTCCAGTGAGTCCAGAGCCTCCAGATGGAGGCAGGCAGGTTACAGTCCATAGGGTCGCAGAGAGTCAGACATGACTGAAGTGCCTTAGCACAGGTACCAACTGGCTATCAGTGTCTGAAAATGAACGGACCCTCAGGGGCTGCGTGGCTCAATCCATGTTAGTGCTGCCACAAAAGAGCATGAAGGGATCGCCAGTGAATGCCCCTTAATAAAGGAAAGGTGATTTTCTTAAAAAGCCAAGAGATGCTTGGGAATTTGCGACATCAGTAGTTGGAAGGAAAGGCGGACGCATACAGCAGGTAAAGCTGGCTGACGGCAACTTACAAAACTACAGACTTTCCAACGCCAAACTGAGCGCCAAACCTGTCCTCCTCAGCTCCGAATCTACCCTTCTCTTCTTCGCTCCATGTTAGTGCTGCCACAAAAGAGCATGAAGGGATCGCCAGTGAATGCCCCTTAATAAAGGAAAGGTGATTTTCTTAAAAAGCCAAGAGATCCTGGGGCAAACTCTTCCCCACAGAGCCTTGCCAGAGGGTGTTCTGTCGGATTCTGACAGTAGCAGGCCCTAGAGGGAAACTGGAGGTGGGAGGAGAGGGCCCTTCCCAGCCGCGGGTCTCCCCCCACAGAGGTTCCAGCAGCAGCCTTTTGGGGTCCTCTCTTCCAGCTCCGAGTGCCAACCCCACAGGATGGCTCCTCTGAGCATGCGTGAGAGGTTATCGCTCCCGAGCCCCTTTAGGAAGACTTCAAAGGACTGAATTCAACAAAATACAGTTGTAGCATAAAAATAATGCCTTTTCACAAAGAAATGGTTGTGAACACAGATAGTACAAGGGAGGAAAAAACCCACAAAGTAAAGAAATGTTGAAAGAAGAAATAATAATGTCAGAAGGCTAATACAATTACAAAATACCATAATGGGACTGGTAAGTAAAGATACTCAAAAGTTGGTTCTTTGGGGAAAAACAAAAACAGGACAATAAATAGATGAACTACAAGCTAACTGGATTAAAACACAAGAAATAAAAAATTCACAACATTAGAATAGAAAGGGAAATTAGTTGCAGATGCTGAGAGTTAGAATAATCATAAAAGATGAGTTTGAATAATTTTGTGCAAATAATTTAATACCTTAATTAATTGATTTTTCTCAAAAAAATATAAAATAGGAAAATAAAAGATAATTTCATACAGACTAATAATCATAAAAAAAAACACTGTCAAGGAATTCCCCTACTCTTTGCCTGTGAGTATAAAATCCAGATGATTTCATGTATGGGTTATTTCATAGATTTTAAAAAATGCTATTTAAACTTTTTGATAGCACAAAGAGAGAAGAAATATTCCCAGTGCTTTTTGTGAAACCACTGTAAATATGATACAAAAATACGAAAAAGTAATCTGTCCAGATCACTTGCATATTGATGCAAAACTCTTAAATAAAACCTCAAAAAACTCTCAATAAAAATTAAAATGAAAAAATGGGATATTTCCTAGAAAGTCAGGATGGCTCGATATGAGCAATATTAAGCTGCTAATCATGGTAATAAGTCCCCTGAGTGAAAGGTACTTGATCTTGAAGGATGCTAACATGGCCTGTGATAATACTCACTGCTTGTTCTTGATGACTTAAAAGCCCACATGGAAGGAACACTATATGAATATTATCTTGACATAACAGTAAATATGTGGGAAAATTTTAAAAACAACAGTACTGAGAAGGAATAAACCCTATTAGAGATTAAAACACTGTATGACACCTTAAGGATTAAAACAGTGCACTCTGGTGCTTGAACAGAGAGCAGATCAATGGAGCAGCACCGAGTTCAGAAACAGACCTCACATTCGGAAACTGAGACTATGACAGAAGCTGGCTTCTTCAGTTCGTGGAGATGGGACAACCAGCAAACCATCTAGAGGAAAAAGTCAAAGTTGAATCCATAACTTATACCTTATAAGATAACTTCAGTGGATGAAAGATTAAAATGCAACAAATGAAAGTCTTAGAAGAATAAGAGAATCCTTTCAAAGCTTTAAAACAGAGAAGATGTTCTAACTATGGCACAAAATGTGAAAATATCCACAGTCTCACTTCTTAAACACCTAGAACACCCATATTTTGAACACCTGTAGAAGGAGGTGAGTCAAACCTCAGTGCCCATCACTAGGGCCTAGGTAAATAAACCAGCTGATAGTCACCCAGTGGAGTGCTACGTGACGTAAAAAAAGAATGATAAAGTCCTTTATGAGTTGATATGGAATGATCTTTAAGAAACATCGTTAAGTGAGAAAAGCGAATTACCTAATAGTGTGTATGACACAGATCGTCTGTGAATGTAAAGAGAAAGAAGAGGACTTCCCTGGTGGTCCAGGGGATACGAATCCGCCTGCGCGTGCAGGGGACGGGAATTCGATCTCGGGTCTGGGAAGATTCCGCATGCCGCGGAGCAAGCAAGCCCCTGAGCCACAACTCCCGAGCCCGTGAGCCGCAACTATCAAAGCCCGTGCACCGGAAGCCTGTGCTCCGACAGAGAGGCCACCGCAGGGGGAAGCCCACACACCATGATGAGGAAGAGCCCCGCTCGCTGCAACCTGAGAAAGCTCAACCACAGCAATGAAGACTCGGCGCAGCCAAGAAGAAAAACTAATAAATAGAAGAATACATAAATGTGCATGTGAAGAACATCCGTGGATGGACACACAAGAAACTAACCACAGTGCTAGCCTATGAGAAGAGAAGCTGATGATTAAGGCATGGTGGGTGGATGGAATGTTTACTGCAGACTTTTTAATACATTTTGAATTCTGAACCATGTACAGAATTTAGTGTCTGTTCAAAGAATGAAATAAATACAAGTGAACATAACATGAAGGCAGAAAAACTTGAGGGAAAATTCAGAGATAATATACACTTTACAAAGCTGTCGCGGAGACCGAATTCAAGAACGCTGTGATGGTGGCAGAAAATAAATCGTATAGCAAAGAAAATGAAAAGCAGGCGTGCTCTGAAGTGTTCTTGATTATAACAAGGTAGGAATCTGTCTTCTCTGAAGTGTGACTCAACTGCCCACAGGAACAACTCAATCATTCCTCTGTTCAACAGCATCAGAGCCAGCTATGCCCGAGGCAGCAGGGACGGAGCTGCGAAAACAAACCGGAAGAAATCCCTGCCCTGGTGAGCATCCAGCCTGGAGAGATGATACAGACAGCGAAACTAACGCCACTCAGAACAACAAACAGGGAATGAGTGTGAGTCAGTGGTGGTGAGGGGCCTAGCGCCTGTTATGCAGAGTGAGGTTTAAGTCAGAAAGAGAAAGACAAATACACATTAAAGCAGATACAGGGAATCTAGAAAACCGGTGCTGATGAACCCATTTGCAGGAAAGGAGTGGAGGCAAAGATGTGGAGAACAGACCCATGGACACAGCGGGGAAGGAGAGCATGGGGCAGATTGAGAGGGTGGAGCTGGTGGCAAAGAACCCGCCTTTCAGTGCAGGGCACATGAGACATGAGGGCTCAACCCCCGGGTCGGGAAGGTGCCCTGGAGGAGGGCATAGCAATTCCCTTGCCTGGAGAAGCTCATGGACGGAGGAGCCTGGCAGGCTACAGTCTACGGGGTCACGAAGAGTCGGACACGACTGAAGCGACTTAGCACGGACACACACGCAGCAGTGCCATACATACACTACTCACGTAAAACAGATAGCTGGGGGGAGGCTGCTGAAAGCACAGGGGACCCAGCCTGATGCTCTGTGATGACCCAGGGGCTGGGAAGGTGGCATGGAAGGGAGGCTCAAGGAGGAGGGGCCTATATGTATATCTATGGCTGATCCACATCGTTGCACAGCAGAAACTAACGCAACATTGTAAAGCAATTATACTCCAATTAAAAAAGAAAACTACAAAAAGAAAAAGAACGACAAACAGCCAAGGGGGTGGGGATTGAGTCAGGAATAGTGACCTAGGTGGGTCACAACAGCAGTGAGGGGTAGGCCTGGCTGCCTCCCTTATGGAGGAGACAGCGAGTACTTCTCTCCAGAAAGGGGTGGTCATGCCCGGCTGGGGAAAAAGTTTTGCCAGATATTTCAGTTTGGCCAGATCTTCAGAGGACACCAGAAATTCAAGATTTGTACTTGAAACCTCCTGATTCTAAAATCCTGACTCAACTTTAAGATAAATCACCATGCTATCCAAATAAAACACAACTTGCTGGCCAGCGCTGGCCCTTGGGACAGCCAGTTCAAATCTCTGAAGAAATGAGATTGAGCTTTTAAAACAAACACATCAAACTTGTAAGCCCTGCCATCTGATGAAGCTACGCATGTTTTTTCAATTCTTGAAACATTTCTGGAACCCCTCACAGAAGACCAGTTTGCTCACTGCATAAGAAAACCTGTATCATTGTGGACTTAAGTCTTGTTTGGATCAAATGTGACTTCTCAGTTTAATGCCTGATTTTCTTTACCAGATTTGATTCTTCACAATGCTGGGTTTTTGAAACACCAAATTTACCCTCAAAAGACGAAGGGTGTGTTTAATCATGGACTTCTGGTCTTGAAGGCAATCCCAAAGAGGACTTGCAAATACTTGGAGTAAGGGTTGTTGCTGTTGTTCAGTCGTGTCTGACTCTTTGTGACCCCATGGACTGCAGCACGGAAGGCTTCCTGTCCTTCAGCATCCTCCAGAGCTTGCTCAAACTCATGTCCATCGAGTCGGTGATGCCATCCAGCCATCTCATCCTCTGTCGTCCCCTTCTCCTCCTGCCCTCAATCTTCCCCAGCGTCAGGGTCTTTTCTATGAGCAGGCTCTTCACATCAGGTGGCCAAAGTATTGGAACTTCAGATTCAGTCCTTCCAATAAATATTCAGGATTGATTTCCTTTAAGACTGACTGGTATAGAGTAAGGGTATATAGTGGTATATATACTGGTATATATTGGTATAGATTAAGGGTAGAATCATTAAAGCAACAATGTTTTCTTCTGTTCATTCTAAGATAAGTGTTTTCGAGCATGCACTTAAATGTGTAGGAGTCAAACCCAGACGTCCTTGTCTCCTAGGTATTTAGTAACAGGCTAAGTTCCTTGGAGTCAGTTGATTGCTATAGGGTGCCGTGTGTGTTTTTGTTTTTTTTAAATAAGGGCTTGATCGCTTGGAGATGACTGAATGCTATAAGTCAGTTCATTCTAGGATGCGTGACACGCAGATGCATATCCTCCTGAACAAAGGCTTTGTGCCAGACACAACCAACACAAGACCGTTTTTATTTTCCTGTGACCAGTGGGTTAGTCTCTGTGGTTGTTTAATGACATTAGTCATGTAAAATCACACAGAAGAAGAATGCAGGGCTTTTCATAAGCCTGTGACAGCTTGGATTTTCCTCCCCAACAACATGGATGAATCAGAAGCCGCAAGTTTGCATTTGAGAAATATTTGTGGTGGTTAAGAAACACGTACTGTGCTTGTTATTATTATTACATTCCCATAAAAATAGAGTGTCCCTGGGAAGAGTGCAAAACAGCAAGGAGATGTCCAAGGTATCAAGTTCAACAATCCCACTGTCAAATGCTTATGCTTCCCTGTTCTGAGTTAGTAGAGAATTTGCATAATGCTCATTCTGTCAGCCCACTGCCTATGCTAAAGCCCACGTCTCAGCCCAAAGATGCCATACCTGTCCACCTATCCATCCCTTTTTTTCCCCTCCCTCACTCCCTCTATCCATTTCTTTCATGAAATATTTACTGAGCAGCTCATGCTGATCAGCCCCTGTGCCAGGTGCTAGGCAAACAAAAACAGTCCAGAGTATCTGTGCTCACAGTGCCTACCAGCTTCGGGGGAGGGAACAGGTATTAATCAAGTCAGTAGTGCTGCTGAGGGTACAGTGTAGAATTAGAGCTATGCTAGTGTTAGCTCAATGGAAACCTCTGGTGACGCTATACAATACAAGGGAAAGACGAAAAGGCCGGATTTGACTTAAGGAAGTCTTAGAAGCGGTGAATGGGATGAGATTCTTAAAAGTGCTCACTGGGATGAGATGAAACAAATGAACAGGAGTGGCCCAGCTGGAATGGGGGGGGGGGGCAACCCCCATGGGGAGGGGAAGGAGGCCGGCCCACACATGGGGGATGGGGGAGGGGGAAGGCTGTTGCCAGCAGAGGAGGGAGGTGGGGGAGGAAAAGTGGGGTGATGTCTGTAGTGTTGAGAGCTCTCCAGAATGGACTGGCAGGCCAGCAGGGAAGAGGGGCTCAGGCACGTCTCAGCCTGGGTGGAATCTGACCTGAGTACAGATGAAACATGCCTGAACATGAATTTGATATCTCTGGGAGATAGTGGAGGACAGAGGAGCCTGGCGGGCTTCAGTCCACGGGGTCGCAAAGAGGTGGACACAACTCGGGGACCGAACAACAGGAGTCCCACTAACGGGGCAGGCGGACGTGCCCTGTGAGCACAGTGGAGCCACCTCCCACACTCACACGGCTGGCCCTGGATCCAGCTTCGGCTCCGAGGGGAGGCTGGTCCCGTGAGTCCGCGCCAGAGCAACACCTCCAAACCACTGACGGTGCTGGCAAGGAACAGAGTGTGAAGAACCACGGCCTCCAGTGTTTCGAGATCTGATGGGTGAAATGAATGAAAACCCTCCGCGTGCACCGCTCTCTTTCCGGGGTTGGAGAGGTGTTCCTCTGAACAGAGCAGAGGAGGAGGGGAGAGGGGGAAGGGCTTCTCCCAAGAAGCAGGCCCGCAGATCGTGGCCAGGAAGGGTGGGGGCACCTGAAAAGGGCACCTGAAAAGGGCACCCACTGAGGCAGGCGACACCGCAGAGCCCACGGGGCCCCCCAGGCCGAGGCCCGGAGACTCGGAGACAGGAAGCGGACGAAGGGTCTGCTCTCTGTTAGCTCCCCTGGGAGGGCCTGGTTTCAGAACCAAAACAAACTTGGGAGAGTCAGACGGGGAGGAGAGAAAGAAACAAACAAGGAGGGTTTTACTTATGTTTCCTCCCAGCCGACAGTCTCAGCCCTGGACTCTGCCCCCTGAAGCTTCAGGGCGTCACCTGGCCTCTCCTGGGCTGGAGCTTTGTAGTCAGTATCACGTGGTCCATAACCTCGCGCACACCAGCCTGGCTCCCAGGGAGACTGGAAGTGTGCGGGGCCGGCTCTTTTGCTCTTGTGTTGAGTTGAGCATAGATGCATCACGGCTGTGACTACCGACAGCCTTGAGCCCGGGAGGCACCCAGGCAGCCGGTCTGAGCCTGGAAGTGCCCAGCACAGAGGGGCTGAGGAAGCAGGGTGCAGGCACCCGTCCAGCTCACTCGGACTCTGGGGCCCCAGCTCTCCATCTCCCATGCCTTGTCTGGAGGCTGGCGTTGGAAAGAACCTCACAGGTCACTTGATTCATCCCTTTAGTTTTAGATGTGGAAGTGGAGGATGAAACGTCCTCCTGTGGCCTGTGAAACGTCCCAGAGCCCCTGGCTCGTAAGCTACCATGGCCCCCCGCTGATTCCTTCTTGCTCCAGTCCCAGGCTGCTCAGGGAGGGTGCAGTGACTCTGCCGTAAACACACACCAGAGATACGTCTTGCCTTGGACGACAGGACTGCACGGCCTTGGGGCTCTTCTACTCAAAGACAAACTGACCGAGATGGATTTAGTCACCAGAAGCAAGAGCCAAGTGCCAGCCTGCTTTAAAATGGGGACAAGGGGCGCATTTTGACAATAGCAAGGAAAGGAGTGTGGTCTCTAGGCCTAGAGCAAGAAAGTTAGTGCAAACAAGTGAAACAAAGGACAGTTAGTGCCCAGCCGCGAAGCTGACGGAAGCAGAAATGAGCTTGTTCTCAACAGCACGTGCCACTTTGATGGAAGAGACACTATCACCTTAAGACCCTGGGGCCCTTCGTTTTGGTCGTTCAGTTCAGAGAGGATCCTCCTTTGAAAAGCAGACTTAACGGCCGCTTTGAGTCCAAGTTTTTCACAACAGAGCAGGGCTTGGCTTGCTTTCTTACCTTCCTGTTTAATTTATTTTGTGTAATTTTTTTTTAAAGGAAACAAAAGCCTAATTCCTGGCAGCTATTTTCCACATCAGAGACTGTACTTTTTTTTTTAATGTATTAGCAAGTCTTGAGCATTTGAAGGAGAAGCTCTTCTATTTGCCTAAAGAAAGGTACAAAAGAATTCAGCTACATGTTTAAATGACTTGGTTAATTTTCAATAAGAAGTCCTTGGTTTTCATCTCTACAGATAAGTAGTGAAACGTGTGGGTATGCAAGTCTGAGATATCATTCATACACCATGTAAGTTACCTTTACAAAGTGCACAATTCCATGGATTATCGTATATTCATAGATATATACACCACAGCCACTTTTAGAACATTTCTCTCTTTTTTCAACCTAGATGTTTATTTCTATGTTTCGGTCACTCAGCTTGCTGGAACTCAGTTCCCTGACTAGGGACTGATCCCGGCCATTGCAGTGGAAGCCCAGAATCCATGGGCTACCAGGGAACTCCCTAGAACATTTTCATCACGTCAAAAAGAGGCTCTGACACCCCTTAGCTCACCCCTATTCCCCCTGCTCTAATCAACCACTAATCTCGTTCCTGTCTAGAGATTTGCCTACGTTGGACGTTTCTCATAAATAGAATCATATGATATGTAGTTTTCCATGATCTGGGCAAGTTCTTGTTTAAATAATAACTTTGTCTGAATAGGAACATGGTGGGCAGGGGAGGAAATGAAGAAACAGTTCTTCCGGGGCACTCTTTGGGTGCACCCCTCTGCCCTGACCAGCCCACCACCTGACTGGCGAGGCTGCCGTTGCTGGATGTACCAGCTGGACTCCTGACCTGTGGGGCTGGCAGGACTCCAGCCTGACTCTCCCACCAAGAAGCGAACGGGCCAGGCCTGCAGGCCCCGTGCTGGACCCTGAGAATAAGACGTAAACTGGGCTTCAGGAAACGTACAGTTTCCAAGCTGGAAAGCAAGGTTTATTTAGAAAGCTCATATTTATAAGCTATTAGCCATGTTCCTCATTTATTCCTCCACTGATTTTCTCTTTTACCTTCTCAGCTCTAGCTGGACGTGGCTGGAGAAAAAACAGAATCAAACTGACCGTCTCCACGTGGACACTCTCCCTTGGGTGGTCACTTGGCGCTCGCAGGCACCTCACTGTACCCCCAGACCACGGACCCTCTCGGTGTCCCCGATAACTGCTGTTGGATAAGCCTTTCCCGTCTCCTCCTGTCTCCAAGAACCTTTTCCTAACCCTCCCTCTTGACTAACATCCCTCCTATTTCTCTGAGGAAACAGCAGCAGCCAGAAGGGGATCCTCTGCATTTCAGGACCACACTGGCATCTAAACCGTGTGGGCCCCAATCTCAGTTTCTGAATCAGCAGAGCAGGGGCAGGAGCTGAGAACGCGCGCTTGTAATAATTCCCAAGTGGGGCTGATGCTAGGAGACTGGGAGTAGTCTCAGCCGAGGTCAACCTCTCCACGTGCGAACTCCATCCGGAGCTTTTCTTCTCAGGGACCTAGCTCCACCGATTCCCCCCCTTTCCTTCCGGCCTCAGGCCTCAGCATTTGCCCCTTATTTATTGAATCAGCCTATTGACCAGCACGTTATTTCATGTTAAGAGTCTCTCTCTCTGGACCCCCCCTTTCCTCCTTAGCTTCTGCTCTGCTCCCCTTTATAGCAGCAGGCTTGTGCTCCCTCCTGGAGTCCTCCCTGCTCCTCTCCAGTCCGCCCTGGCCCCCAGCACCCCCACGTGCTGTCTGAACCAAGGCAGGCAACCCACGGTCCCCACACCGCTGACTCTTACGGCCAACTCTCCGGCCTCATTCTGTCTGACTTCTCAGCAGCACTTGACATGACTGGTTGCTTCCTTGCCTCGAAGCTCTTGCCTCTGTTTTCCCCCAGGATAAGACATCTTCCTGACTTTCCTTACAAACCCCTGGATGCTTCTTTTCCCACTCTCTTCTGGCTCTTTTCCCTCCGCCTGCTGAGATGCTCCGAGACTCACTCCTGGGACACTGGTTCTTGATCTGCGGTCACTCCCTCAGAGATCTCATTCTGTCTCCCGGCCTCAGACACCATCCCCAAATGTGTATCCACAGGACAGACTTCTCCCTGTGTGTCTACCTGTCTGCATTAATGGACATACTAACTAAACCCGACATGTCCAAAACTAGATCACAGACCTTCCGCCTGCTCCCGGCCAGAAAACCTCAGACAAACCTGTTCCACCCACTATCTTCCTCGTCACTATAAATAATGTTTAAACGATTCAGCATCAAAGCATGCTTCCCATCTTGATCACGACAGCCATCATCTCTCACCTGCATTAAGCCTGGTCTTCCTGCTTTCAACCCCGTCCCCGACATTTATTTCTCAGCACACGGCCAGAGGTGATCCTTCTGAAACACGCGTCGGTGGACTCCACTGGTTGAATCATATGTGCGTTCATTTCACCCCCTGCACAAACCCTGCAGTGGTTCCTATGGCCTAAGTCCCTCCGCCGCCCGACTTCTGTTTCACCGCTGTTTCTCTTCCTCACTTACTTCACTCCAGTCCAGCTGACTTTGCTGGTCCTCCAATGCACCAGGCTTGCTCCTGCCTCAGGACCTTGGACCATGCTCTCTCTGGAAACATGATTCATCTCTTTAGACCATTCATTGTCTGTCTGTTTCTCGCCTGCTGGATTGTAAACACAGGGACAGGATTTTTTCCCCTTCTGTTTTGTTCATCACTCTAGCTCCAAGGCCCCAAACAGCGCTAGGCGCACTTGCATGTTTATTTGTAGAATGTATTTCTGGCAAACCTTTCTTCAGCCGTGTTAGATGATGGATTATAACTGAGCTTGTCTTGGGACTTCCTCAGTGGTCCAGCGGTCAAGACTTCATGCTACCATGGCAGGGGGCACAGGTTCAATCCCTTGTTTGGGAACTAAGATCCCATGTGCCACATGGTGGCATGGCAAACAAACAAAAACCACCGCTACAACCAACAAAACAAAACAAAAAGGCCCTGAACTTGTCTTCTAGAGTTTCTGGGCACAGAAGAGAAAGACGTGGATATGACTATGATATAGTTGGGTAACAAATTCTATTTTCAGTTTTAAGCATGCCAGAAGATGATATTACTCTTCAGCTTTTTTATAACTTCCAGCATTTATGTATAATATTAAAAATATTTGCCATTTTCGCCTTCTGCCAATACTTGCCTGCTGGACTGCTTCCAATTTTCTTTTCTTTCTTTTCTCATTCTTTCTTCACTCAACAGCTGCCATGGATGGACTGTGTATGCCAGACTCTTTGCAAACACTATCTTATTTAATCCTTATAAAACCTCTGATTTTTGAGGGAGCATACCGATGCACAGGAGGTAAAGCGGCTTGCTTAAGACCCCACAGCTAATAAGAGGTTGAAAAGAAATTTGTCAGACCCCCCCCCAAAGCAGATGCTTTAAAATTTTATATTATGATGCTATCAATATGCATAATATAACTAATAAATCCACTTTCCAGAATTTAAATTTTGGCATTTTGCCCCCGATTATTTTTGAAGATAATACTGGAGATGATGTCTTGAGATCCTAGAAAGTAGATTTCATGAGGATGGGTTACAGTCGTCTCTTTTGTTGATATTTCCTCCATGCCAGCACCAAGACAGAATGGGTGCTCAACGCACATTTACAAAATAGATTTTTGTTGAATCAAGCAATTGGGTCATGTGTAGACATGTGGCTGGACCCAGAGCTTGTCAAACAGAGTGAAGTAAGTCAGAAAGAGAAAAATAAATATTGTCTATTAATGCAGATATGTGGAATTAGAAAAATGGTACAGATGAACCTATTTCCAGGGTGGGAATAGAGACGCAGATGTAGGAATGGATGTGTGGACGCGGCGGGGAAGGAGGGGGGGATGAGTTGGGAGACTGGGACTGACTTATACACTCCCCAGTGTAAAGCAGACAGCTGGCGGGAAGCTGCTCTGCAGGGCAGGGAGCTCAGCTGGTGCTCTTGCGACGCCCTAGAGGGTGGGTGGGGCAGGGGGAGGAGGGCGGCTCAGGAGGGAGGGGATGTAAGTATCTGTATGGCGGAGTCACTTTGTTATGCAGCAGAAACCAACACCACATTGCAAAGCAACTCTACCCCAATAAAAGATGAGAAAGAAAAAGAAAACCTTATGCACAAAACCCAGACATGGACAATTACAGTAATACATAATCAACTACATTTAAAACTCAGCTATCATTCATGGACGAAGGACTATGTTGAGAAGCTTTACAGAAGTAACACTGTTGTAAGACAATTTTCAGGTGTTAACCTGCGGTTAACATGGCATGTAATCAACACACAGAGCGATGTCCTAGTCTTAGAATTTCAGAGCCACATTCCTGGGAAGGATGATGAAATGATGACTTGACCTCCCCTTTGGCACTGGCTGAGCATAGCTGATGAAGGCGCTTCCCGCCTGAAAGAGCCCTCAGTCTCATTTTGCATTTGGGGAAACTAAGGTCTGGACAAGACAAACGAACCTCCATGGGACTCGCAGTAATCAGGTGAGTCCAGAACTCAGGCCCCTCTGCTGCTGAACAAAAGAACTCTTATTCCACCTTGCCATTTTTCCCCTCCCCCAAAACTTTGCAGACAAAGCTTAGACATAGAGAATCAGCCTTGCTCCAAGGCTTGGGAAAGCTTTCTTTATATGTCTCAAGCTGTTGCCTTTTCCCAGCTCTGATGCTTAAGCTAAATGAGATAATATGAGAAAATTCCTTAGTACAGTGGTTGGTACTGAGAAAACACTCTTTGACGAGTAACTATCACTATTACACCAAGGCCATTTCACATTTTAGGTCATTCCTGTTTCAGGTCGATTAGAAATGCATTCGTCTGCCGCTTGAAAATCAGTAAGTCTCAGGTAGTTGACACTTGCAGATAAGCTCCCCGCCCCTCCAGATCCAACACCCCACCCCTTCCCAGCCCCCGCAAAACAAGACTGCATTTGAAAAAAATGAAACTTTGCGCCTTTAGTAGCAATATCCTAACAGTCCACAAGAGGGCAGTCTCCCTCACCGCAGAAGGGCTCCAAAGCTGTAGGTGGGCAGAAGGGAATTATGGGTGCTGAGGTAAGCTAATAAAAACCATTCATTAGGGCCAATATTTTATTATTACTATTTTCAGAGCTATTATTAAGATACTTATAAGTGATGAGAAATACTAAGAAGAAAATACAGCAGAGGAATGGAATGGAGAATGACGCCAGGGGAACGTTAGCAGAAACATCATCTGAGCAGAGGCCCAGCCCTCGAACAAGAAAGGGCCCCCTGCGAGCAGCCGGGGGGAAGAGTGTGAAGACGGAAGGAGTCAGGGGCCAGGCGGGGTTTCCTCTTGGCCGGCTTAGGGGACGGAGGGCAAGCGGCCGTCACTGGAACGTAATGGAAGAAGGAGGGGCAGGGGGCGGTGTGCAGAGGCCACCCGGCTCCACAGCAGACACAGCTGGGGTAGATCTCAGGTCCTTCTGACCCCGGGGTCCGTGCGCTGAACCACTCTGCTACCCTCAACTCTGCAGAAAAAGCCAAAGGGCACTCATCGAGACAGCGAAAGCGACCTTGTCTGAAAACAGTGAGAAATCAACTTAGGAAATGCTTCAGTGGTTTCCACTAAATAACTCACCAGAATTCACATGATTTTCAACCTTAAATTCATGAGCAACAAGCACTAAAAGACGTATAACTAAATTTATTCAGAATTTTGGGTCCGGACCATTAATACAGTGCAGGATTCTCTTTTATCTTCCTCATAGCACTGTATAACAATGAAGGTTTTTAACATTGATTAATAACATTATAAAGGAAACACACCCAAAGATTTATATAGATCCTAGCATTAATGTTAATAAAAATTATAAATAGCATAAGTGTCCAATGATAGGGGATTATTTAAATACAGAGCATGTTTCCAAATGATTAAAACATTTTTTTTTGTTAAATATTTGATGCTATATTAAATGCTTTTAGCATACTGTTAGAGGCAAAACAAACAACAAAGTAAACAGCCACATATGTTGTGTAATCCTATTTTTGGAAACTATCCCAGATAAGCAAAATACTATAGGAAAACACACCAAATGATGTGAGAATGAAGGTGTCCTCTACGGCACTTTTCTATCCTATTTTCTCCAAAGATTACATTCTCTTATAATCATAACAGCAATAATGAATGAAAGTTTGGCATGGAAGTTTTAATCTTCATTTAAACTTCACCAAATCTGTACTGCCACTTTTGTGTAGACGTGTGTGTGATTTCTGAGGTGATACGGAGAAAAGATCATTGTGTGAGGTTGTATCACGGGGTCTCCCTCCTTTAACACTTAAGGAATGAAAAAACATACATTCAAATAAAACAAAGCAAAACAAAATAATTCCAGCAGCCACAAAACAAAGAGAGCAGGATAACTCCATATCTTAGTCTTAAAAATTGTTGGCCAGAGGACTAGAGGACTGTAGTTCCACCTCTCCACTTGAGACAATGCAGAGAAAGGAAGGTGAACAGGCTGAATCCGGAGACCGTCTCATGAAATCTTTAGACTTGGAAAGTAGTGATCCCGGGAGGGGCAGAGGGAGCCTTGGGGAAGTGGCAAGAGAAACACCTCAGAGCAAAGTAGTTCTTGAGGGCGGTCATGGCACGCTGGCAAAGACCGGGCTCCCATCCAAGCCAGGAAAAGACTCATGTCCACAGCCATGGGCCAACTCTCAGTGGTGGAAGGGACCCTGGCTTGTGAGACCTAATGGAGTTCAGAAGTGGGGGCTGAGCCTGGGTCCCCAGCAAAGCGACCTGCCGTACTAGGCCTGCCACACTTGCGTGTTCTTGCGAAGACAAGACTTTGGAAATCGACGTCCAGACCACAGCTGTATTCGGAGAGGAGAGCAAAGGTAGGAGACGTGGGACAAAGATCCAGAAAGATTCCGCCATGTTCTGCCAGAGTGAAAAGAAGGCCTCGGCAGAGCTTCCTCATCCAGCGCGAAGACGATTAGAAGACAGGGCATGGTCCTCTGGGGGAGGAGAGGGAGCAAGTGACAGACAGTCCGGCCCTCCAGGGACATGGGATTACGACAGTGTCCGCATATTGCTTTGTGACCGGCAGCCATCTTAGTCATTTCTCCACAAATATCAGATGCTGGCTGCTTGCTAATACATGTTGTTGATTTGAATTCAAGTAACAGAAACATGTAATGAAGTGGGAGAGGAACTAAAGTCTTAATGATTCACTAATATTATCCTCAGGAAACAGTCAAAATTTCCGGTGTAAATCCAGAGAAAACCATAATTAGAAAAGATACAAGTGCCCCAATGTTCACTGCAGCACCATTTACAATAGAAAACAGGAAAAGGAGTATGTCAAGGCTGTATACTGTCACCCTGCTTGTTTAACTTCTATGCAGAGTACATCATGAGAAACGCTGGGCTGGAGGAAGCACAAGCTGGAATCAAGATTGCAGGGAGAAGTATCAATAACCTCAGATATGCAGATGACACCACCCTTATGGCAGAAAGTGAGGAGAAGCTAAAAAGCCTCTTGATGAAAGTGAAAGAGGAGAGTGAAAAAGTTGCCTTAAAGCTCAACATTCAGAAAACGAAGATCATGGCATCTGGTCCCATCACTCCACGGCAAGTAGATGGGGAAACAGTGGAAACAGTGTCAGACTTTATTTTGGGGGGCTCCAAAATCACTGCAGATGGTGACTGCAGCCATGAAATTAAAAGACGCTTACTCCTTGGAAGGAAAGTTATGACCAACCTAGATGGCATATTAAAAAGCAGAGACATTGCTTTGTTAACAAAGGTCCGTCTAGTCAAGGCTATGGTTTTTCCAGTGGTCATGTACGGATGTGAGAGTTGGGCTGTAAAGGAAGCTGAGCCCCAAAGAATTGATGCTTTTGAACTGTGGTGTTAGAGAAGGCTCTTGAGAGTCCCTTGGACTGCAAGGAGATCCAGCCAGTCCATCCTTAAGGAGATCAGTCCTGGGTGTTCATTGGAAGGACCATGGTGAAGCTGAAACTCCAATACTTTGGCCACCTGATGCAAAGAGCTGAGTCATTGGAAAAGTCCCTGGTGCTGGAAAAGACTGAGGGCAGCAGGAGAAGGGGACGACAGAGGATGAGATGGTTGGATGGCATCACTGACTCAATGGACATGGGTTTGGGTGGACTCTGGGAGTTGGTGATGGACAGAGAGGCCTGGCGTGCTACAGTTCATGGCATTGCAAAGAGCTGGACATGACTGAACTGAACTGAACCGAAGGCATGAAAGCAACCTAAATATACATGAATAGATGAATGGATAAAGAAGATGTGGTGTATATATACAAGGGAATATTACTCAGCCATAAAAAGAATTAAATAATGTCATTTTCAGCAACTTGGATGGACCTAGAGATTATCATATTAAGTGAAGTAAATCAAAGAAACAAATAACATGATATCACTTATATGTGGAATCTAGAAAAGGATACAAATGAACCTATTTACAAAATAGACTTACAGATGCAGAAAACAAACTTATGGTTACCAAAGCGGAATGTTGGTGGAATGAATTAGGAGTTTGAGATTAACATACACACACTTCTATACATAAGATAGATAATCAACAAGGACCTACTGTATAGCACAGGGAACCCAACTCAGTGCTGTGTAGTGACCTGTTTTGGAAAAGAATCTAAAAAAGCGGGCATATATGTATATGCATAACTGACTCACTTCATGGTATACCTGAAACTAACCCAACACTGGAAATTAACTACAATCTAATAAAAATTTAAAAAAAAGTCAATGTTGCCCTTCAGTCAACCAGGCAGACATAGCCTATTAAAATGAATACATATATAAATATAAATATAAGAAATAAGGCTAAATGTATGTAAGTTATGTAAGCGAAATTATAAATAACACAATATATATTATATACGAAAATATACATATTTAAATTATTTATGATTAAGGGTAATAACATCACCTTCTGTTTTCCAGCTCTGGTTTATTCGCCTTGACAATCTGGGCACAAATGCCAAATTGAGTAAGAAATTAAGTGTGAAAATTTTAATTTTTGATATATACATTTGTGATTTCTACAATAACTTTGATCCTTCTTTGGTTGGATTTTTCTGAATTTTTTTTTCGAATCCTCATTTTTTCTCTTCTGCGACATCTAATGTATTCGAGCATTGAAGAATTAATGCTATTTAACTTCTTACAAATGGGTGGTATTTACTCACATTAGGAAATGAAAAGGAAACATTTAAAAATATGATAATAAGGCTAGACTTTTAAAAAATATGATAAGACGACTAGGGTTTTATATCTTGGAAACATAGAAACAGTCCTACGAAAATGGCGAAAAATTTAAAATTGCACTCATCTTCCTTTTTCCCAGTGTGTCTCTGTTCACATGTCTGAAAGCAAACAGGCCATTAAAAGCATGCATGATGTGCTAGACACTTTAACGAGGTTTATTACTGCATGGGGAGCAGTTTTATTAAATTTTAATAAGCTACAGGTATAGTTTGTTCTGTAAAACTACAATGAATTACTCACTCCCTGACTCACTTTAAAAATGAAATACAAGTGTCAGGTCAAAAGATGAGCTGGAAATCCCATCTAATTATCAAAATAACAAGAACGTAAAGGGATCCACACTGCCATTTAATCAAGTGAGCCTGCTGTCTTGGGTGCTAACATTATGAGCATCTATCTATAATGCTATTACTCAGGCTGCCTAGAAATTAGATACTTCCCAGCCCTTCCAGCTGGAGCTCAAAGGAAGCATTGCTCGCATCTGTGCCATTCTTGCAAGGCTCTGCAAAGGCACTAAGGTAGCAGCTCACGGCAGGTCAGTTCATAAGGGCACGTCGGCTGAAGTCAGACAGCGTCCTGGACATCGCACTGGGCTGGGAACTGGCAGATATGAACTCTAGCCTCAGCTGTGGGCCAATCAGCCAGGAGCTCTGAGACAAGTCTCTTCGCCCTTTGGCTCTCTTTGTAAAGTGTAGCCTTGATTAGTTTATTTCTAAAGTTCTTTATTCTTAACATCCTTTGATTATTAAGAGCACGAATTTTCATCTACTCTTGCACAGAAACGTTTAGAATCCTACCTATTTGAGACTCCCTGGAAAAACTTTATTTGTTCAATTCAAGAGGGTCAAGAAGGTTCTTTTTTTTTTTTTTTTCCCCAAAATATCTTCTCCCCTGGATGCTCTAGTCTAAGAAGATATCCTTTTAGAGATACGCATTCAAAACACTGCCTTCCCTGGCAGGCATGGGTAACTTGTTACCATTTCTTCTGAGTAATAAAGTCTTATCGGATATTTTAGTTAATTAGTATATTTGAGCACAGAGTACAGTCTAAGTTATAAAAATGTTCTATACCTGGGGAAGATATTTGATGCAATTCCCTTGTTTACAAAAATCAAACCATCATATTTCTCCCCCCTCCCCCCAACCAGGGTGTTTACATGAACATTTAATGCATGTGGCTTATGAAACAACCAAAGAAATAAGAACTTGTTCTTTTGCCCCCGTTTCACTTCCCAAGATTTGTAGCTGTAGAAAAGGAAGGAAGACAGTAATAATGAAGACAAGATCTGGGTTTTTCTAGAGTGTCCATTCCTGAGTTGGGCATAAATCTGGAAACCAGAGAGTGGTGGGAACCCACACTGCAGTGTGAGATTATTGAAAGGGATTCCCTGGGGGCACACGGAAAACATCTCTGGTATCCTTTAAGAAGCAGCCCTCTGACCTTGACCTGGATGGAACAGAATCCTGTTATTTTTTGCCAGAGAGAGGCAGGGGTTCTCATTAGAAGAGAAGACAATTTCCAAAGGAGTGAAAGGTGACAATTTCAAAATGCATATACTTTGCCAACAAACCCGTCTAGTCAAGGCCATGGTTTCCCAGTGGCCACCTATGGATGTGAGAGCTGGACTATAAAGAAAGCTGAGCGCCAAAGAATTGATGCTTTTGAACTGAGGTGTTGGAGAAGACTCTTGAGAGTCCCCTGGACTGCAAGGAGATCCAACCAGTCCATCCTAACGGAGATCAGTCCTGAGTGTTCATTGGAAGCTTCAGCTGATGTTGAAGCTGGAACTTCAATACTTTGGCCACCTAATGTGAAGAGCTGACTCATTGGAAAAGACCCTGATGCTGGGAAAGACTGAGGGCAGGAGGAGAAGGGGATGACAGAGGATGAGATAGTTGGATGGCATCACTGACTCAATGGACATGAGTTTGAGTAAGCTCCAGGAGTTGGTGATGGACAGGGAGGTGTGCTGCAGTCCATGGGGTCGCAAAGAGTCGGACATGACTGAGCGACTGAACTGAACTGAACTGATAAATATATCTGTAATTTTTTTTTCTAGAACTGAACAGCGGTGAGAACTTCATCTGGAATTGGTTAAAAATGCACACTCTCAGCCCCCGCCCTGACACCCACACCCCCGCCCCAAAGGCCAGCTGAATCTGACTGCAGTTTTCACAAGACCCAGTGATTTGCATGGACCTTGAAGCTCAATGGGCACTGCTCTAGAAGAGTGAAAGAGATTTCACAGAACGAGCGAGGAGGTCTGCACCCACGCTTCTCAAATTTAGCTGCCTTAAAAATCACCTGCAGGACTTGTCAGACCAGCGCACCCTGGGGTCTCCTCCTCTGGAATTTCTGAGGCTGAACATGGAGGATGGGTAATCCCCCCAATTTTCTTTCTTTTTCTTGGCTGCACCCTGGAGCACGTGGGACCTCCCGGACCAGAGATGGAACCTGGGCCCCCTGCCCTGGAAGTATGGGGTCATCACTGGGCCACCAGGGAAAGCACCCAGTTTTCAATTCTAACAAACTCCCAGGAGCCGCTGCCGCTGTTCTCCAGGCAGCACACTCTGAGAATCTCGCTCCTTCCTCCTCTCCTTTCGCCCCCTTCCCTGCCCCGGCTTTCCCTCCCCTCCCTTTCTCCTCTTCCCCTCTTTCTCATCATTTGGGAGAACCGCAGAGGGAAGGCTTAGCTTCGGTGTGCTGTGACCACTCACCTCTCACCTCGCTGACGGCTCTGAGGGTGATGGAGGTCATGCTTACTAACCTTGCCCTCAGCTGCCATCAGCTCTGTGTTGTTTAGTTACTAAGTCGTGTCCGACTCTTCGTGACCCTGTGGACTGTGGCCCGCCAGGCTCCTCCATCCATGGGATTTCCCAGGCAAGAATACTGGAGTGGGTTGCCATTTCCTTCTTCAGGGGGTCTTCCCAACCCAGGGATCGAATCTGAGCCTCCTGCGTTGGCAGGCGGGTTCTTTACCAGTGAGACACCAGGGACCCTGGCTCTTTAGGGCAGATGAAACGAGTACACAAGGAAGGGAGAGAAATGCCCTAAAGGAAAGCCGTAGGAAGTGCCAAGCAAGAGACAGGAGAGGGTTAGAAAACAGAAATTCTGTCAGTTAGTAGATTAAATTTAATCTTTCTGAGATGATCAGGGTCTTGGGCATTCAGAGATTTATTGAACTAATATTTCTGAACATTAGAATAATAAATGACGCTTAACCATAAACATTAGAATTCCAAATTCTCTAGAATCAATCTGGTTTTTGTACACTTGTTCTAGTACAAAATGATAGGTTGAATTTTTGTGGTGAAGTTTCTATCATTTGCCTTATAAAAATTCAATAGGGGATTTATGGTTAGATGAGTGTCCTGGTTATTTTCATTCTAGGTAACTGAAGTTTCACTTTATGTTGGGGGTACCTTGTCTAGGGCAGCCAGGATGATACACAAAAATAGGCTGAAAAAGTCAAGTGTGACATGATTTGTTATGCTACTAAGAGAAGACCAGCTACTGTCTGAATGAATTAATGCTTTTTTAACTGATCAGGACATCATATTTTAGATTATATCTCTGAATACATTTTTGACAAACTAGTACAATCTGCTTATGATAAACGTATGGAGGAACACAGGCCACGGCCCGTGCAGACAGAGGGGGTCCCTGGGAGGAGGAGGGGAGCACGCAGCGGCCCCCCTGGCTGGTGGACACTGGTCCCTCTGTGGTCAACACGGGGATGCTCTGGCATGCAGCCAAGTCTGCCTGGGATTTTCTTTCTCCTAATGGGTGTCAGTGTTCCAGCTCAACCCATGATCAGGCACCAGACCCAACACGACCTCCTGCAGCTGAGTGCAAGTTATAAGGCTGGCTCTATGTATCCCCAACTCCTGGTGACCCCAGGGACTGTAGCTTGCTAGGCTCCTCTGTCCATGGGATTCTCCAGATAGGAATGCTGGAGAGCGGGTTGCCATGCCCTTCTCCAGGGGAGCTTCCTGACCCAGGGATCCCATGTCTCCTATGTCTCCGGCACTGGTAGGTGGGTTCTTTACCACTAGCGCCACCTGGGAAGCCCCATGATGTATCCCCATCATGCACAGCACTTGGCTGTAAAGTCAAGTCCTTTAGCAAAACGGTGAAAAGCATGGTGAGGAGCAGACTTCTTGTGGGGCTGCAGTCTGCTTGTTGGAATCCCCAGACAGGTGTGACCCAGGGAGGCCCAGAACAGCATGGCCTGAGCTCTGCTGAGCAGAAAAGTCAAGAGGCACCAGCAAAAGGAGTGATGACCCCGATGACCCCGGGGTGGGGGGTCAGATGCACAGACAATGCAAATAGCCAGGAGCAGAGGCTGAGCAGGGCCCACAGGGCCTGAGCTAAGTCAGCAGGAGGCAGGGAGCGGTGGAGAGAAGGGCTCCAGGGTCCTGACTCTCCACCTAGCCCAGATCCGCTTTGAAGGAACCAGAGGACACCCCAAGTCAGAAGAGAAGATGGGAATTAGTGTCAGGCGAACATGCAAAGCGAGGGTTTAGAGGCAGGCACGGCAGAGCAAAGCCCATTTGCATTTTATTAGCTGAAATTAGTACTGAGCAGGTGTCGTTGTAAACGAGGACTTTCTAAAATGTTGGGAAAAGAAAGGCGGGAAGTCTAAAGCAGAGACAGAGCACCGGCCTTGGGAATCTTTTCTTTTCCAGCTTCACACGAGGGTGTTGATTGCTCTTAGGATCACTGAGTCCCAGAGGAGCCACCACGCTCTCAGGCAGACCCTCGAGACAAAAATTGTTGGTAATTTTTCCTTGAATGATGTCCATTATTTTATTCTCTTTGGAATGGAGGCATTCTATGGGTAGAAAACAAACAGGCTTAACTGATGTTTTAAACAGACCCAAAGTCTCCCAAAGAGGCCCAGTGTCATTCTGGGGACATGAATTCCCTGTCTGCCAGGAGCGCCCGCTGAATGCCTGGATTTCAGCCCTGGGTCACCCCCCTGGTGGGTCACCTGCACAAAATTTTGAAACTGGGAAGCTGTTAAGGTTTATCTGGCTCAACTCTCACACTCTCTCTCTCTAAAAAAGAGTTGAGGCCTCCTGGGGTGGGGGTAGGGAGGTGGGGGGGAATGTCTAGCTTAGACGGTTTGCCGATGGTAGATGGGTCCAGGACACCGGCATCTCAGCCCCACTTCTTTAAAACGAACGTTTCGGAGTGTTACACATTCAAGTACAAGTTTCACCGTTTTGGCCACAGCTGAAGAGCAGTTGTGCCGGGTTGTTGCTGTTGTTCAGTCGCTAAAACGTGCCTGAATCTTTGTGACCCCCACGGAGTGCAGCCCGCCAGGCTCTTCCATCCATGGGATTTTTCCAGGCAAGACTACTGGAGTGGGTGGCGATTTCCTTCTCCAACTCTGCTGGTTGTTTCCCACCACATCAACTTACACTTTTCTTCAAGCTTAGATATGTTGAAGAAGATGACTTTGGAGCACTACTCTAATGAAAAACCTGTCTAGGCTGTCAAAATATAGCAAATGAAATAAGGCTATTAATTTGTAGGGGGATTCACTTGCGGAAGAACAGCCAGAGGCCTGAGGCCTGATTGCTGTTGCGAAGAGATGGGCAGGAATTAAAGGTTAGCAGTGGTGAGCACAGCCTTGTGGCTTTGCCCAGGGTCTAATCAGACTGCCAGAGACTGGAGAGGTGTGCTCAGGTTAAGGCTGTGTGCTCTTCTGCCTGCAGTCATCCTGGGCCCAGCTAGAACCATCTCCTAGACCCTCAGGGGTGCAGAGCCTGTACGTTGGAAACAAATAATACAGACGTATTCTAGGTTACCCGTATTTTGTGACTGAAGGAACAATCCCTAACCTTGATGGTCTTATTTCAAACATCAGCCTTAACAGGATGATTTAAAGGCTTTTTTCATTTTAAAGACTCAGCATCCTTTTACCAAATCAAATTTAATATGCCCCCAAACACTTCTTGCCTGGGAAGTCCCATGGACAGAAGAGCCTGATGGGCTATATATAGTCCATGGGGTCGCTAAGAGTTGGATATGACTTAACAACGCACGCACACACGCAATCAAGCATTTATACCAATTCCTAATACATACCAGGGTACCGAATGCATTTATTAAAGGAATGAATTGATGACTTACAGTTTTAATAACACTTAACTTCCATGTGAGTATTTTCTTTCTTTGATTTGTTCCTAAGAAGAGTCTTTGCTTAAAATAAATTAGGCTGTATTACAGAAATTCTGTACTTCCTTTCTGGCAGCGCCTGGAAAAACTATAACTAATAGTTTCATGGTTTAAGATGTCACATAGTACAAGGGCACAATTAACTGGACAGTTAAGATCCCACAAATCTATTTCAGAAGGAACAATTTCAGTAACTAGCTCAGAAAAGAATGGAAAGTTGAAAGATTATCTGATACGCATTTGTGTAGCTTTATGGGCACGTTGTTATAAGCAGTGGCCGTAGATGACAACACTGCAGAAAAATGCATTATAATCACTGGACTTGCTTGTTGCACTGTATCTGTTACTTTCACACCCGAGAGCCATGGATTTTTAAAGTGTTTCACACGATGTACATGAAGGCACGCAGCATGCTACCATGGACAGTATATGGATGCGATGCGTCTGGATTGCAACCCCCACTTGGCCACTTACTGTGGTATAAACCCAGGAAGGTATTTAACCTTCTTGAATTCCAATTTCCTCAACTGTAAAATGGGAGTGGAGGCAGTGATACCAACCTCCTAAGTTAGTAGGATGACTAATATTTTTTCTATAGGGCCTGGCGAAGGCTGGATAAGTGTGACCTGTTATGATTATGATGGTCAAGAGGTTGGTAGAGTTAGAAGGTAAAGCTACTTCTTAATAGCTGAAATCTATAATTCTGGGACAAACAGGATCATGAACCATGTAAAATTTCACCACGCACTGTGGTTGATAAGTGCCTGCAGGATTTTCTTAGTTCTGAAAACAATCACCAATAATTTACAACCGGCTAACATGTGGCCTCTACTTCACAGACAGTGATGTGGCCTTACTCTTTGCTGAGGGTAACATTTTCCCTGGAGAAGGATTTTTGCTCATTTAATCACAGTTTTATCAAAACCATACCCATAGGCGTTGAGGAAAGAAAATCAAACTATCTTTCTGGAAGAATTAAGCCATGATTACACAAGGTTGTTTTTTTTTTTTTTGCTATCACATTTCATCCAGCTGAAGTCATATTTTGTTGTGATCATGAAGACCAATTCAGATCCTCGGTCGCTAAGCAGTTTCGTTTTAAAATTTCACAGCATTACTTTCTTATTTATGCTGAATGACTGTACTGTGTTTATGGTCTTTTTTCCTACTACAGTTCATTGAACTCTCACTTATTTTAGACCATCTGCACCCAAAATAGCAAAGCAAATTAAACAGTCTACCTTTAAAAAATAAGCATCAGTACCGAATACTTATTTGTGTTGACTCAATTTCAGATGAGTCAGTGTATGACATCACCATCTGGATTCCTTGGCCGCATTCTGTTTACAGCTGTATAACCAGTGGGAGGCATTCGCATATACAAGTCTTTTTTTTCATAGAAGGAATGGGATGAATTGGGAGAGTGGGGTTGACATATACCGACTACTGTGTATCAAATAGGTGACTAATGAGAACCCTAGAGAAGGAAATGGCAACCCACTACGGTGTTCTTCCTGGAGAATCCCAGGGACGGGGGAGCCTGGTGGGCTGCCAGCTCTGGGGTCGCACAGAGTCGGACGCGACTGAGGCGACTCAGCAATGAGAACCCACCGCACGGCACGGCACGGGGAGCACTGCTCACTGCCCTGAGGCAACCTGAACGGGAAGGGAATCCAGAAAGAGGGCTGCGTATATCCACACGCATTGATAGCCGACCCATGTTGCTGTACAGAAGAAACGGACACACCGCAGAGCCGCTAGACTCCAATACAAACAAGGAAAGAGAATGTAACAGGTTGTTTTGAACGGAACACACACGCACACACTGCAACTCAACTCTCTACTGGTGAGCTGCCTGTGGCAGTTTTAATATTTATATGTGCATGGCTTGTTAACTTGCAAGCCTTTCCTTTATTTAATGAAGAACTGACCAGTCAGGTCACCATTCTCAGACCTCTATCTGTCATCGGCGGGGAGGGCTCCCTGCTTCGCAGCAAAATGAGAAGGGGGAAGGACACGGGAGCACAACTTCTGACTTGCAATTTCAAAGTCTAAAAATATCTGGAAACTGAAGCTTATCTGGTGGTAAAAGCTGACCTGATTTCATAAGCGTGCTCTATAAGTCTTTATCAATTCAATTGGGCATGCATATTCATGTTTCACTACAGAAATATTAATGGGATGGGCTGTTCCCTCAGATGCCACAATATTACTTTCATGCCTCTTACAGGCCAGAGAAGCTTTTGGCTTCCCTGGTGGCTCAGATGGTAGAGTCTGCCCACAATGCGGGAGACTGGGGTTCAATCCATGGGTTGGGAAGATCCCCTGGAGGAGGAAATGGCAACCCACTCCAGGATTCTTGCCTGGAGAATCCCATGGACAGAGGAGCCTGGCGGGCTACAGTCCATGGGGTTGCAAACAGTTGGACATAACTGAGTGGTACACACACACACACACACACACACACACACACACACACACACACACATCTTTCTAGAACCCTCCGCCCCTCCAAAAAAACCCCAAAAACCAAAACACTAAATTCTGAGACCTGTCTGGCAAGAACTTTGGACCTGTCTGTGTGTATCTTTGTAAAATTCCCAACCACATCTTGGAAAGGTTTATGATTTTTTTCCCCCGAAATTGCTTTCTCGCTTTGGGAATTTTAAAAATATTCTTTCTTTAATGTGGTGAGAGCAGATAGTAAAAGCTGGTTTGCTCTGTCTTCAAATATCTTTATTTGGAGAAACAGAAAGGCTGGCAGTTCCCTGTTTCTTTTTAGACACGATGCTCTTCTATGAAATGTAAAATTCAGGGTGATACTGACCTAGAATAACAAGTCCGCTTCCTCGGCACCTGAGTTCCACCCGCAATCCATCTGCCCCGTTATTTAATTATTATAGTTCTTTAAATTGACCACTTTAAAAAGCTGAAATAAACTTCTTTATAAGAAAAGTTAGATCACTTCTGTAAGTGGAAAACCTGTTCTCGTTTGTCATAAACAGGAGATCACTGAAAAATGAATGTGGCAGAAACAAAATGCTCTTGACCCATCTGAAACCACCGGGGGATCTCACACACCCATCCATCCTCGAGACGGGTCAGATGTAGAGCATTTCAGGTTTTTCTATGTTCTGACTGTTAACCTTCATCTCTCCTGAAACAAAAATTTAATTTCCTTTTGTTCTGAGTTGGAACCGTGTCACCAAACGTCTTCCAAGTGTTTTGTATGTCTCACGTTGATCATCAATCACATCTTGGGTTTTTCCCCCCAACTCTGATCTCAGCTGTTCCAGTCTAGTCCTGGATGCCTTTGCTCTGACACGGGCACGGCCCGAGGCTTCTCAGACGTCCACAGGCACGCGACCCCTCTGAGCAGCTTGTTAAAAGCAGACTTTGACTCAGCAGGTCTGCCGTGGAGGCTGAGACTTGCATTTCTTCCGGGTGGTGCGGCTGCTGCCAGTCTCTGGACCACACTCGGAGGAGCACTGGGCGCTGGGCCTGGCAGGACGATGTGGGGGACGGGACGGGCCAGGTGATCTCAGGGGCTTTCCGCCATTCTCCTTGGCCCCGTAATTTCAGAGTGCTCTCCTAAGAGTAATTGCGAGAGCACAGACTTATTTTTATTTTCATCCAGTGATTGCGTCTGTGGCAAATGAGTTTTCTGAAGCTTTGCTCCTCTGCATCCGATGTTGCTTACACAGGCCAAATAGTATATACTACACTGAAACACTGCTTATATGGACCGACATTGGAAAATGTTCACAGCAAAAACAAAGAGATGAGTGATAAGGTTAACTGGGGAAGCACATTAAGCTTAACTATTTTCAGGTTCCTATAGATGAATTTGTGTTCTCTTTCATTGTGGGTCTCATACACGTATAATATTATTTTACTTTTTTCAAAAAAAAATTCTCAAGAAACCAGGAAAGAACATATGTGTAAATAATTTGTAAGGCCTTTGTAAGGACATAAGGACAGGTTTTGATTAACTCTGGCTCTTTCTCTCCATTTCCTTTTCCTGCCTTTCTTTTTTCCCTAACCTGCCCATTTCTTTTTCTATTTGCATGATCAAAAACATTTATATCTTAGGTGTGACATACCAAGAAGTTGAAACTCATAGGGTACCTGCCTCGAGAAAGTGAAGCAAAGATTCATTGTATTTTTTGTTGTTCTTTTATTTTTATTTTTTTGAACATAACGGATCTTAGTTCCCTGACGAGGGGTTGAACCCTAGTCCCTAGTGGTAGTGCAGGGTCCTAACCACTGGACAGCCAGGGACGTCACTCACTGTATTTAAATCACTGCAAAAGCACCACATTGCTGCTTTCCCAGTTACTGGTTTTGCTTCACTAAACTTTAAGAAACCCCGAGTCTAACACACTTTGTACTGCCAGCAAAGTTTTCGCTCAAATACCTTACATTGTTTGATTTTCCATTTATTTGTCTCTGAATTTTTATACTCTGTGATCAGGTTTATACTTTTAGAATATCTAAACATATGAGAACATTTAGAATTTGGGCACCCATCTATTTTTCTTTACTTGCCCGTCTGTTTACTAAAGAAGGAGAAAGTGGGCACAGCTAAGCTTACATTCGCGCGAGTAAGCTCAGGCTCTGGGTTCACACAGCAGCCTTTCCACTTAGCGGAGTGCACACTTTCTGAACCTCTGTTTACTGATCTGTAAAAGGGGCCAGGGGCCACCTGCCTTGCTGCGGAAGAATGAAATGATGCAATTCATACGTAGCACGTAACACAGAGTCTGGTTCACTGACTATTCTTCCCCTAAGAGCCCATGGGAAGGGATGTGCTTGTTCTGCCAATAACCCTCGCGGTGTCTTCCAAGGAAAATTTGTGTCCTTGTTGGCAGAATCAAGATTTGGGGAACAGCTGAGTTTTTGAAGGCTCTTTAAAAAAGTTATTTTCTCAGTTTATATTATTTCATAGTGCAGCTTCAAGTTATGTAATGTCTTGTGGTCTACTTTTTCTTTCTATAAAGTGAAGTATTGGACTAGGCGGTCTGTAATAAGAATACATCTTGCATTGCCACACTCCCTAGTCGCATGACACAGTATTCAATCTTTCCACGAGAGATGCACAAGGTCGCTTCTCTTCTATTGTGTTGCATGAACAAAACGCTGGCTGTGACCCACGTCACTCATTTTATTCTCACTACTTGTCACAGCTTGTGGGTAGAGAGCCCTGGACCAGAGCACTGCCATGCTTTGCCTCGGACAGCGGGCACCATCTCCAAGCCCAGTGGGTCATAAGCAGAATTTTTCGAAAGACCAAAGTAGCCTTGATGTCTAACGTTCTCTGCCTAGAACTTTCAGGTCAGCTTTATTTTCACTTCTAAGCACTCTGTTTGTCTGCTCTCATATAATGCACTGCTTATGGATTTGCAAACCCAGACTCGGGGTCTGAGCGATAAGCTCAAAGCATCAGAGGATGTGAAATCTTCCAGGTTTCCTCCTCTGCTTCTCCTGGCAAACCACTTGTATCATGGCCAGCACTTTCCTCTTCCAAATATTTTCAAAACAGGCAGTTTGCATCTTGGGTTTCAATACAGACATAAATATTTGGGAAAGGAATATAGAAGGTGACACATAGCAGTCATTTTCAATTCACACAGGGTAAATAAAACATTAAAAGAAACATATTAAAATGCTATAATAACATTAAAATGTTATATTAAACATATTAATGTTTATTATAATGTTTTATTTATAGTATAATAAACACATGAAAATGTTACAATCAACATTTTAATGCATTTATTATAACATTCTATTTATAGTATTGAATGAATAAAATAATATTAAATGAGTAAAATTAATTTAAACATTATGTTTTAAAAAGTGCTCTGGCAGTTTGCCCCACACATTAATAATCGCTTCTGATTTTATGAAACTTTTACAGGTGAACAATATCAGCTAGTCTCACCCTCTTAATCTATTAATGAGGAAGCTGAAACAGATCACCCCAAGAATACCACTGGCTCTTTTGAAGCGAGTTCTCTTGTGAAAGGCAGTCTACAGTCAGGCACCCTTGCTGTTACTTTACCTTCTACTGAGAACTCCACGGTCTGATGGTTTCTCTTATGACAGGGAAGAAGTCAGGGAAAAGCAAGCCACCAGCGGCCTGGCTCCATGGACATGGTCACATCACACAGCTCGTGGCCACTTTCCTATTTCTTCCTTGTCTCCCACTGGAGCAGGATGAAAGGGCGTATCTTTATGCTTTCGAGGGCAGCCTGACTCTGTGAATGACTCTTGAGGGCTTCTTTTCTGGCAGCTTCTGTGGACGTTAGGAACCGCGCGGGGAAAGATGCAGGGCACTGGCCCTCTCCCTCTGTGCCAAAGACGCTTTGAGATTTCTGATTCCCGGGGTCCCGCCGCACCTCCACACCCTCTGCATTTTGAAAATGCTCTCCTGGGCGACCTGATGTCCGGCAGAGGCTGGGACGCATCACGGGGCTTCGTTCTCACCCCTAAACTGCCACTTTGCCAGGAGAACTCAGAGTCTGGGAGTCTCCCGCTGTGCTTCCACTTCCTGAATTAACCTCTAGCTCTTGTAGACACAGCCCCTTGGAGGAAGTTCCTGCTGCCTTTGGAGCCTTGATGCCAGACCCAGCCATCTGCACTGAACATGACTCCACTGAGCTGCACTGGTTCTGCTAGTCAATACTTTTCGCCACCTGATGCGAAGAACCGACTCATTGGGAAAGACCCTGATGCTGGGAAAGACTGAAGGCAGGAGGAGAAGGGGACGACAGAGGATGAGATGGTTGGATGGCATCACCGACTCAATGGACATGAGTCTGAGTAAACTCCGGGAGTTGGGGATGGACAGGGAGGCCTGGCATGCTGTAGTCCCTGGGGTCGCAAAGAGTCTGACATGACTGAGCGACTGAACTGAACTGAACTGAAACTATTGTCCCCCAATGTTGCCAGTTAGTCTATAATAACTGACACATTGTAGAATTGGTCGATGACTGAACTTTTAGGTAAGTCATCTGAAAGCTCTCATCATTAGCGCTAAAGGAACTGTCAATCATTCATTCACTCATCAGTTCATTCATCCTTCAGTACAGAGTGAATGCATTGACCAGACATGTGGCAAGCATTTGGAGCTGGCTCAGATCATGAGCTCCTTATTGCCAAACTCAAACTTAAATTGAACAAAGTAGGGAAAATCACTAGACCATTCAGGTATGACCTACATCAAATCCCTTATGATTATATAGTGGAAGTGAGAAATAGATTTAAGGGACTAGATCTGACAGACAGAGTGCCTGATGAACTATGGATGGAGGTTCGTGACATTGTACAGGAGACAGGAATCAAGACCATCCCCAAGAAAAAGAAATGCAAAAAAGCAAAATGGCTGTCTGAGGAGGCCTTACAAATAGCTGTGAAAAAGAAGAGAAGTGAAACGCAAAGGAGAAAAGGAAAGATATAAGCATCTGAATGCAGAGTTCCAAAGAATAGCAAGGAGAGATAAGAAAGCCTTCCTCAGTGATCAGTGCAAAGAAAAAGAGGAAAACAATAGAATGGGAAAGACTAGAGATCTCTTCAAGAAAATTAGAGATACCAAGGGAACATTTCATGCAAAGATGGGTTCAGTAAAGGACAGAAATGGTATGGACCTAACGGAAGCAGAAGATATTAAGAAGAGTTGGCAAGAATACACAGAAGAACTGCACAAAAAAGATCTTCATAACCTACATAATCACAATGGTGTGATCACTCATCTAGAGCCAGACATCCTGGAATGTGAAATCAAGTGGGCCTTAGGAAGCATTACTGTGAACAAAGCTAGTGGAGGTGATGGAATTCCAGTTGAGCTATTTCAAATCCTGAAAGATGATGCTGTGAAAGTGCTGCACTCAATATGCCAGCAAGTTTGGAAAACTCAGCAGTGGCCACAGGACTGGAAAAGGTCAGTTTTCATTCCAATCCCAAAGAAAGGCAATGCCAAACAATGCTCAAACTACTGCACAATTGCACTTATCTCACATGCTAGTAAAGTAATGCTCAAAATTCTCCAAGCCAGGCTTCAGCAATACATGAACCATGAACTTGCAGATGTTCAAGCTGGGTTTAGAAAAGGCAGAGGAACCAGAGATCAAATTGCCAACATCCGCGGGATCATCAAAAAAGCAAGAGAGTTCCAGAAAAACATCTATGTCTGCTTTATTGACTATGCCAAAGCCTTTGCCTGTGTGGATCACAATAAACTGTGGAAAATTGTGAAAGAGATGGGAATACCAGACCATCTGATCTGCCTCTTGAAAAATTTGTATTCAGGTCAAGAAGAAATAGTTAGAACTGGACATGGAACAACAGACTGGTTCCGAATAGGAAAAGGAGTACGTCAAGTCTGTATATTGTCACCCTGCTTATTTAACTTACATGCAGAGTACATCATGAGAAACATTAGGCTGGATGAAGCAGAAGCTGGAATCAAGATTGCTGGGAGAAATATCAATAACCTCAGATATGCAGATGACACCACCTTTATGGCAGAAAGTGAAGAACTAAAGAGCCTCTTGATGAAAGTAAAAGAGGAGAGTGAAAAAATTGGCTTAAAGTTTAACATTCACAAAACTATGATCATGGCATCTGATCCCATCACTTCATGGCAAATAGATGGGGAAACAGTGGCTGACTTTATTTTTTTTGGCCTCCAGAATCACTGCAGGTAGTGATTGCAGCCATGAAATTAAAAGACATTTACTGCTTGGAAGGAAAGTTATGACCAACCTAGATAGCATATTAAAAGCAGAGACATTACTTTGCCAACAAAGGTCCGTCTAGTCAAGGCTATGGTTTTTCCAGTGGTCATGTATGGATGTGAGAGTTGGACTGTGAAGAAAGCTGAGCGCCGAAGAATTGATGCTTTTGAACTGTGGTCTTGGAGAAGACTCTTGAGAGTCCTTTGGACTGCAAAGATATCCAACCAGTCCATCCTGAGGGAGATCAGTCCTGGGTGTTCATTGGAAGGACTGATGCTGAAGCTGAAACTCCAATACTTTGGCCACCTCATGTGAAGAGCTGACTCATTGGAAAAGACCCTGATGCTGGGAAAGATTGAAGGCAGGAGGAGAAGGGGACAATAGAGGATGCGATGGTTGGATGGCATCACCGACTCAATGCACATGAGTTTGAGCAAGCTCTGGGACTTGGTGATGGACAGGGAGGCCTGGCGTGCTGCAGTCCATGGGGTCGCAAAGAGTTGGACACGACTGAGCAACTGAACTGAGCTGAACTGAATAGTGTAGTGCAGGGATTAACAGCCTAAAACCAAGGAACTCAGCTTTTAGACTTTGAATAAGGTCTCTAATTTTATAAATCTCCCTTTTGTTTTCTGCAAACAGGAGTAATGATGGAATCTTCCTCATTGGCAGTGGTAGGAGAAAATTGAGTCTAAAAACACTTAGCACAGTGCCTGGGACAGGACAGCGACGCAGTCAAGTCTGGTCATCACTATTATCACAGGGTGTAAGGTGCTGCGCTGGGCCTGCGGATACACAGACGGGCACCATTGAACGACGAGGAGTACAGAAGTGAGAGTCCAGCGCCAAGTGCCACGTGGGGGAAGCATGCAGGGCACAGCTGGGTGGAGCCAGGGCTCCCGTGGGAGGTGGAGGAGGGAGAGACGTGCGCAGTCAGAGAGAGCGAGAGATAAATAGTGCGGCAAAGTTCTGAACAAAGATTAGTGATCCACCACACTTTATAAGACTGTTGTCTCCTAATCAATGATAAGAATTACATGAATATTTCCAAACAAAATATCCTTAAAATGTTTAACTCTGCAATAATCTTTTCTGGTTTTTGAGGGTGAGTGGGTGAGTTACCAATGCTGTGGCTTCTAAAGGGAGGAGGGAAAGAAAGGAGCTCACACTTGGAGCAGAGGGAGCTGTCAGTCAAGGCTGCAGGGTGCTCTGCAGCAGGGGACCCCAACCTCCGGGATCTAATGCCTGATGACCTGAGGTGGAGCTGATGGAGTCAGAATAGAAAGAAAGAGCACAATGAATGTAGTGCGCCTGAATCATCCCAAAACCACCCCCCGCCCCTCAACACCAGTCTGTGGAAAAACTGTCTTCCAGGAAACCAGGCTCTGGTGCCAGAAAGGCTGGGGACCGTGCTCCAGAGCAGTGGTCCTCCAGAGGGGACAATTCCCAGCCCCCATGCAAGGGGCACTTGTCAATGTCTGCACATATTTTTTCATTGTCGTGACTGGGGAGGGGGGTCCTACTGGTGTCTAATAGGTTGAGGCGAGGGATGCTGTTAAACATCCAGCAACACATAGGGCAGGCACCTCCCACCTCCGTAAAAAAGAATGATCTGGAGCAAAATGGCAATAGAGTCGATCTCAATTGGTGGTTCTCAGACTGTCCTGTGCATCAGGACTGCTTGGAGAGCTTGTTACAACCCACATTTCTGGGCCCTGTTCCCAGAATTTCTGATTCTGTAGGTCTGGGGAAGGACCCAAGAACTCGCATCTCTGACAGTTTCCCAAGTGACGCTGACAGTGCTGCTTTGGAGACTCTGGCCTGTATAATCTCTATATTCATTTTCAAGCTTAAAATCTCTGAGTTATATGAGTTTTTTTTTTGTTCACTTACATACAATTTTGAATGGAAAGTTACTAAGTTTATATTTATGTCACTTGCCAAAAAGGCCCAGGCAGTTAAAGAAATGTGTAGAAGTAAGCCAGTTATACAACTTTAAAAGTAAGTTGTCGGTGTGCTGTCCCAAATTTTAGCTGCTGCCTCTGGATGTCCTTTCCCTCAGTGGCTTTTTTGGCTAAAAGTAACATTACATTTAAGTTCTAGATATAAGGAATTTCTCAGAAACTCAGGTTTGTTACAATAAGTCACCCATTTGTCATTTACCAAATAATCAATTCTCTCAATTAAGTGGTAACTAATCATTAATAATGCATTCACTAGCCAATAGTTATGCCATGATATTTGTACAGTGCACGACATATATTTGTTTAAATTTTGTATTGGAGTACAGCTGATTAACAATGTTGTGATAGTTTCAGGTGCACAGCAAAGGGACTCAGCCACACATATACATGGATCCGTTCTCCCCTAAACTCCCCTCCCAGCCAGGCTGCCACATGACACAGAGCAGAGTTTGCATGGATATATTTTTATTAAGCTTGATTTTCCTTCCAAATAGGCAGAGCTTTAGTTCTGTTCTTCTCATTTTAAGATGGGTTTGGGGATTTAAGGTGGGTTAAAGGGATCCATAAGATCATGGTATCTGTCCCATCACTTCATGGGAAATAGATGGGGAAACAGTGGAAACAGTGTCAGACTTTATTTTGGGGGGCTTCAAAATCACTGCAGATGGTGATTGCAGCCATGAAACTAAAGGACGCTTACTCCTTGGAAGGAAAGTTATGACCAACCTCGATAGCATATTCAAAAGCAGAGACATTACTTTGCCAACAAAGGCCTGTCTAGTCAAGGCTATGGTTTTTCCAGTGGTATGTATGGATGTGAGAGTTGGACTGTGAAGAAAGCTGAGTGCCGAAGAATTGATGCTTTTGAACTGTGGTGTTGGAGAAGGCTCTTGAGAGTCCCTTGGACTGCAAGGAGATCCAACCAGTCCATCCTAAAGGAGATCAGTCCTGGGTGTTCATTGGAAGGACTGATGCTGAAGCTGAAACTCCAATACTTTGGCCACCTCATGTGAAGAGTTGACTCATTGGAAAAGATTCTGATGCTGGGAGGGATTGGGGGCAGGAGGAGAAGGGGACGACAGACGATGAGATGGCTGGATGGCATCACTGACTCGATGCACCTGAGTTTGGGTGAACTCCAGAGCTGGTGATGGACAGGGAGGCTTGGCGTGCTTCGATTCATGGGGTTGCAAAGAGTTGGACACAACTGAGCGACTGAACTGAACTGAACTGAAAGGGATCCATAATGATGTTGAAACATGGAAGATAGGCAGAGAGTACAAAGATCAGAATCACACAGCACAAAAATAGAAAAGGTTCATAATGCCTTGCAAGTACACTTATTCACTGTCTAATTCATTCTTTTTTTATTCAAGAAAATATATGAAATATATATATATACATATGTATAAAATGTGAGATTATGGTGTCTGACTAATCTCCATTTTCAGAATTTATAGAAAAAAGGCATAAAGTATACTGTAAAGAAATGGGATGAGAGAAATGAGAAATACTTTGAGATTGTTAAAGTGGGTAAGATTTGCTGAGACAGGAGGTATAATGTGTAAAACACTAAGCAGATTTCATTCTATTCTTGAAATCTGAGAACGTCTTGCCCAGGGGCATGAAAGACTAGGCCAGCATCTTCGGGAAAGGGCAATTTTTGTTTCTTGAACAGGCAGAATAATATTATCCTTTGCACAAAAGGGTGGTCTATTATTCATTTTATAAGAACCCAGGGTTGTGAAAAAGGAGATGTTACATCACAACTCTCTACTTAAGCTACAATATGTGAGAAAACAAGTTTTAAAAAAATCAGTAAAGCACAGTATCGAAATTGTCTCTTTGCTTGCCTCTCACTGCCTCCAGATTCTGAACGTCTCGTGAGCAGGAGCCTCCACTCGACAGGCCTGTGATTCCCGCAAGCAGCTCGCACCTGGCATGGCAGGAGCTCAGAACGGCTCACGACAGGAAGATGGACTGTCTGTCCCTTTTATTTATATATGGACTTTCCGCTTTCACAGGACATCATTTGATTGGTAGCTTGAGTCTGTAACTGGGGAACTGAAATATTTATACTAGGAAGAGTGAACATGTGGACTTGTCTAAGGCAAAAACGAAAACTTCCAATGTTGAAAAACATCTGCAAAGCTCGTGAGAGAAGAATCAATGAAAAATGATAGGTTCTGCAGATCCAGTTTCGGCTGTTCTCAGGCACTCTCTGCCTAAACATGTGACGAGAGCTCTTTAGCTACTTTTTTTTTGTCACCTCCCAGTGCTTTATTATTAAAAATTTCAAACATATAGCAACATCAAAAGAATGTTCTGAACACTCATATACCCACCCAAGTTCTAACAGTAGTATTTTCCTATATTTGCTGTCTCTCACAGCTGTTTACCCACTCATGATCATTTTCAGGCTCTTGATTTATATTGGCAAATATTCTTCTAAACATGTCCTCAGTGAACGTACAGTTCTATCCCCAGGATATCAGAGCTACAGCTCATTTCTAAAGCTCTCAGAGGAATATATTTCCAAGTGTGGGAATTTCTTTTCCTTTCTTATGCTATCTTTCTAAAAAATGTTTATTTATTTGTTTTATTTATTTTTAGCGGTGCGGAGCTTTCTCTGGTCGCGGCAAGCGGGGGCTACTCTGCAGTTGCAGCGCAGGGGCCTCTGGTTGCGGCGGCGTCTCTGGTTGCGGAGCCCGGCTCCAGGGCGAGTGGGCTTCCGTCCTAGCGGCACATGGGCTGAGACGTGATCCCCCACGGCATGTAGGATCTTCCCCAACCAGGGATCGAACCTGTGTCCCCTGCATCGCAAGGCGGATTCTTAACCACTGGACCACCAGGGAAGCCCCTCTTACCCTGCTTTTAGACCAGTCAGAACTTTGTATTTCCTCCTCACATTGCCTCCTAAAATGGCCATTATATACACTGGAAACGTTGCTCTTTCTACCTCATCACTCTCCTCTACCCATCTTCTGGGCTTTAACGATTTGGGGCTCTTAATCTGTGGTCCATGGACCACACTGCAGAAATGGGCCAGGGATGAAGCTCTGCTTCAGTATAATTAGTTTCCTTTGTAATCCTCTATGTTTTACATCACATGTTTGAAAGAATTATTCCGAGAAGAAATCTGTAGGTTTCATCAGGATGGCAAAAGGGGTCACAGTACAAAAATGGCTACAAACATCAAGCTGCCTTGGCTGAAGGATGCAACCTTATTACCTTTATTCCTCATAAGCCACAGAGTCAGTTTCTCATACCACACACATTTCATTTTCTTCCCAGAAGACTGATTATCTAGCCCTGATAATTTCCTAGGTCTCAAACGGAACTAAACGCTCCCAGAAAATGGTACTTCTGCCATCACTTAATCACTGAATTATCATCCACAATCTATCTGGAGTAAAAGTAATTCTGCGTTACATTGACCATTGAGGTTAGAAGATCTTTCGCATTCAAAAATTTTTAGTTTTAGGGTTATGCCTTCTTGTGGGCTGAAGGTTTGTGTCCCCCTTGCCCCAGATTTATATGTTGACGCTCTAACCCTGGGACCCTCATGAAAGGGTTAGCATTCTCATAAGAGCAGAACAGGGGAGTGCCACTCTCTCCTAGGGCAGGCACGAAGCAAGGCCGTAAAGAGAAGACAGATGCTGGCAAACCAGGAGGAGGGCCGTCACCAGACACTGAATCTTACAGGTCCTTGCTACTGGACTTCCCAGCCTCCAGAACCATGAGAAATGAATTTTTGTTGTTTAAGCCACCTAAATCCACGGTGTTTTGTTATAGCATCCAGGGCTGATTAAGCCAAGCTTCCTCTCATTTACAGGTCTTTATAAGGAACAGGGGGCTCACCAGTGCCACACACTTTTATAAAACAGCAACTCTCTAAAGGAAGCATTACTTTGTAACAATTTTTACTGAAGTAAGTTGATTTACAGTGTTGTGTTAATTTCTTCTGTACGGCAAAGTCACACACACACACACACACACACACACACACACACACACACACACACACGTTCTTTCCCATGATGGTTTGTCACAGGATATTGAATACAGTTCCCTGCGTTGTATGGTAGGACCGTGTTGTTTATTCAGTCTATATAGAGTAGTTTGCCTCTGCCAATCCCCAAATCCCAATCCTTCCCTTCCCTTCTCATCCACACCCCTGCCCTGTTCTCTATGTCTGTGAATCTGTTTTTGCTTCACAGATAATGTGGGTTTGTGTCGATTTTAGATTCCACATATAAGTGATATTATATGACGTATATCTTTCTCTTCCTGACTTGCTTTGCTTAGTATGATCATCTCTAGGTCTATCCATGTTGTTGCAAATATCATTATTTCATTTAAAGAAAGTATTCCTTTCTAAATACTGTTTTCAGCGTGGTTCAAGAAGATGCCCATGGATGAAAAAAAAAAAGAATCCCACATTCTCCATTTCTTCACCATTCAATCCTGTTGCCATCACCAGCTAAGAGGCAAGGGAGGAATTTCGGGTGTAGTCAGCTTAATGCATACGGTTTAACACTTCGCTAAACATCTCAAAATTCTGCATCTGGACAAACGGCTAGATCATTTACAGATAGAGCTGAAGCTGGTCCACCCTTAGGCTGAGCTCACTACGTCAGGCTCAGAGCCCTTCAGTGGCAGCTTTGTTTATTCCTGCTGAAACCACAATGGTTTCAAGGCTGAATAACTCGGGGTAACTAGAAGCAGCAGAAATTTTGTATGGCAGCAAAATTGCCTCTTCACAACATATCTCTCTTCCCATGAACACACCTCTCTCAATATTTTCCTTTACCTTTCTTCCTCTGCTAAACAGTCATGTCTGTATCGAGAGATGCATGTTCTCACCGAGGACCAGGGTGGGATGGGGTAGCAGCCAGGAGGAACACAGGACTGGGGCTTCAGCGGCCCGTCTTACTTTCAACGTCAGTGAAAATGAAGAAGCTTAAGATCAAGACTGACAGAATTTCAAGCTGGGTTAATTCCAATGAATAATATTCAACATTCATGAGATGGAGGTACCCCAGCCACCCCTTAAAGGCCCTTCAGCTCATGGTGGAAATCCAGGCTCTTCCAAGAGCTTCTGAAGATCCGGGATCACCTGCAGAGGTGACGAGGGGGCGGGGTGGGAGCCACACAACACCCGAGACAGGTTCCTTTACCTATCCTCTCCTCTGCCACTGAATCCCTCTGGTTGGCTTCCTCCCACCTGGTGCCCTTGATTTTGCCTCTTTTCCTTTATTTGGATCCAAGCCCCTGACAGTTGCCATAAAAATCAGACTCCTAGGGCTACGAGGGCTTAACTCCCCCGCTGCAGCACCCGCATTACGTCTGAAAGACTGAAACAGGAGAGAACCAAGCACTTGCATGCAGGTTTGTCTCGGTATTTGTGTGTGTGTGTGTGTGTTATCGTTTTATTTTTTAATTGAAGGATAATTGCTTTACAGAATTTTGTAGTTTTCTACTGATGCTCACATCCGCTCTGTGAGCAGTGCGGGCCCAAACTGGTTTTCCCAGTTCAGAGAAGCAAGCCCTCAGCTGTCGGGCAGCATCACCGCGCTTGTCTCCTGGTCTGCAGGTGGAACGGGAGTCACCCCGGTGGTTCTGACACGGTGTGGAACAAACACCCTTCTGGCTCTTCCTGACCTGGTTGGGAGAGACTGGGACACTGCCTTTCAGGTGAGAGATGTGTGGCTTTCTTCTGCAATCCTGAAGAACGCCCAGGAATCTTTTTTTTTTCCTCCCAATGGCTTTCAGATGTTTTGGGGAACATGAAAATTACAAAGGAGAACACCTGCAGTGGCCTCTTTGAAGTTAAAACTTGACGATGTCTCATGGGAAGCCACGCAAATTAAGGCTCCTGGGGCAACTTGATCCAGTTCGCTTTCTGTGGTCACCAGATACATTCCCATCCTACTTTGGCGCGAGCTTGAGACGGAGATGTCAGTAGCCAAAGACCAAGGGGAGAAGTAATGAAAACTGCTCCTGGCCTTGCTCTACACTTGCAGCTTTCCCGAAAGCTCCAAAGCTGCAGGGAATAGGGCTCTAAGCCGGGCCTTGAAGACATACATCGTGGTGTCAGGAGGCCCAGGTGCACGGTTTTTAGTCTGTCCCAAATCTAGAGGGCAGGTTTTCACCTGGGTGGCCGGAGCTGAGCAAGTTGTGGCCGCACGTGGTGAAAGAACCTCTGAGTGAAGCCTGGAGGTGGAGGAAGCGGCGGGGGCTGTTCGCCTGCTGCAGACTCGGGGTCCGCGCCAGGATGTCTAAATCAACATCGTGAGCCTTCTCTGCTGCCTCTATCTGAACATCTGCATTCCTGACTACCTGGAAAGCAGGCCACCCCTCTTTCACTCTCCGGGAATCAAGTCCTGGAGCTAAAGTCTCTGGGATCCCACCTACCTTCTCAGAGAGCCTGGCCGTGGTATTTTTAACTCTTTGTGATTATTTGGTTGAGGGACTCTTCCATGAATAACCTAAATACCTTTCTTACTCCACAAATATGAAAAGTCTTCTGAAAGCCGCCGAAGGATGTTTTGTACTGTGCTCCTAGCAGTGAATAGTCCTGCCTTTTTCTGCCGATATACCCGAGCCCGAGGTTGACTGCCAAACTGAAAATTCCCAGGCTGAGGCAAGTATACTAAAGCAGCGTTGTTCAGCTAGGAGTCCCAACCCACCCGTGGGTTGTGAAATCAGTTTAGCAGGGAGTGAGAAGCACCTTTTTTAAAAAATGAAAGAGTGGAGTGGAAAGCAGCGGAGTTCCCTGCATTTACTAAGAGTCAGCAGTGTTTTGTGAAGCTCTCGTCTGAGTTCACAGACAAACCGCTTGTAGGCTCCGTCTTGTTATGGAACACGTCTTTCTTACTGTGGGCTGCGGTCATCATTTTGAAGGCCACTGCGCCAAAGCCATGGCAGAAACGCTGAAAGGAGTGACTTGCTTAAGGAAATAAAGCCCTTCTGATTTCTGACTGTTGTCCAGAGTGCTGGCTAAGAAAAGGGAGGGGACCCGGAGACTCACAAAAACTGGACACAAGCCCAGGATGGGGTTTCAAGCCAGCAGCTTTCTGGCCAAATGGGAGGGTTGGCAAGTGGACAAACAAGGGTTTATTACTGCCGCTTATTAGCTGCATGAAGACCAAGGAATTTTTTAAAGAAATCGAGCACATAGGATAGTAAGCACCAACTAGAGCCCCAGGTACGCCACTTCACTTTGAGAGTGATAGTTCATAAACTGAGTGGCTGATAATTTACACAAAGTTCCAGATGCTTAGTAAATGCAAACCAAGGTGTAGGTATGCCTGAGATGCATATTCTTTCAGGATGAAATGTCAAAGATGCCCACCACTTGGTCATTTTCACCCACAGAAAGGGCAATTTTATATGGATCTGCCTTCAAAGAACTTGCTTTCCAATCTTTCTTCAGTTTCTAAAATAGGCAGTGTCTGTCTATCTATCAGCTGTTTTTTTGGGGGAGTAGGGCAAGGTAATAAGCATGAAAATACAAGTTGGCCTTTCAGAAATGAAGCAAAATGTAAACATTATTTAAACTGCACTTAAAGAGACAAAAATTCAGAGTTTGGGGCTTTTCCCTGTGGTGATGAAAAATCTAAAATTTAAAATCTAACAACCCGCAACTTCACCCAGAGATTCTCCTCCCCAATCCCCCAGCAAAGACCCTTGCTGTCTCTCATAATCAACTTCCTTATTTTCCAAGGCAATGCTTATTTTCTACCCCCTGCTTTTTCACTGTCGCAGACAGCATTTATTCTTTTGGAGATTATTTCCTAGTAGAAAAGAAATAAACCAAGCTATGTTTCCTTTTTATTTCCTCAGCTGCCCAGAAACGTGTCTGCCAGGCAATCAAGTTTTCCATAATGTCTGGGCTGAAAAAGAAATGAGCCAAGAAAAAATCCCAAAAACATTGGCAGAAAGGAAAATATTTGCTGCTTAGCTGTGTTTCTTTTTTGATAGGAGGGAGGGGAAAGGAATCTTCTAGACAGTTTGCTTAGTCACTTTAATGAAATGTGATGCATTTGTCATGAACAGATTTGTGAGTTGGACCATAAAGAAGGCTGAGTGCCCAAGAATTGATGCTTTTGAACTGTGGTGCTGGAGAAGACTCTTGAGAGTTGCTTAGACTGCAAGGAGATCCAACCAGTCCATCCTAAAGGAAATCAACCCTGAATATTCATTGGAAGGACTGTTGCTGAACCTCCAATACTTTGGCCACCTGATACAAAGAGCTGACTCACTGGAAACGATCCTGATGCTGGGAAAGTTTAAAGGTAAAAGAATAAGGGAGCAAAAGAGGATGAGATGGTTGGATGGCATCACCGACTCGATGGACATGAGTTTGAGCAAGCTCCAGGAGAGAGTGGAGGACAGAGAGCCTGACTTGCTACAGTCCACAGGGTTGCAAAGAGTTCGACATGACTTGGCCACTGAACAACAACAACAACAACAACAACAACAACAACAACAACAACAACACACGTGTCTCTCTTCATGGGCCATGGGGCTCTTAGTGAGGGGTTTGCCTGCTCCGGGCCCTTCTGCAATGTCAGAATTGACAAAAAAGGCATCTGTTGACAACATGTTCTTTCAGGTCAGATCACATCCTAGGCATGTTCCCTGTGAACCTCAACAACCATATTCAAAAACATTTTGAAACAAAAGTTCTTTCTTAGCTGCTGCTGCTGCTAAGTCGCTTTAGTCGTGTCCGACTCTGTGCGACCCCACAGACGGCAGCCCACCAGGCTCCCCCGTCCCTGGGATTCTCCAGGCAAGAACACTGGAGTGGGTTGCCATTGCCTTCTCCATCTTTCTTAGATATTCAGAGTATTTTTGTCATTAACGGTGCTATTTTCCTGACAATGCAATCCAGTGCCTACTCTAGGAGACGCGGTGCACCATTAAGTGTTTATGCGTTTGCATGTGTGCTCAGGCGTGTCCGACTCTTTGCCACCCCATGGACTGTAGCCCACCAGGCTCCTCTGTCCACGGGATTTTCCAGGCAAGAGTACTGGAGTGGGTTGCCATTTCCTTCTCCAGGGGACCTTCCTGAGATAGAACCCATGTCTTCTGCACGGGCAGGTTGATTCTTTACCACTGTGCCATATTCAGTGGTTAAAATACCCTAATTGATCAGAAATGGAAACAAACATTCTTTCTGCCAAGAGGAGCCTGGTTTTTCCAGCAAGTGTTGCTCCTGGGCTGGTGTTCAAATCAGACCCTGCAGCAGAATCACACAGCGATGACAGCTAACCTCGGAAACTTCACGTGGGGATCCCCAAGCCATCCGCTGGGTCCATAAGCTAAGATTTTCTATGTTCCCAGGCGTGAAAGAAAGGACCCTAAAATGGTCCTTGAAATGTCTCTGGCTAGCCTACTGTAAGGAAGCGCCCAGGGACTCGGGATATCACTGAACTGAGTTTAACCAGACTGTTTGCTCACTTCGGATTAGCTCAACAAAAGAGGTCGGATGATCACGCCTGTGTCTTCTTTACACGTCACCACCCTCAGCGTCCCTCTGGGGACCTCTCTTAGCTTGTAGGGAGGTCCACAAGACTGCTTTCCTCCCGAGACAGAAGGCGAGAGGCCGAACTACACATGAGCCCGGAGGTCAAGGAAACTCTTCACCGGAGTCGCCACCACATCGCAGTTCAAAGACTTGAGAAGAAAGCTGTTTTAAACCCTGGGCTCACCTCCTTTTATTAGCAAATGACACAGGGCTCCGCTTGGACCTGCCTCAGAAGTGAGGTGCACACTTGCCCTCAAAGCTCATCGGTCCCCTGTGAACACCTGGGGTGTTCCCTCATTCGCTGTCAGTAAGAGTGCACGTTAGCCAGAGTATGGCCACGGCTGTCGAAATTCCCAGGACACACGGCCTCTGGCCCCACGACCCACCTCTTGGCATTTATCCCACAGGCACATATTATTCATATATGTATTCACATATACATGGCATACACATTTGCTATGGCTTGCGTAACATGACAACAGTCTGGAAACAAATGTTCATTAACAGAAGACCTGACGAGTAAGTGTCTGCACATCTAATCATTCTACTAAAATGTGGCGATTCAAAAGAGAGCAACATAGTGTGAAATAAAGGTGTTTGGAGGGGTATGGAAAGATGTTGAAGGTTTTTTATTTAAGGAAAAAGTAAGTCACAGCATGATATATAGAGTATGACCCATTTGTGTAAAAGATGTATATATTTATGATCTATCTACTATGTACCTGTCTATCCCAATGTCTGTCTATATCTATTTATCTAGGATCTATCCATCCATCTCTGTGTCTATCTATGCCTGTGTTTCATGTAATATTTACCTACATCTGTATCTATAATTATGTAATGTAAATGGCATGCATGCAAAACTCCTAAAATTATATAAGAAAATGTTACCAGTAGATCTGGGAGATAGGAATATTTTATGTCTTATTTTCTATCCTTTTCTGAGCTTCTCAATGTTATTATTGTTTGCACTATAAGTATACATTACTTTTATTAGAATACTTTTGAGTTCCATTGTCATAGCAACCTAGACAGGATATTAAAAAGCAGAGATATTACTTTGCTGACAAAGGTCTGTCTAGTCAAAGCTATGGTTTTTCCAGTAGTCGTGTATGGATATGAGAGTTGGACTATAAAGAAAGCTGAGCACCAAAGAACTGATGCTTTTGAACTGTGGTGTTGGAGAAGACTCTTGAGGGTCCCTTGGACTGCAAGGAGATCCAACCAGTCCATCCTAAAGGGAATCAGTCCTGAATAGTCATTGGAAGGACTGATGCTGAAGCTGAAACTCCAATACTCTGGCCACCTGATGAGAAGAACTGACTCATTGGAAAAGACCCTGATGCTGGGAAAGATTGCAGGCAGGAGGAGAAAGGGACAACAAAGGATGAGATGGTTGGATGTCATCACTGACTTGATGGATATGAGTTTGAGCAGGCTCCAGGAGTTGGTGATGGACAGGGAAGCCTGGCGTGCTGCAGCCCATGGGGTTGCAAAGAGTCAGACATGACTGAATGGCTGAACTCACTCAGCTACTGCCCAAACTGCATTAAGGACTCACCTAACATCTGACTCTAATCCATGTATTTTGGAGGGAAGTGAGGCTCTGAACCGAGAGGCAGATCTGGTCCCTCCTCTGAGCCCCTGGGCACTGCTTACCAGGGGCCAGCCTGCTCTGTACCCTCTTCCCCGACTGGAAGCATTAAGCCCCTGCTAGGGGACTGGGTCTGTCTTGCCTTTGTGAATAAATCCCTGGTTCTCAGCACAGCAGCTGGCAAATACTGAGCAGCCAATAGATCTGGTTGATAAAAAAGCCAGTGGCCTCATCTCAGCTACAGTTCTAACAGGGGCATGACATGTTAGATCTAAACATCAACAAGGGAAGGAGGGCAACTTGCTTTGACGATATTAGCCAAATTAGTCATAAACCGAAAGTGCAGAAAGGAAGGAGTGGGTTCCACGTGGTTGGAGGTCCCTGAACCCACCCTTTGGAAGACTTTTGAGACTCAGCTCTCATTGTCACAGTTCTCTGGATGTCAAAAGCCTTTCCTCTCTCTCTCTTCCCTAGCAAAGGGCAGCTACTTCTGCAACATAGGTTTCACTGAGATGTAAAAACCATGCTTGCAGGAATCCAACTGTTACCCTAGCAATTCTGGGAAAAAAGATTTTGGCAAAATGCTCATTTACATTGATTAAAATACTTCCTTTGCAGAATTCGATGGGGTGGGGAGTGAGGAAAGAGGATTCAAGAGCACAGGGTAAATGAACTATGAAAAACCACTGCTCTGTGAAGTTGAAAACCAACAGAATGCTGTAGAAGAGGAAGGTCTACGTTGGTGGGGGGCAAACTGGTCCTGAAGTCCTGAACCTGCTAAGCCAGGTGGAAGGGCTCTCCTGGACTTGCCTTGAGAAGCAATGTCTTGTAGTGGGTTTGAAGTCAGGATGTCCTGAGTTCAAATCCAATATCATTACTTCATTACTGTGCAACCTTGGGCAACTGACTTACCCTCTCTCAATTCCCCTATCAGTAAAATGGGGATCACCACTGTTTCACCTCACAGGGGGTTTGTGAAAGCCCAATGAGACATCTGTAGAAAGTTTCTCCTGGGGGTTTGGGGGAGATTGGATCCATGTATGTGTACAGCTGAGTCCCTTTGCTGTCCACCAGAAACTACCACAACATTGTTAATTGGCTGTACCCCGATACAAAAAAAAAAGTCTAAAGTCTGAAAAACTAAGGAAGTTTCTCCCAGTGTACCATAATTGTAGCAGGTACCACGCTCTTGTTTTTGTAAATAACACTGTAAGTTGTTGTTTACTTGCTAAGCCGTGTCCGGCTCTTTTGTGACCCCATGGACTGTAGCCTGCCAGGCTCTTCTGTCCGTGGGATTTCCCAGGCGAAGACTACTGGAGTGGGGAGCCGTTTCCATCTCTAGGGAATCTTCCTGACCCACGGGTTGAACCGATGTCTCCTGCATTGGCAGGCGGATTCTTTACCACTGAGCCACCTGGGAAGCCCAACAGTGTAAATACACTCTGATAAAACAACACCAGAATATTATAAACATGGGATTTTAGCTGCAAATTTGGACCAGTTCCTTCTGATTCCTGGCCCTTTCAGTGATTCATGCCTCTCAGACCATGTGAAACTTTGGGGTCCCATAAAACACACTCAGGCGTTTCAAAGCAAAAACAGAAGTTTGGCCACAGGCAAGCATTTCATTTAAAATTGAGCAAATTTTACCAATTTTCCAGAAAAAATACAATGGGCTAGAACTGCTCCGGTGCCAAGTTTTCATGTGTTTGCTTCTCAAATTTTTTGTACCTCCCACCACTCACAGGTCTGTCCCAGAATCAAGAGTCAGAATCTTGCTTGGTTTCACCACAAGTTAGGTGCCTTACTTGAGCATGTTTCCCGCATCACTATGTTTTGTTGATCTAAGAGTTTGATGGCTTCCAGACATTCTGGGAACTTAAAGGGTTTGAGACTGTAGAGTCAGGCTGGTAACTAGGCTATGGAGCTTTTTACCAGCATGATCCAATCACACACAGGTCCCTCCCATCTGGGGCTGTGCCCCTGGGGACAGAGAAAGAGAGAGCAGCGAAAGTCACCTAGAAAAGCCCTTCTCCTTCTCACTTAGGCCACCTGAGCTCACCACAGTACTCTGTTATTTTGATTTAAAATGAAACGTCACGTTCAACATATGGAATAAGCATGAAAGTCAGTATAACAAAACCTAAGGACGTGCCTCTTCAATGGATGAAGTCTTATCAATGAATCAAATTTACCGTACTGCTGAATTTATTGTCAGCCCCAGGCATGGTTTTATTCTATTTAAATATATGGAAATCTGTTCTTTCACTAATTCAACTTTAGAGAAGATGAGGTCTGATTAATTCGGTTCTCTCAAGTGGAATTTAAGCGGATGGTATCATTCCTGAGCCTGGCAATGCTGGTACTGTGTCCTCAAAGGTCATTTAAGTTGGCTATGCCCAGGCTATGCCCAGGGCAGCAAAGCTGATGCCACGTGAAGTCTGAAACATCAGTTCATCCTAACGGCCGATTCTCCACAATTCCTCCCCTCCCACGTGTGTCCTGGGTGATCTGTCTTTGCCACTCCTTTCATCAGAAGCTGGAGCTGACGTCCCTTCCCTCTGAGTTAGGGGCTTTCCTGCTGTCTCAGTGATAAAGAACCCTCCTGCCCATGCCCAGACCCGGGTTCGATTCCTGCATCGGGAGGATCCCCTGGAGAAGGAAATGGCAACCCCCTCTAATATTCTTGCCTGGGAGATCCCATGGACAGAGGAGCCTGGGAGGCTACAGTCCATGGGGTTGCAAAGGAGTTGGTCACGACTGAGCGACTCAACAACAACAGCACAAGCTTGTAACCCAGCTCTGGCCAATGAGATGTCAGAGGCAGTTTGCTAGAGGTAGTTGTGGGGGTGGGTGGGTTTCTGGAAGAGATGTTTCTCCCTGTAATGAAGATAAATTTCTTCTCTTCCAGGCTTTGGATGCAGTTGTGCAAACCACAGGATTTCTGGAGATGTGATAACCTGTGACTCTTGAGGGGACAATCCTGGGGATGAAAGGCATTGGCAGGGCAGCGGGGGGTGGGGGTGGGGGGTGGAGGGCAGACCGAGAAGATGGCATCTGGAGGTCTAGGCCAGCTGGAGAAGTAACAGACACGAACACCAGCTACCTCCGCAGTTCCTGCTCTGTGGGATCACACGCCTTTGAGTCATTTTTGGTCTGAAATTCTGCAACTTTCTGTCAAATAGCTCCAACACTATTGATATGTGACCCCAGTGAATAGAGAGGAAGCTTCGTCTTAACACCCTCTGGATATTACTTTCTCATTGAGGGTCTAGCTCTCAGCACCATCAGCCAAGTGTTAAAGCAAACAGGAGAGGGATGTCTTCACCCAAACGAATGAAGATGGATGGCCTGGGAGTTCAGTGAAATCCTTGTTAGCTTTCTGAAATACCACGTCCAAAAAATGTCCCTGTAACTACGACAGCAACACACGTTCCTCAAATATTGGTATTTTCAATGTTGCCCCGGGTCTGAGAACTCATCACCTCAGTTTCTGGAAACCCAATTTAAATGTATAAAGAAGTCTGATATTCTCTTGGTTGGTCGAATGTGGGCACATCACTCTATTACTGAAACCAGCTCGAGATACGAGGCAAATCTGAACCCACATAAGAAACCTTTTGAAAAGTCAAATATTAAACAACGCATATCAGTGGGTGATGTCTGACAGCCCACACCACAAGCGGGTTTAAGTAGAAGATGTAAACGTGTGTTTTTGTTTTTGGAATATTCAAAACACAATGATACACAGTTACAGGACGGTAAGCAGTGGGCAGTTAAACGGCTACAAGTGTGTGTGCTGAGGTCTTGATCTGCATGCAACCTCCTTAACTGGTATTAAGTTGAGTGATCAGATGGTGCTTTGATGGCCACATAGCTTAGCATTTTAAGTATAAAGGCATGTTTTGTTCACCAGTCAAGTTTTCCATTTAAGGTAATTACTATGTTTTGAACTTTCTACTTACAATTTTTCTTCTGGTAAGTTTGCTTAGTAGAACAGCACCGAAGGGCTATTTTGTACTTTTGAAATCAGCTGAAACTTGCTCGCCTCCCTCATTTTCTTTGACCCATACAAACAGACACAGTGGAAGTGGGCACTTCTCACAGCATGGAGCATTGTGAGGCCAGCCAGGGGTTCCTGAGCGTGGGGTCCCCAAGCTTAGGCCCACTGTGTGTCCTTGCGCCCAGTCACTGAACTTCTTCAGCAGTCCGGCTTCCTGTCTGCAAGGGGATGGGATGGAGCCAGTGCTGTCCGACAGAACTCACCCTGATAACGGTAGTGCCTTACAGCAACACTCTCCAACGCGGTGGCCGCTGGTCAGAGTCAGTAGCGGATGAGCACTTGCTGTATGGCTACTGTGACTTTAGAAGTGAATATTTAATTTTGCTTCATTTTATTAATCCACATTTAAATAGCCACTTCCCTGGTGGCTCCGACAGCAAAGGCGTCTGCTTGCAATGCGGGAGACCTGGGTTCAATCCCTGGGTGGGGAAGATCCCCTGGAGAAGGAAATGGCAACCCACTCCAGCACTCTTGCCTGGAAAATTCCATGGATGGAGGAGCCTCATAGGCTACAGTCCATGGGGTTGCAAAGAGTTGGACACGACTGAGCGACTTCAGGTTCACTTTCAAATAGCCACCACAGCCACCGCAGCACAAATCCTTCTTAGGTAAATGTTATTTATTCCTACTACCCTATCCTTCCACTTAATCTTCTCATTCCGCTGTTCATCTGCTCCCCACCCACCGACTCTCCACTGTCTTTGTATTTTGCTTAGAATTCAAGGTCAGATACGCCTCCGGTACCATTTCACCATAGAGTCAAGAGCTCCCAATTAACCTGCAGCATTAACTCGCTTCTTGAGATAGAGAAACAAAACAGTTCTGGAGAGCCTCTTTGATCTTCCATTAGAGGCCCACCGGAGAGTCAGGAGTTATTTGGATAGGATGAGAGCTGACATTTATTGAATCAAAAGGCAGCACTGATGCAACTTCCTATTTTAGGATAATGCCTGCTTCAGTTAGAAGCGCTGCTGTCCGAAGGCTCTGCTAATAAACATTAGCCACGTTGTCAGGACGGGTGATGCACTTCCCAAGCTTCATCTCCTGTAATTACACCGTCTGCTTCCCACTACGTGCCAAGACCCAGAACTAACCTGAGACTGAGAACAGGAGTAAGCGTCCCTCCTCTTCTAGAAAGAGCCCAGGTCTACGAGAGGAGCCTGGCCAGGGGCTAAATGTTTATAACACACTGTGAACATCCCATAATCAATGTGACTAGAAGGAGAGAGCAAGCTAGGGAAGCTTCCAGAAAGGGAGTACCGCGTGCAGGGTGGTGAAGTTGATGAAGGTGGCCAGGATGGAGGAGGACAGGGCTGTCAGCTAATTGGGGCTATCATTAAATTCATTCATTACTATTTTAACTGTGAGGAACAGAGCGAAACATATAGCGATTAGTGATTCTGCCACCTCTCACCAACTAGCGCTGCAGCTAAACCCTTTCTCAAGGAGGTAAAATGAATTCAGAACTTTGGGTTCTGAATCTCTGCTTATTCAAGGAGCAAATTCCCTTTCTTGATGAAGGATGAGAGTTTTTCCTCTTCCCATCCCACTCAGCTCTAACTCTTGGGTATAGCAAGGCATCGCTGACAAGAAGCAGCATTCTGAAGGTATGGAGTGCAAGGCACTGTTCATGGGTTAGAAGGGAGGAAAAGAAGGAGGAGGCCGGATAAACAACAAGTAGAGTCATTGCAAGGCTGATTTCCCATCCAAATAAAATCCTCATTCATCACCAGAGTCACTGAATCCTGGCATTGCAACCTCACTTCTCAGAGTCTGCTGCTGGCCTCTGGGAAATGGACCTTTCGTCTCCGAGAAGTTTGTTTGCCTGCATTTCCCTTTCCTTTGGTGACGTCACTGGGGCAGATGAACAGATACGGCTGGTGCCCGCTTCTCTGATGAGCTCGGAAAGGTGTTCCTGCATTACTGTGATCGTCCATCTAATTGCGCACGTAGGTGCTGTACAAGCAGTTACCTTGCCCTCACTCCTGCCGTTTAGAAATTTACAGGCCACCTGCCAGCATCCACCCGCCACTTACCTTAACCTGTGGCTTTCACAGAAGGCAAATGCTTCTTGTATGTTTCCATAATCAGCATGTGTCCGTTTATAGCGCCTTAATATCCTGTCTGGGTCAGCATCCTCCTTGTCATTGTTTGATCGCTCAGTTGTGTCCGACTCTTTGCGACCCCATGGGCTGCAGCTCGCCAGGCGTCCCTGTCCATCACCAACTCCTGGAGCTTGCTCAAACTCACGTCCATAATGGACAGGGAAGCCTGGCACGCTGCAGTCCATGGGGTTGCAGAGAGTCGGACACAACTGAGCGATCAAACAATGACAAGGAGGATGCTGACCCAGACAGGATATTAAGGCCCTATAAACGGACACATGCTGATCATGGAAACATACAACAAACAGTTGCTTTACGCGAAAGCCACAGGTTACGGTAAGTGGCAGGTGGATGCTGGCAGGCTTGGCTTGAGAGATGAGGCTGCTCTCACCTGCTGTTGACAAATCCCTACGGGAGGTTTCCAAGCTCCTTCTCTCTGTTTTAGATGGTTGTTCACCCCTGTGGCTTACACCAGAGTCATCTGGGAAGTTTTCAAAAACCTAGATGTCCAGGTCATTTCCCAGACCAATCAAATCAGAAGCTTGGGGTAACTCAGCTCTCAATATTTTTTAAACCCCTTGGGTGATGCTAGCACATGGCAAAGTTTAAGACCCTCTGCTGCAGACTTCAGAGCAGTGGTTCCTAATTTTGGAGATCTAAAAAATACATATTTCTGGGCCCCTCCTCCACACTTACTGAATCACCATCTCCAAGGGTGAATTTTGACCTTTAATTTTAAAACACCTTAAAGCCTGTCTGATGCCTGCCCTTAGTTGAAAATCTCTGTCTAAAGTACTGAATTTCAACTTCTCCTCTGGTGTGCATATGAAATGTGAGAAAGAAGAAAATAAAAGAATATGGTCCACTAAGAACTATGAAGAGGCTATTTACTTTCTGGGATATCTTGTTTTTTTTTTTTCTTTTTTGGTTTCAACTTTTTATTAAAGTGTAACACACTTAGAGACACGTACACAGACTCTAATCATACAAGGCATGTAATCAGTACTCAGATCAAAACTCCAAAGCTACCTAGTCACTCAGAAGCCTCTCCTGGGGGCCCCCCAGGATCCATGGGAACCACATGCCTGATTTTAAATATCGCTTCTGCTTTGGGAAGTTTTATTTGTCTCCATTATCAAATTGCAAGAGGATTGGCCTATTTAGATGCAAATAATTGTTGACAGATAGTTAAGAGGTCAGTTGTATTTTGAGGGCAAATGGCCTGATACCCAGACTTCTGATACTGGTGGCTCAGACGGTAAAGAATAAGCCCGCAGTGTGGGAGACCTGGGTTCCATCCCTGGGTTGGGAAGATCCCCTGGAAGAGGGCATGGCAACCCACTCCGGTATTCTTGCCTGGAGAATCCCATGGACAGAGGAGGCTGGTGAGCTACAGTCCATGGGGTCACAAAGAGTCGGACACGCCTGAGTGAATAAGCACAGCACAGGCCTAATACACCTTGTATTGGTCTTGTTTGTGGTTATTTTAAATAAGAGGGAATTCCCTAGTGGTCCTGTGGTTTGAACTCTGCTCTCACCGCCAAAGGCCCAGGTTTAATCCCTGGTGGAGAACGAAGATCCTGCTAAGCCATGTCAAGCAGCCCTCCCCCCACCCCCCAAAAAAAACTGGAAAAAAAAAAAGGTTGGGATTAACACATGCATGTGTCACGCTGCGTCTCAGCCGTGCCTGGCTCCCATGGACTGTAGAACCTGCCAGGCTCCTCTGTCTACGGAATTTTCCAGGCAAGAATACTGGAGTGGGTTGCCGTTTCCTACTCCAAGGGATCTTCCTGACCCAGGGCTGAACTCATATCTCTTATATCTCTTGCATTGGCAGGCAGGTTTTTGACCACTGCACCACCTGGGAAGCCCGTATACACACTAATGTATATAAACCAGATAACTAATAAGGACCTACTTCATAGCACAGGGAGCTATGCTCAATCCTCTGTAATGACCTATATGGGAAAAAAAAAAATCTTGCAAAGAGTGGACATGTGTATATGTATAACAGATTCACTTTGTTGCCCACCTGAAAATAACACAGCATTGTAAACAACTATACTCCATAAAATTAAGTAAATAAAAAAACCCCAATGAAATACGCAAGAAGAACATGAAAAAATACTTGCCCAGGCTTTCGTAGATGTGAATCACTGGGTACAGTTTTCCAGCTCCCTATAACACGTGCCCTAAGCCTGTGATGAGGCTGCAGTGGTAGAGGCTGCAGTCACCTCCACTTACAGAGATGAACGCTCGGAGTCTGAGCTGGAAGCCAGGAGCCTCTGTCGGTCCCTCTTATTCAGAACACCCCTCCGACCCATACTCTCTCCTGCATTTATAAGCACTCGACGGTTTAATCTGTAAATATAAACATGAGGACGGTCCCCAGGCACACACACTGCAAAAGCCTGATCATGCACGGACTGCAACTGCTTCGGCTGCTTTAAAAATCCATTCCCCAAACACTGCATGAACTGTCACTCTTAAATCACATAGGCAAGTTTTTAGTTAATGTGGGTTTTTTTTTCTAATTAGAAAAGCATGTTATATTCATTGTAGAATAAGATAACAATATAGAAGAAGTGAAGAACTCGGCATCACACGTCAGGGTTGTTTAAAGGTAAGAAGGACCTTCAGGTAACTCTGCTAGGCAGCCTCCAGCCTTGCCTGGGGGAAGAAAAGTCAGTTGCTTGATATTTGGATGCTTTTCAGGAGATTTGATGTCAATAACTTATTTCTAAGCAATTCAAAGTATCCTGGAGTTGGATACTCCATTCAGTACAGGATGCAGACAGTTTGAAAGGATCAATAGCTATCTGATTTCAGGTTTTCATCAATGACCAGGTATATTGCATTTCTCCACATTTTTTTAAAAACATTTCCTCTGATCAATGAAACTTTACTTTTTTTTTTTTTTTTTTTTGCTACGTCTCAATAGTACTGACTGAAATGATGGTATTTAGAAATTTATCATCAGGACATCTGAATTCTTAACTGAGATTCCAAGAAGCCTTGAGGTTTCTGGGCAAGTGAGACTTTTTTTTTTTTAAAGCAAACATACATACCAGAGTTTATACCTTTAAATGCATGTAGTTTCCTCCCCCCCGCCCCCCCCCCACCCCGGGGGAGGAAACTGTGTACCTTTTTCAGTGTGTTCCCATGGCTCAAAATATTCTGGGGGAATTACAGGAAGCAAGTGCAAGGCTGCTTGGAATGGCCCATCCCAACCCTGCCTCTCAGTTCCTGAACTAAACAGGAATTTTCTCAGTCAGCAACGACTCTGTCTAAAGCCACTGATTACATCTCTAAATCTGTTCAGAGATGTACGGCCTTCTCCCTGTGCCTCAGGGGAGAGCAGAACCAAAACACTCTGCTTGGGAGCTCGAGAGAGAAGAGTCAGGGTACTGCCTGCCCTGAGCCTGTGCGATGGAGACCAGGGCGGCTGGGCACACAGGGCTGCGCTCTGTGATACCAGGAAGGAGGGGACCAAGGCTTCCTTCGGGACTCCAGACACGGCGGCTCAAAGGAAAGTCATCTCCTCTGCTTAAACCCTCCAACACGAATTCTGCCATGATCTACGCATCAGTCAAGCCGATGCTTTCCCTTCCACGTATCTCTCAAATCTCTCACATACACAAATCCATGACAAAAAAAAAAAAAGAAAAACAAAAAAACAAAACAAAAAAACAAATCCATGACAGAGGGGTACCACAGCGTTTGCGATTATCTCCCAACTGACCAGCATTCATTTTGTTTCTGGATACTTCTTTCTTTCACCGCAATGATGATGCCATAACATTCTTGTATACAAAATCGTGCATACTGGTGCTTTTATTTTTATGGGCTAGTTTCCCAGAAGCTGAGTCATGTAATATGTGTGTGTGTGTGTATTAATAGTTTGCTTTTCAAAAACTCACAAGACCACAGTAGGGCACTATGTCCACACTCCCCCTGCCAATCTGTCCATCTACCAAAGAACCAATCTGATGGGAGGGATAATATCTCATTGCAGGGCTCAATGACAGCATCCCCAAAAGATGTGATCATAACCTAATCACCAGACTCTATAAATATGGTCTCATTTTAAAAAAGAGTCTTTGCACTTGGGGTTGCCAAAAGGATGGCGGATGGGAGAGGGATGGATTGGGAGCTTGGGGTCAGCAGATGCAGACTATTATAGATAGAACGGATAAACAACAAAGGCCTACTGTATAGCACAGGGAACTGTACTCAATATCCTGTGATAAACCATCATGGGAAAGAATAGGGAAAAGAACGTATGATCTATAACTGAATTACTTTGCTGCACAAAGTAATTGTGCAACATCGTACACTTTAATAAAAAAGAAAGAAAATAAAAACTTTAAAAAGGGTCTTTGCAGATATAACTAAGGAAATATAGATGAGATCTTCTCGGATTATTTGATGGGCCCTAAGCCCTGGAGAAGGCAATGGCACCCCACTCCAGTACTCTTGCCTGGAAAATCCCATGGACGGAGGAGCCTGGTGGGCTGTAGTCCTCGGGGTCGCTAAGAGTCAGACACGACTGAGCGACTTCACTTTCATTTTTCACTTTCATGCATTGGAGAAGGAAATGGCAACCCATTCCAGAGTTCTTGCCTGGAGAATCCCAGGGACAGGGGAGCCTGACGGGCTGCTGTCTATGGGGTCGAGCAGAGTCCGACATGACTGAAGTGACTTAGCAGCAGCAGCAACAAGCCCTGGAGAAGGAAATGGCAACCCACTCCAGTATTCTTGCCTGGAGAATCCCATGGACAGAGGAGCCTGGCGGGCTACAGTCCACGGGGTCGCAAAGAGTCAGACACGACTTAGCGACTAAACTACCACCACCACCACCAAGCCCAGTGACAGGTGAGCTTGTAAGAGACACATGGGGGAAGAGGAGAGGACCGAGTAAAGAGACAGTAGAGGGTGGAGTTAAGCAGCCACAAGCCAAGAGAAACCTAAGGCCACCAGACCCTGGAAGACCCAGGGCAGAGTCTCCCCAGAGCTACTGGAGGGAGCACGGCCATGCCCTCGACGTTGGACTTTCCAGCTCCAGGACTCTGAGAAGAATATACTTCTGCTGTTTTAAGCCACCAAGTTTGCGGCAATTTGTTATGGCATCCCTGGGCAACCAGTATTCATTGTTATCACGTGTTTTTCTGAAAATGACTGAAGTTAGATATATTTTTGTGGTTTTTATTGGCCATTGGAATTTGCTTTCCTATAAATGTACTATTCCGATCTTTCATCCACTTTTCAAAGGCTGTTTTTTTTTCCCTAACAATTCTGATGAATTCTATTTAAAAAAAAAAAGAAAGAAAAGCAGATATTAACCCTTTGTCTGCCAGGTGTTGTGAGACATCTGTTGAAGTTCGTTTATGGCTGTTGGGTCACACTGTCAAAATAAATTATAGGGTACATACAGCATACTCTTCTTTTATCCCTCATGAGTTAGTTTCCTGTTGATTACAAACGTCTCTCTGATATCTGGATGATAAAAATATTCTCCTAATTCTCCTTTGAAATGCCTGTGGTTGGCACAAAGATGGTCCCCAAAGATGCCCATGCTCTCATCTCTGGCGCCTGTGAAGACGCTTCCTTCCACGGCGAAAGGCACTTTGCAGGTGTGATTAAATGTACAGGTCCACCTCAGGGTCCACCTCATTAGGACTGACTCAGATGTGTTTGTTTTTTTTATAGCTGAGTAATATTCCATTGTGTATACATACCACAATTTCTGTATCCATTCATCTGTCCATGGATATCTAGGTTGCTTCCATGTCTATTGCAAAAAATGCTGCAAAGTGGAGCACATGTGTCTCAATATTGTGCTGGTTTCTGCCATCCATCAACACGAATCAGACACAGGTACACGCATGTCCCCGCCCTCTTGAACGTCCCTCCCATGCCCCTCCCCATCCCGCCCCTCTGGGTTGTCGCAGCGCACTGGGCTGAGCTCCCTGAGTCACACAGCAAATCCCCACCAGCCGTCTGTTTCACACAGGGAGATACATGTGCTTCCGTGCTATTTTCTCAACTCGTCCTGCCCTCTCCTTCCCCCACCGTGTCCGCAAGTCTGCGCTCTCTATGCACCTCCATTGCCGCCCTGCAAATAGGAACATCAGTACAATCTTTCTAGATTCCATACACATGTGTCAATCCTCCAATAAATTTTTTGTTTTTTTAATGTACAGGCCCTGAGAATGGGAGAATGTCCTGGATTCTCCAGGTGGGCCAAATCTACTCTAAGAGCCCTCAAGGCTTTTTCCAGGTGTGGTCAGAGGGCAACTCGACTATGGGAGGGCCATCAGAGAGCTGCAATGCTGCCGGCCTTGAGGACAGCAAGAGTCTACAAGCCAGGGAATGTGGGCAGACCTGGGGAATGGGGAGGAGAAGGATTCTCCTTTAGAACACCCAGAAAGGAATGCAACCCTGCCTAGTCCTGTGAGACCCAAGCCAGACTTTTCACCTATAGAAATATTAGGGGGAAATTTTTGTTTTCCTTAAGCCACTAGATTAGTGATGATTTGACACAGCAGCAGTAGAAAATGAATGCATATTTATTGCTCAATTAAAAATGTGTACCCTTATCTATGTATAATTTATGCTAAAATAATTTTATTGAGGTATTGTTATTTACAATGTTGTGTTAACTTCTGATGTAAAGCAAAGTGACTCAGTTACACATATATGCATTCTTTTTCAGCTTTTTTAAATTACATTTTATTATAGGATATTGAATTAGTTCCCTGTGCTATGTGGTAAGACCTTATTGTTTATTATATCCATAACTTACTTCTGAGTGTGTTAGCGAGTAGGAGCACAGCCTTGGTTCTAGGTAGACTTTCCAATAGGTTGTTTGGAACCTATTGGTTCCACTTATTATTGTCAGTCTGTTTATTCCTTTGCTAATATCATGTAGTCTTGAAACAGTCCCTTCAGTATGTTCAGGTATCCGGTAGGCAAGCTAGCTGCCTCTGTTTTTACTTGTTTTTAAGAATAGTTTTGCTGGGTTTTTACAGATATTGTTTGATGTTCTTCAAATTAGCATTTCTCATTAAAGTTCCTTCCCAAGTCCTGTCCAGTGTGTTGTTAGGGTGACAATCACTTCTCCATTTGTAAACTTATTTTAGTATACAGAGTCTCAAGAGGTTTACCGCTGAGAATTTTGTTAGTTTTTAGATGACAGTCTTTATCACATGTGAGTAAAACAGAAACAGATAAGTAGAAAGTGATTAAGGTTTTATTTTATTAAAAAGGGCTGAATTTTGCAAATGCTTTTTCCACATGTATTATTCCAATCTTTTTTCCTTCCTTTAATTTAATGAAGACACAAGTTATTTTGATAGATTTCCTCATTTTAAACTATGTTTATATTCTATAAACAAGTCCTTTTTGGTCATTGTCATGGTGCATTATTCTTTCAAGATGCCTTTGAATTTTACTTGGTAATATTTTATTAAATATTGCATGCGTAAGTGAAATTGGTCCTTTTTTTTCCCCTTTGGTCTGTATTTTATCATTAGGTTTTGAAAGAAAGATTATGTAGGCGTTAGGAAATGATTTGGGAACTTTGAGAATTGATGTGGAAGCCCAAATAAAAGAAATGACATAAAAATTTGAAAAACATAAGCCACACAATCTAATAGGTTTGTACACAGAATCCACATCATAATGGAACATATAAATTACAAGTCTAAAAAGATAATTTTAGCTTACTTTAAAAAGTATACACTTTAATAGATCATAATCTTAGATCATAAGCAAGTAAAATTAGTGTTAAATAGTGAAGCAATGGCTAGTCAATCTTAACTACTTGACAAAAACTTTCAAAATAACTCTAGGATTAATGAGAAAGGCAAAATTTAAATTATAAACTATCTAGACCCAATCAAAAGAGAATATCTATTTCCTACTAAAAATTATGGAACACAGCCAAAACTACATTCAGGGGAAAATGTATGGCTTATAGCTATGATAACTTCATTATTGAAAGACATTATAAATGAGCATGGTATTTGTACTAAGAAATTTCATGAAGAACAAAATAATAAACCCACATAAAGTATGAAAAATGGATAAACACTGAAATGGATACAATGGAAAACAAACATGGTAGAAAGAAGAAATACGTTCAAATTATATGGTTCTTTCATAAAATATATAACTATCTCCTGAACATGATTGAGGAAAGAGAAGAAACTATTAGAATTGAGAGAAGAGAGAAGCACATACAGAAGAATAAAATAATTATAAGAAAGTACTACATTTAATCCCATTGCCATAGACGTGAAAACCTAAAGGGAATGGATTATTTATCAAATAAAATAGAAATTAACTTCAAGTTAAGAAAGGTCGCTCAGAATCTGCCCTCAATGCGGGAGACCTGGGTTTAATCCTTGTCTTGGGAAGATTCCCTGGAGGAGGGCATGGCAACCCACGCCAGCATTCTGGCCTGGAGAATCCCCACGGACAGAGAACCCTGGTGGGCCATGGGGTCGCAGAGAGTCAGACACAACAGGGTGACTAACACTTCCTGCAAGAAGAAATTTTAAAAAAATGTAATAAAGAGATTTAAACAGTGACTCAAAGTCTATCATTTAACAGGGAAAAAAGTATCAAGGCTAAATAATTTCACAGTTGAGGAAGTCCCAACTTTTAGAAAACAGATAATGCCAATGCTGTTGAAACTACACCAGGCCAGTGAAAAAGATGAAAATTTCCTAAATTCCTTTTATGAATCGTATAGATCAGTGGTTCTTCTAGTATGTTTCTTAGGCCAGCAACATCTGGAACCTCGCTAGAAATACCGATTATCTAGACCTCCTGAATCAGAAACTCAGGGGTGAGGGTCCCAGAACTGGAGGTCCTCAAACGGTAACCTGTGAGAACCGCTGCCCTGGACGCGGCTGGCATACACGTTACACACAGCAGGCTACGGGCACTGCTTCATCTTCAGGACCACGTCTGCTGGATTGCCCGCTCTCCTTTCTTTTCCTCAACATCAATCTACCTTCCATACGTAATGAATGTGCTCACATAATTTTTCCCACCCACAACCACTATGTATATATATATTTGCATAACGAATCTCTTCCACGTATAGAGATATAGAGACGTTTACTCTATGATCACCAGGACAGTCAGTTCTTAGGAGTGCAAGGCAGCTGGAGGTAAGAATGAGCAAACGGAGCAGGGTATGGTAGTGTTGGTGGGAGCAGGCATGTGGTATTTCCTCCTTGGTCCTGGGATTCCTGCTGCACATGTGGGGTGAGGTCAAGGTTGAACGTTCCAGTACCAGGACTAGTATCTGCTTATATATTGGTAGGAATTACAGCTGATAACTGATCCCAAACTAAGGTAAACATGGGTATTTGCATGTTGCTGCACTCTAATCACCAAATGAGAAGTACCTTTTTCCCTGTAAGGGTGGACAAGCTACAGTTGGTTTGAAGCCCTTAACCTGCTTTAATAATGAGGCAAAGAGGTATGTGAAAGGCATACCACAAAAGCTGGGTGTTTCATATCCATTATATCGTTTCTTCCTACATCTAACATAGAAAGTAGTTCTTAGGAACTCCTTTTTTATAAATTTAATTTTATTTTATATTGGACTATAGTTGATTTACAATGCTGTGTTAGTTTCAGGTATATAGCAAAGTGATTCAGTCACACACACACATGTATCCACTCTTTTTTCCGAGTGATTTCTCATATTGGTTATTACAAAGTAGACCTTGAAAACAAATTTATGATTACCAAAGGGGAAAGATGGGGTCAAGGGATAAAATAGGAGTTTGGGATTAACACATACAAACACTATATATATGGAGTAGATAACCAACAAGGACCTACGGTATAGCACAGGGAACTCTGCTCCATTTTTTTTTTTTTTAACAAGGAAAGAAACTGACAAAAAATACTGGGGACTTGCCCTAGGACACTCGATTCTATACAGGATTCAAAATCAGGTTTGCCTTGCTGCTTTGGCTCCTTCTATTAAAATCTCTTAGAATTTTTTTTCTCAGCCTGAGTTGGCTCCCAAGAAATCTGAGTCTATCTCCTTCTTCAGTGGACTGACTCCTTCTGAAGAGGCCTTTCTAATAGATAACATACTTCCTCGCTTGTCCAATTAGACGTGCTTCAGAATGACAGCCCTTCAGCGATGTTTGTATTGCGTTGGCCCAGAGACTAACAGATCGTTATACGTTTTAATATTAACCCCCACCATTTGGGGATTAGGAGTTTGGGTTTATTTTGGCACACAGGAGGAATACTAGTGACCTGGAATTCTGGTTCCCAGGAGGCTCATCGCTGTGATAGATAAGAGCTCCCTGAATCTACAGTTCCTGGCACATCCCAGGCCTGGGCTGGACCACCCGTGGGAGGATGCAGGGATCTGTCAGCAGTGTCCTTGACAAAGCAGCCTTCCCCAGAGGGATCTGGTCCCTCGCGCTGAGGCACAGCACCCGGGCCAAGATAACTGTGCGCCATATATTCTCCCTGAGAACAGAAACTATAAATAGGGCTGAAGAACGAGGGACAATTCTCTGAAACAGAGGAGTGAATGTTTTCTTAGTGTTTGCCTGCTCATAGCTGACTAACTGGGCCTCTAGGGATGGAGGTGGATGTATTACCATCTTTTCAAGGTGATCAGAAGAATTGGTCTTGATTGTTTTGTTCTAAGGCAAAGCAAATGGTTTGACAGTTGAGTGAAGTAAAAGTGTCTGTTAGGCTGCAACCCTCTGTTTCCAGTCCAGGCTCAAAGTCCTTCAACTGGCGCATTACTCTTGTAGATCAAATATATGACCTTGTCATTTGTGACCATGGCAGGGCTTCTTGGAAGGCTGATGAAACTTTCTGAAAGCTAAAATCCATCTGCATACAAATAGTTCTCTGTACCTTCCTACAGTTAATTGACAAAATTTAGTAATTAATTCAGGAGGCATATTATATATTATGAGCTGGTTTATTATCCTATAACATCTTGTTCTAAATAAAGGTCCCATCCTTAAAGCAAACCATGATTATAGATCCCTTCTCTTTTTCTTCACAATAAAAAATGAAAATCTTGTATGAGAGGTCTTGATTGCTTTATAAATACAACCAACAATAAATTATAAAATATTCATGTTGCTTTATCACTTGGCAATGATTTGTGGTGAAAGTAAGCGAGTATACACTCATGGACGTGGGCAAGCAGCTTTCAACAGCCTGCCCAGCACTACATGTATACTGAATACTACCTGGAACCATGAAATTTTTCTACATTTACTGGGGAGAAATAACATGATAATGTTTGAGTTAAAGGTTATTTACTTAGAACCTAAAAGGAATACATGCTATGGTAGAAAGATATTAATAATATAGAAAAGTGTAACAAAAACTCATAATCTATCTAGAAATCTCAACCCTTCTTTCCTTTCTAGCCTTTTTACGCATCTGTTATGCATTTTCTATGCAAATATAACAGAGATGAAGTTGTAGCATACATTCTGATTTGCATTCTTTTCCCTCTAACATTAACCATCTTGTTACGTGAGTCTCTCTTCACAAATAGCGCTTTGAAGGACGAAACCCTCCACTATATAGATATGGGCTTCCCAGGCGGCACAGCAGTAAGGAATCCACCTGCTAACGCAGGAAATGGAAGAGACTCAGGTTCGAAGCTTCCCTGGAGTAGGAAATGGCAGCGTGTCCCAGGATTCTTGCCTGGAAAATTCCATGGACAGAGAAGCCTAAGGGATTGTGGTCCATGGGGTCACAGGGAGTCGGGCACAGCTGAGCGACTGAGCGTGCGCGCGCGCACACACACACACACACACACACACACACCCCACACACACACACCCACACACACACACACACACCCACACACACACACACCCACACACACACACACACACACACCCACACACACACACCCGCACACACACACACACACACACACACACCCCCCCCACACACACACCCCCACTATGTAGATAAAGCATTAAATATTTAACAGTCTCCTATTGAAGGATATCTGGTTGACTTTCAAACACAAGTAATGCCACAACTAACATTTCTGACCTGAAATCTATTTCTGAATTCTGAGTTATTTCTTTATAAAAAAATTTTCAAAAGTGTTCTAGAAGCTTCTCAAAGAACTGCTTCAAAGAATAAGAAGTACTTTCTTGATATGACTGCAAATGACTGTGTCTTAAACTCTTTGCTTGAAGAATCCTTCAAGAATTTCCCTGTGACTTTGTTCTGTCCACTCCTAAAGTTTTTACTGGATTCTAGTTGTTTTAAGCTAAGGTATAAATATCATCTCTGGAGTTTCCAGACCACTCGCCAAAGGCCTATGACTCCACAGTCCACTGCTGTCAAGGTAGGACTATGGGTCTATGTTGTCAACTACAGAAATAGCTTTTGTGGTCACTGCTGCAGCGTCTGTGAATTTCTTTGCCCACTTGGCAAAGAAAGTGGGAGACTGGGTGCTGAAGAAGTTGCAGGCTGGAACTCAGCAGGAAGATAAGGTAAAGGACACTCCACCGGGCTGTCACGGAGCTTGGGCCGTCAGACTGAGTGAGGCAGCAAGGAGACAGGAGACACTGAAATAATGCCGGTCGCCTGGACCACAGCCACAGGAAGTTTGTGACAAACACAGCTTAATGCTTTGCAAAGGGCTGCTTTTGAACTTGAGGTTCTCAGAAAGAAGCAGGGAGTCTTGGGGTGCAGGATTCAGGTGTTAACAGAGGCCCTAAGTCACAATACTTTGTTTGAGGCCCTGAAACAGAAAAATCACCGTTGGATACAGGACCCCCCTATCTTTCGAAATAAATAGCAGAGCAGATAATCTAATTAGGCAGAAACCATTCTGTTAGGCAGAGACTCTTCTGGAGTAAATGAAGTCTTTGTTATAAAGCCATATTGAGGAAAGTAAATTTCCAGGCATGTGGAATCAATATGCTCGAAAAGGAGAGGGCCAGCTGTTTTATTAATAGGTAAATTACAATCTTTGGATTTTGTGTGTATGTGTGTTTAGAACTTTACACTTACATCTTGAAACTCCTGTTTATCTTCAAATTCACCTTTAAGGTAATTATTTGCCAAGAAGTAAAGTATTTGCCCACAGTAAAAACTCAATAAATATTTGCTGAATTTTAACGGAACGTATGTTTCTTTACTATGAGTTCCTTGAATTGAGGATCTTCCAAGTCTTTGAAGTGAGACGTATTTGTGTTTATGGAAGAGGTTCATGTCTTCCTTTCGTCTTTGTAACTCTATCAACCCAAAGTTCTGGAATTTTCCTTCCTATGGGGGAAGGAGATGAACTGTGCTTTCTCTTTGCCATGTAGGTTGCTACCCCACGGGTACTAACGCCTCAACAGAATCCTTGCCCTTGCTGTTTCCTTTGTCTGGAAGGCTTGTCTCCTCGGTTATGCCAGCCCCTCTCCTTGCTGGGGACAGGTGGTGGGGCCCTTCAGTAGACAGACCATGTCTGACCACACAGCTAATGTTGGTTCTGCCTCCCTGCACTGGACATCTTTTTGTGATTTTTCTATCTTCACTCTTTAGCCCTTTTACAGCATGTATTGCGATTGAAATAGTTTCATTTATTTATTTATTTAAAAAATTTCAGCATTTTTCAAACTTTTGAAACTCGTAACAAGAAGTGTTTAACTTTGATTTACGCCCTCACATACAACAGAAATGACAGTCTCGTGAAATAACACGCTTGAGAACTATGGTAGAGTGAGGCCCACCTTCTTCATTTTATTCTAGCTTGTTTCTCAAAGAAACAATCATGAAAGCTGTCTGGGACGGGTTAAGTCGATTTTATAATCCATGAACAGGATACGAACCTGAATTTGAACTATTGGGTTATTTGCCTTCTGTTTCCTCTCATTACAAAAAAGTAAGCCCCGTGAAGTCAGAGAACAAATATTTGTCTTATTCACTGTTATCCAGTTGGCAAAAATATTTTTTTAACAAATCAACACATAAAGAAATAAATTAATGAACAAAGTCTTACTAAATGTATCTTCTTTCGTTTGGCATACTTGCCTCTTATAACGGAGAAGGCGATGGCACCCCACTCCAGTACTCTTGCCTGGAAAATCCCATGGACGGAGGAACCTGGTAGGCTGCAGTCCATGGGGTTGCTAAGAGTCAGACACGACTGAGCGACTTCCCTTTCACTTTTCACTTTCATGCATTGGAGAAGGAAATGGCAACCCACTCCAGTGTTCTTGCCTGGAGAATCCCAGGGACGGGGGAGCCCAGTGGGCTGCCATCTATGGGGTCACACAGAGTTGGACACGACTGAAGTGACTTAGCAGCAGCAGCAGCAGCCCCTTATAAACAACTATTTAAGTGGAACATCATTTCCTTTTCTGATAAAATTATTTTTAAATCCAATCTAATGTTTGGGGTCCCAAAGGCATTTCTTAAAGATGTCAACATCACTGAATTTCTTAGCAACTCCCAGAAGTGGAAAATGTACTTGAAGAATATAACTTTTATCTGAATGTTTATAATTTGTAGGATGTGCTATCCACCTGCTATTTAAATGAATCAGAAAACTGCACCCTCTCATGCAGTCCTGTTTCGGGTGGAAAAGGGGCGACTGAATAACTGAGTGACAAAGGAAGCTAAGAAAGAGAGCGAAGGCAAGTCTCTCTGACACAGACATCTGCCTTTGTTCTCAAACGCTATAGGGTGCTGGGCAGGCCGCGGGCCTGCTGCCCTGAGAGCAAGTTCTGTATCACATTTCTATTCCACTTGCAGAAAGTCTTTCCATGTGCTTATTTAAAATCTCTCCTGGTCAATCTGATACCCAATCACGCTATTAGATCTTTGTGAACTAAGGTAAAAAGAATTCTGTTCAGAGTAACACACGTTTCATGTGATTTAAAAACTGTTTACCTAAAAGAATTTCCCATGACAGGGAACTGTTTATCAATAATCTTTGTCTTAATATTGTAAAGTAATTAGCCTCTAATTAAAATAAAAAAATCTTTGTCTTGCAGAAATAACATGTTGTATTATACTTTTTTGTGCTTCTTTCTTAAAGGGAAAGGAAAGAGAGAAAATCTTCCTTTATCCAAAATCTTTTTTTTTTAACATAGGTAACTATTTCTGGTGAGACTTTGGTGACTGTTCATTTGCTCTAAAGCCGTGCTTTTCAAATTTTAGTGTTGATCAGAATCAACTGGATGGCTTTTAAAACACAGATAACTGGCCCCACACCTAGAGTTTTTTTCTCATAGAATTTGCACTTCTAATGAGTTTTCTTTTTTAAAAAATTTTATTGGAATATAGCTAATTTATACTGCCGTGTTAGTTTCTGGTATAGAGCAAAGTGGTTCAGTTATACATACAGTTATACATATGCACATATCTATTCTTTCACAGATCCTTTTCCCATTTGTTATTACAGAATATTGAGTAGAATTGTCTATATTATATAGTAGGTTCTTATTGGTTATAATTTTATATATAGTAGTGTGAGTATGTTAATCACAAGCTTCCAATTTATCCCTCCCTCTGTCTTTCCCCTTTGATAACCTTAAGATTTTTTTCTATGTCTGTGAGTCTATTTCTGTTTCATAAGTAAGTTTATTTTTATCATTTTAAAAATCAGATTCCACATATGAGTGATACCATGTGGTATTTGTCCTTCTCTTTCTGACTTACTTCATTTAGTACGATCACCTCCAGGTCCACCCATGTTGTGGAAATGGCATTATTTCATTCTCTGCTTTATGGCTGAGTAATATTCCATTGTATACTTCTACCATGTCTTCTAAACAGCATGAGTTTTCATTTGATGTGGATGCTCTGATCTAAGCACAATGTTTTGAGAACAATGGCTCTAAACAACGATTCTCAGCTGGGATGATCCATGGGCGTTTGGCAATGAATAGAGACATGTTCAACTGTCACGGTTGGGTCTGGGGAGGTCTTTACTGGCGTCTAGTAAGTGAGGCCAGGTCAGTTCAGTTCAGTTCAGTAGTTCAGCCGTGTCTGACTCTTTGTGACCCCATGGACTGCAGCATGCCAAGCCTCCCTGTTCATCACCAACTCCTGGAGTTTACTCAGACTCATGTACATTGAGTCAGTGATGCCATCCAACCATCTCATCTTCTGTCGTCCCTGTCTCCTCTCACCTTCAATCATTCCCAGCATCAGGGTCTTTTCAAATGAGTCAGTTCTTTGCATCAGGTAGCCAACGTACTGGAGTTTCAGCTTCAGCATCAGTCCTTCCAATGAACACTCAGGACTGATTTCCTTTAGGATGGACTGGTTGGATCTCCTTGCAGTCCAAGGGACTCTCAAGAGTCTTCTCTAACACCACAGTTCAAAAGCATCAATTCTTCAGTGCTCAGTTTTCTTTATAGCCCAACTCTCATATACATACATGACTACTGGAAAAACCAAAGCTTTGACTAGACAGACCTTTGTTGTAAGGCCAGAGATGCTGCTAAATACTCTACAATGCACAAGACAGCCCCTACCACAAAGAATTATCCAGTCCCAAAGGTCAGCAGTGCTGAGACCGGGAAACCTTTGGGTAAGGGAGCTGTCTTTCCCATGGAAGCCCACTGTTTAATACGAGTCTAAACCACAACAGAAACAAGAAGACCTCAGCTCAGAAGGCTTCAGCTGCAGTGGGATGATGTCACAGGAATTAACTTAATTGACTCAAGCATACCTACTGTCATCTCTCTCTGTGCCTCCTGTCTCTCTCACATTCACACGTCTACAAAGCTCATAAAACACCCCGTGGTCCAGACGTTCACTCATCCAAAATGTAAATGAGGACTTAGGTAGGGATGTGAAATCAACTGGGATGAGGAAACACTTATAGTCCCCAAGGGGCTGCAAGCCTCTTGTCTATAGCAGAGAAGATTCTGGGCATACCTTGACTGTGGAAAATGGAAACACAGATATCCCAGAGTAATGGGGCTGGAAAGAGCCTGACTATTCCCTAGCAGACCAGTGTTTCTCTTTAATACTGTATTTGAATGACAGAAGAACCTAAAATTAAGGAGGCCTCAATGGTTCTCTAAGGTACCTTCTCTCTCCACATCTCATGGACTCTTCCAGCCTTTGATTTTCAGAATTTACAGAGCCCACACCACAAAGAAAACCTGCTCTCCGATAAAGAAGAAGCACACCTCACTATCAGCAGTGGCTTCTCCCCATCTTCTCCCAATGGCTCATTTACGCCCGAGATCCCTGTCTTCGCTACGGGAGAGGCTGCCCACGGTGCAAATGTAATGCGTTTGCCTTGTGGCTCTTCCCTTAGGCCCCCGTGCGTGCTGCGTGAAGAGTATCTGCAAGTCTTCCAGACGAGGCTTTCCAAACCCCTCCTCTGGATTCTCTCCACTCTTTCTGCCTCTCTGCGGGCCTGTACCAACCTCATCTCTCTTCTGGATTTCCAAACAGCCTTTCCATCGGCCTGCCAGCCTCTGGCTTGCCTCCTCTGCAGACCCTCTCCAGAGTGAGCTCTCTAAAACCCGCCCCGTCTCAGTTTGAAACCTGTCAGGAGCTACAGATGTGTCAGAAGACCTTCTGATGGCTGGAAAGGTTTAGTGTGCACAGACCACTGCTCACTGCTCAGAGCTGGTTCCCCTTCTCTCACCCCACCCCCATTAGCCCACTATGTCCCTGTCAAAGATGCCTGGCTTCCCGGAAAGTCATGCCACCCCTAAACACCATCCTTCTCCTGTACTCTTTCCCCTGCTGAGGACACTGGAACACTCGCCTCTGCCTTCTGCTTCACACCCACTCCCTCAAGTCTCAGCTGAAATAGCGTTTCTCCCGGGAAGCTCCCCTGGAGCCCCCAGGTCAGACTTGGACGTCCCAACCCGTGTCCTCGCGGCACCTTGTCCAGCTCCTCATCAGGATGACTTCCCGTTGTGACGGCCAGTGTGCCCGGCTGTCCTGACAGCACTGGGAAGGCAGGCCTTCTGTTTCATTCACTGGGTTTTGGCTGCACAGCGTCTTCGTTGCTGTGCGTGGGCTCCCTCTCGTTTCCGCACGCAGGCTTCTCCCTGCGGTGGCTCCTCTTCTTGCGGAGCTGGGGCTCTGGGCGCGTGGGCCTCAGTAGGTGAGGCTCCCGGGCCCTAGTTCAGTAGTTGTGGAATGGGCTTAGTTGCTCCGTGGCATGTGGGATCCTCCGGATCAGGGATCGAACTTGTGTCTCCTGCATTGCCAGGCGAGTTCTTTACCACTGAGCCACCAGGAAAGCCCAAAGGTAAGTCTTCACTCTTCTTTTCTTAGAGCTCCCATAACTGACACATGGTAAATACTGGTTGTACTTCCTGGTGGGAATTTAATAAGCTCTATGATCTGGGGAAAGAGTTAAAGGAAGCTGGAGGGGGAGATAAATTGTGAAATATAAAAGGAGACTTCCTTGGGGAATCCTTGAAATCAAACCACACGGCTGATGTTTTCTACTCATACACCCATGTTTGTGGGGCAGAATCATCATCAAACCTAGCTTTCTGATGAATTTGGAGCCAATCTTTTTAGATGGCCACCAGGAATGTTCTCATTCTTTTTTCTCTGCTGTGAGTCTAACTGGATCACAGCGTCAAGGGAAGGCAGCGTGGCTGGACCACCATGAGCTAAGAGAACAGGGTGAGACCCTGCAGCAGGACCGCATCCTACAGGCCTCGTCGGCTGTGGCATGGAGTGGGGTCCTTGCTTTTGGCCCAGTGGAGACCTCAGAAGAGTTGAAATAGCAGTGGTGGCCTCTGTCTGCTTGATGGAAAATGGATTCGTGGCTGGGCCCAGTGTGGAAAGGGCAAGTCCATTGACGCATTTCAGAGGAATGATGAGCCTTGACCCAGGCTGATGACAATGGAGATGTGAGACGTGCCGAATCCAGAGGCATTTTGGGGGCAGAGGATGTAGGAGTTGCCAAGGGTTTGGACTTTGGGGGAGGGAAGGAGGAAGCAAGTATGGTTTCTAGGTTTTTGGACTGGACACCCAGATGAATGGGGCCTCCATTAACTGAGATGGAAAGACGGAAACTCCTACTTATTTTCAGTCCGATTCTCACCTCCTCCAGAAAGGCTGTCACCAACTTCAACCCATCTTCCCTCTTTCTTCTCAGCAAGTTGGGGCCTCCTTGCCCACCCCACTTATTCTTTTAGGAGCACGTGCTCAAGGTGCCAATCTGGCTTATGGTCCTTGTAGGGGAGGGTCACCCCTGTCCCCCCACCTTCCCACGCAGTATCACCCCCAGAACAGCTCTGGATGTAGTCGGGGTGCCACACATACTTGAGGAATTAAATATGATTCACATTGCAGCAAATTACTCTGGAGCTGTTCCGTGCAGCCGTCAGCTGCTAAGAATATCCCACCTCCCACAGGACTAAATGTTTGTCTCCTCCAGTTCATACCCCAATGGACACTTTCAGAAGCCCATTACCAAAGGGCTTTGAAAACTAGGTTCCTTTCTAGCATTGTAAAGCCAGGCATTTAACTTCCATACTCTGTGATTATTTAGCATTATCACCTTTCACCTGATGTATAGTTACTTTTCTTTCCCATTATTAAGTGTTACCATAACATGCAACCTCATTTCCTCTTCTGTTAAAGAGAAATTTAGGATAAGTTTCTGCTCCTTGAAAACACTTGAATCATCTCAAGTACCTTTCATTTTCTACAGTGTTCATTCACACTTTGGTCAGAATGCTTAAAAAAACCCACAAAACTTTAGTATACATATTATCACCTTTCAATGCATTTCAAAAGGGTTTTTTCTTTTTTTAATACAAATCTGGTACATATTTGGAGTTAGGCATTCACTGTAACTTCCCACGCAAAGCAAGAATGCTGCCTCAAATATTCTTAAGAGTCAAAAAAGAACATAATTATAAAGAACTTATGCACAGGCAGGAACTGGGCTTTTTCTTGCTCTTTCAACTCATTATCTTCGAGAATTACTTAGAAAAGTTGATTTTTGCTCTTCATGTTCTCTAGTACTGGGATAGGCATTTTATACACCCTTTGTCATGGAGTAAGCCTGGCCACTCCATGATAGCTTTGATCTCAGCTTCTCAGTGGAGTGGAGGGTACCTGCTGCTGCTGACGCTAAGTCGCTTCTATCGTGTCCGACTCTGTGCGACCCCATAGACGGCAGCCCACCAGGCTCCCCCGTCCCTGGGATTCTCCAGGCAAGAACACTGAAGTGGATTGCCATTTCCTTCTCCAATGCATCAAAGTGAAAAGTGCAAGTGAAGTCGCTGAGTTGTGTCCGACTCTTAGCGACCCCGTGGACTATAGCCCACCAGGCTCCTCCATCCATGGGATTTTCCAAGCAAGAGTGCTGGAGTGGGGCACCACTGCCTTCTACTTAGGAGGGTAAATAATTTGTCTGAGGATGCACAGCTAGAAACAGCATCACCCATATTCAGATCGCCACCTCTGTGCATCTAAAGCTCACATGCCTATTCACGCAGTGATGGGGAAGGAAATCCCATGACAAAAAACCCAGCTCCATGGGAGGACTTGCCAAACACTTTGAGAATCCTTCCTTCTCTCCAACCAAATCCTGAAATTTCCATTCACTTGGTCCCACTGCCTGAAATGGGAGTTCTTCACACAGGCTTTATAAGGCTCCATGAAATCCCAGATATTATGGTTCAATCTTGCATTTATATAAGTACACTTTTTGGGAAGTAAGTCCATGTGGTTTTTCAAAAATCAGGCTGTCAAAGACATCTGTCATCCCCTTCTCCAAAGAACGAAATCCTTTTCTTAGAGAAATACAAGACGAGCAGTCTCCTTACCTTGGACCTCATCCTTCAACTTGAAAACGGCTGTATCTGGCAGCCTTTTCTCCAGACTGAAGACCCCTAGGTCTCCCCGCCTTTCCTGGAGAACATGGAGCACCTCTGAAGCCACAATCTCCATGGGACGCCACCTCGCACTCCCTTCAGGTGTGGCTCGTGATGAAATTCAATGTCCCACAAAGTGCTGCACTAGGAACTGATTTCAATGGTCTGTTCATACATGCCTTTGATATTCTATTTAAGAACAAGTAGATAGTTTTTCTTTTACAAACCTTAAAAAATTTAAAGTTTAGAAAACACAGTATTACAATCTCTATCCCTTTACTATTCTTTTTCCCCCGATCTTCCACCGTAAAAGCCTGAAATCTAGGACTGATATTTTCTTTGCCTTATCTCTGAACTCCAGTTCAAGACAGCTGAGAACTATTGGTACATTATTTGTACCAATGAAATCAAAGTACATTTGTAGAATCTTACCCTCAACAATGACATGTTAGAACTTTAAGGAGAGTTGGCTACTGGAAGCGTGTGCCCTGAAGATGGAAGAGGCCTTGACCCCACACCTGAATGGTAACAAAAGCCCCACCAGCATCCACACGGAGAGGAGCTGTCCCGGAGGGGCTGGACACTTACCCTGCAGTCCTCCAGGCTTTCAGGATCTCTCGCGTCTCCACACCCTCAGCGTGATCTACTCCTCGTATGCCTCCAAGCCAGGTGGAAAGCAGGCTTTCTCAGCCAAGAAACTGCTTGGGGCCCATCGCCACGTCCCGTGCTTCTGAGGCTGAGCGATCTCAATTAGACGCTCTTGAAATGCATCTTAGATGCCCGTGCGGAGTGACGCCGGGCTGGCGTCACAACTGTCCGGGCTTCGCCACATAAGGCTCCCAGGCCAACAGTTCATGACTTGGGGCTGTTGTCTGGCTCTGGGATTCCACACCATGCCTCCAGCCCACTCCCAGAAGCCAGCCCTGCAGCAGGAAGATGAGCGAAGCTGGTGGTAACCTAAACCCACGGTGAAAGGAGACGCCTCTAACACCAGGAGGCTGCTGGACAGCTAACACCTGACATGCTACCTTATCCATGTCCGCGGGCCCTGTGACGATGAGAACTTTTGCTGCCACCCAGCCAGAGGAGCATCATTGCAGAGAGGAATCATTCCTTCCACTGATTCCGCTGCTTATTGCTGGTGAAGAGGACAAGAGTGATTGGGCTTGAATAAGGCTTCCTGTCTCTTTGAAGCTTCTTGGGGTTGGCGAATTCAGACTGGTGAGGCTGAATTTCAAATGTCTTTTTTTTTTTTTTTTTAAAGAAAAGGATTATTCTGACAATGTCCTATAGAACAGCACTTGTTTGCTGCTGGGGTGCTGAGCAATGAATTTAATTTGCTTTCTTGCACTCTTCAGATAACATGTTTCTGCTGGTGTGTAAAGTCTGGAAGCTCTCTGCATGCCAAGGCAATGCTCCTAAATGAAGTCTTACATAAGCCTGACAAATTATCTACAGATAGAAGTAATCTCAATGGGCGGGGTTACAGAGGTGTGACTGGTAACGCTGGAGAGCCACCAACACAAAAGCTGGCTGAGAAAACACTTCCCAAAGTCTTGGTCACATGTAGATTTTTGCCAGTAAGGTTATCATGAGATATTGGGAAGGTACCGATACTGACATATTTTCTTTTTTGCACCTTCCACACTTTCTCTATTCTCTTTCCCCCTGCTCCTTTTTAGCAGACATCATTCTCTCTTTCTCCTTCTTCCTCTTTTTCTCTCTTGTTCTTCCTGTCTGTCCTTTCCCATCACGTCGTCTCTCTGCATGTTATGGTTCAGATGCCATATTTTATTGCCATCCCATCCGATATGCCTGGATTCCAGTTGCCCTGCACTGCTAGCTTTCATCCACTCCTGGGTTACAGCAATGGCAACAGTCCATCACCTCTGCCCTCTGCACAACACCCCCAAGGCTTCGCCCTGGGTACCAGATGAGCCCTGCTCTCCAGTCCGCAAAGGAGACCCTCTGATCCAGCCCCACAGCTGCTCCCTGACCCATCCTGTCTCCCACCCTCACCTCCTCCCACACACCTTAAACCTCCCACCCCTAACACACATTGACCCCCTCCAAACCCCTTCTGTTTACACCTTTTCACAAAGGCTAAGCCTGTCTTTAAAGCTCAAGCCCCTCTCTCCCTTCCCCAGGCTTGCTTAATTTCATGTCTCTTTCCTCTTCAGGTCTACGTTGCGTTGCAAACATTTTTTCCCCCTGTCATGTCAAATAGGTGAAGAATTTCTGGGGCAAAGATGTTGCTGACTCACCCCCCAGGCAGTTGCTCAATCAATGTTTGCTGGATGAACTTTGTTGCTCTGAGTTTCTCTTCAAGATTTCACTAGGAAGCCACAGCAGCATCGTGGTTCATCAGTTACAAGAATGAGTGCATGGGTTCACGTCCCACTGTGATATGAGCAAGTTAACCACCCTCTTTGCTTCCTCGGTTCCCCATCTGTCAATGGAGATGATACTGTCCAGCTCTAGGGTGGGGGTGAGGATTAAGAGAGTTGCAATGTGTCATAGGGTTAGAAAATGGAAAGGGATACAGGTCATGTAGGCGTTGTTAAATACGACTGAGTAGAGCACTCTGGTACCCAACAGCCTCCTCTGCTTGCTGAAGGGAGGAGATCTTGGACATGATCAGGACTGACCTGGTTTAGATGAGAAGATGCTTGATGAGAAATGTGAATGTCTGCCTCCCTCCTCCAATCAGAAGAACACATACAGTAGATCCTTGGTTATCCATTTTAAATATAGTAGTGTGTGTACACGGAGAAGGCAATGGCACCCCACTCCAGTACTCTTGCCTGGAAAATCCCGTGGACGGAGGAGCCTGGTGGGCTGCCATCCATGGGGTCGCAAAGAGTCAGACATGACTGAGCGACTTCACTTTCACTTTTCACTTTCATGCATTGGAGAAGGAAATGGCAACCCACTCCAGTGTTCTTGCCTGGAGAATCCCAGGGATGGGGGAGCCTGGTGGGCTGCCATCTATGGGGTCGCACAGAGTCGGACACGCACAGCAGCAGTAGCAGCAGCAGTGTGTATAGATCCATCCCAAACTCCCTAACATTCCCTTCCTGCCGGCAACCATAAGTTTGTTCTCTAAGTCTGTGAGTAGGTAAGTTCACTGGTATTATTTCTTTTTAGAGTCTGCAGGTAAGGGATGTCATATGGTATTTCTCCTTCTCTGTCTAACTTACTTCACTCAGTATGACAATCTCTAGTATGTAGCATGAGGAACTCTGCTCAGTGTTATGTGGCAGCCTAGATGGGAGGGGAGTTTGGGGGAGAATGGATACATGTATATATATGGCTGAGTTCCTTTGCTGTTCATGTGAAACTATTACAGCATTGTCAATTGGCTATACCTGAATACAAAATCAAAAGTTTTTTTTTTTTTTTAAGGACATATAGTAACACTGAGAATAAAACTCCATTCTGCAGGAAAACTGACACTGGGCACATGGAACCCTGTTGGCAACTAGGGATGTGGGTCTGGATGGCGTGTAAGAAAAAAGCAACCCGAGAGGAGAAAGTGCAGTTCTCAGGCTACCATCTATGAGGAAGTACACACTGGTTGCAAACTGCTTTAATAGGAAATGTGTTCGGGTCCAGGTAAGTAGCTAGAAAGATGTCGAACACCAGGCAATTTAATTTCGAAAGATGAGTAGAAGTCAAACTCAGAGATCACAGCCAAAGGGAAGTCTTGACTCTTTCTTCTGGTGGGTAAACAGAGAAGGAGATTCTCCAGGCTGGGACTCTGCAGAATCCATCATCACCTAGGTACCCCGGGCATGATCTTGCCTGGCTGACACCCTGGCTGTGTCTTTGCCTGTACCCTCCTGCACGAGCCTGATGCTCCAGCTGCCCCGGCAGCAGTAGCCACCTGTCCAGAGGCTCATCTCCTCACTTCTCACTGTGGCTGCCCTGCCTGGGGGGACCTCCCTCTCTCTCTGAAACAAAGGTTGGGGTTCTCCCTCTTCCTTGCTCTCTCCCAGCACCTTGCCACACCGATTTCTCAAAGCACGCAGACTGCATGCCACGCACCTGCTCACTTTCTGACTCCCTCTTGAGACTGTGAGGCTTTCAGGAGGGGGGTCGAGCCTCGGCTCCCATTGCTTCCTCTCTCCTCAGCAGAGAGGAACAGAGGAGGCGCTCCACAAACGTGCTCTGAGTACTTGCGGTGCAGGCTGTGACTCACTGCCAAGTGCCTCCGGCAACAGGGCTGGGTGTCCACTGCACCCTGTTTATCAGGGCACGCTCTGGTGCTATCGCACTGGGATTGTGGCTGAGGCATTTTCACATTTGAGAAAGTGAGGATGATCGCACCATTAGGCACCACATCTCTCAGGAAGGAGAAGTAGTTAGGATTCCTGCAAAGGGTTACTTCAACTATACGTGTAGCTGACTGAGCCAAGACTTTAAAAGCTTCTTCATGAATTCAGGAGTTTTTATGACTCACTTATTGTAGGTGAAAAGGCACATCAAAGACACCAAGACACACCACTACATACCAATCAGAAGTACTCAGATTAAAAAGCCCAACACTACCCAGTGCTGGAGAGGAAATGGAGCAACTGGAAGTCTCACATGACTGTAAGTTTATGCAACCACTTTAGGAAGCTGTTAGGAAGTTCCTATAAAATTAAACACACACCCACTCTACGAGCCAGCATTTCTACTTCTTGGTCTACATCCATCAGAAATGCACATGTTCTCCAAAAGACAGCCCCAAACCAGAAACAACTCACACGTCTACCAACGGGAGAATCAACAGGGGGCTCAGATGGTAAAGAATTCGCCTGCAATGCAGGAGACCCAGGTTCGATCCCTGGGTCAGGAAGATCCCCTGAAGAAGGGAATGGCTGCCCACTCCAGTATTCTTGCTTGGAGAATTCCATGGACAGAGGAGGCTAGCTGGGTATAGTTTATGGGGCTGCAAAGAGTGGGACACGACCGAGTGACTAACACAACCACAGCAACGAAGTATTGATATTTCCACATAATCAGAGCTGCTCAGTAATAAAAAGGAAACACTGATACTACACCGATATGTGAGAATGTCTCAGTTCAGCAAAAAGCGTCAAATACAAGAGAGTACTTATGTAATTACCTGCATAGGAAGTTGAAGCTCAGGTAACAAATGAGTCAATGATGACAGAAATCAGAATAGTGGTAGGTCTTAGGGTGAGGGTGAGGTTCTGATGGGGGCAGAGGAGGCTAAGAAAACCTTCTGTGGTGTGGAAAAGTTCTATTTTCTCTTTTGGTGGCATGAGTGATGTCTATTTTAAAAACTCATTGTCTTATATACTTGAACATTTCCACGTGACACTCACTAAAAACTTAGAGATAGATGAGAGATTATGAGAAGCCTGGATAAGTCTACATTGCTTATGGGGTTCTCAAGGCAAAAATACTGAAGTGGTTTGGCATGCGTTTCTCCAGTGGACCACATTCTGTCAGAAAAGCAATGCCAAAGAATATTCAAACTACCGCACAACTGCACTCATCTCACACGCTAGCAAAATAATGCTCAAAATTCTCTAAGCCAGGCTTCAATAGCATGTGAACCGTGAACTTCCAGATGTTCAAGGTGCATTTAGAAAAGGCAGAGAAACCAGAGATCAAGTTGCCAACATCTGCTGGATCATCGAAAAAGCAAGAGAGTTCCAGAAAAACATCTACTTCTGCTTTATTGACTAGTGCCAAATCTTCTGACTGTGTGGATCACAACAAACTGTGGAAAATTCTTCAAGAGATGGGAATACCAGACCACCTGACCTGCCTTCTGAGAAATCTGTATGCAGGTCAAGAAGCAAACTGGACATGGAACAACAGACTGGCTCCAAACGGGGAAAGGAGTACGTCAAGGCTGTATATTGTCACCCTTGCTCATATAGACCCTTGCTTATTTAACTTCTAGGCAGAGCACATCATGCGAAATGCCAGGCTAGATGAAGCACAAGCTGGAATCAAGATTGTCGGGAAAAATGTCAATAACCTCAGATACGCAGATGACACCGCCTTCATGGCAGAAAGAGAAGAAGAACTAAAGAGCCTCTTGATGAAAGTGAAAGGGGAGAGTGAAAAGTTGGCTTAAAACTCAACCTTCAGAAAACTAAGATCATGGCATCTGATCCCATCACTTCATGGCAAATAGATGGGGAAACAATGGAAACAGTGACAGACTATTTTTTGGGGGGCTCCAAAATCACAGCAGATGGTGACTGCAACTGTGAAATTAAAAGACACTTGCTCCTTGGAAGAGAAGCAATGACCAACCTAGTTCAATTCAGTTCATTTCAGTTCAGTCGCTCAGTCGTGTCCGACTCTTTGGGACCCCATGAATCACAGCACGCCAGGCCTCCCTGTTCATCACCAACTCCCAGAGTTCACTCAGACTCACGTCCATCGAGTCTGTGATGCCATCCAGCCATCTCATCCTCGGTCGTCCCCTTCTCCTCCTGCCCCCAATCCCTTCCAGCATCAGAGTCTTTTCCAATGAGTCAACTCTTCGCATGAGGTGGCCAAAGTACTGCAGTTTCAGCTTTAGCATCATTCCTTCCAAAGAAATCCCAGGGTTGATCTCCTTCAGAATGGACTGGTTGGCTCTCCCCGCAGTCCAAGGGACTCTCAAGAGCCTTTTCCAACACCACAGTTCAAAAGCATCAATTCTTTGGTGCTCAGCCTTCTTCACAGTCCAACTCTCACATCCATATATGACCAAGGAGTACGTCAAGGCTGTATATTGTCACCCTGCTTATTTAACTTATATGCAGAGTACATCATGAGAAACGCTGGGCTGGAGGAAGCACAAGCTGGAATCAAGATTGCCGGGAGAAATATCAATAACCTCAGATACGCAGATGACACCACCCTTATGGCAGAAAGTGAAGAGGAGCTAAAAAGCCTCTTGATGAAAGTGAAAGAGCAGAGTGAAAAAGTTGGCTTAAAGCTCAACATTCAGAAAACAAAGATCATGGCATCCGGTCCCATCACTTCATGGGAAATAGATGGGGAAACAGTGGAAACAGTGTCAGACTTTATTTTCTTCGGGCTCCAAAATCACTGCAGATGGTGATTGCAGCCATGAAATTAAAAGACGCTTACTCCTTGGAAGAAAAGTTATGACCAACCTAGATAGCATATTCAAAAGCAGAGACATTACTTTGCCAACTAAGGTCCATCTAGTCAAGGCTATGGTTTTTCCTGTGGACCAACCTAGACAGCATATTAAAAAGCAGAGACACTACTTTGCCAACAAAGGTCTGTCTAGTCAAAGCTATGGTTTTTCCAGTACTCATGTATGGATGTGAAAGTTGGACTATAAAAAAGCTGAGTGCTGAAGAATTGATGCTTCTGAAGTGTGGTGTTGGAGAAGACTCTTGAGAGTCCCTTGGATTGCAAGGAGATTCAACTAGTCCATCCTAAAAGAAATCAGTCCTGAACATTCATTGGAAGGACTGATGCTCAAACTGAAACTCCAATACTTTGGCCACCTGATGCAGAGTCAACTCATTGGAAAAGACCCTGATGCTGGGAAAGATTGAAGGCAGGAGGAGAAGGGGACGACAGAGGATGAGATGGTTGGATGGCATCGCCGACTTGATGGACATGAGTATGAGTAAGCCCTGGGAGTTGGTGATGGACAGGGAAGCCTGGCATGCTGCAGTCCATGGGGTCGCAAAGAGTTGGACACAACCGAGCAACTGAACTGAACTGAACTGATAAGTCTAAGGGACAAAACCCCTCCATCATTTATATGAATCTCGGACACTGGATCATATAGACCCTTGCAGGTTCAGGGAAGGAAGCTATCACTGAACAAAACGCTGAACTGGAGTGGGTGTGGAGCAGAGAATCAGGGGAAACTCAGTTTGTTCAGACAAGGACGAGCAAGGATGTACCCATCCCAGGAGGCTATATCTGTAGCGTAACTCCTTCCGAAGGATGAGTGGATAAACAGTTCAGCTGAACTGTCCTATAACAGAATCTTGCAACTTAGACCTTCACTTATTTATAAACCTAGAATCAAGTCCTGTCCTCGGGGTCCCCCCATTTGAAAGTCATTTTGAACAAAAAAGTCAGAGCTCTGAAGGATGGGAGCGCACTAGAGCCACAGAAAAGAGCAGAGTCTTCCTCTAAAGCGCTTCCGCAAAACTTTGCAGAAATGTGAGAGAAGCCAAAGGTGGTCAGAAACCTCCAATCCTTGAAACCTACTTTGTCTGTCACACCTGTGCAACCAAAAGGAAATAGGTGCTCCCGGAAAATGCATTTCCTCCTTATTACCAAACAGGGCCTTGGCCCCAAACCCAAGTTGAACTTGGACACCTTATTGGGAACATAGAGAATTCCCATTATTCTTTTAGTGTTTCTCAGCTGGGGCTGAAGCTGAACTGCCAATACTTTGGCCACCTGATGCGAAGAGCCGACTCATTGGAAAAGACCCTGATGTCGGGAAAGACTGAAGGTGGGAGGAGAAGGTGACGACAGAGGCTGAGATAGGATGGCATCGTCGACTTAATGGACATGAGTCTGAGCAAACTCTGGGAGATGGTGAAGGACAGGAAGACTGTTGTGCTGGAGTCCATGGGGTTGCAAAGAGTCGGACACGATGGAGCGACTGAACAACAACGGCTGGGGCATTACAGCATCCGCAGCAGGACAGACCTTTGGGGGCAGAACTGTCCTTTGGTATGAGGTCCCCAAGGCTAGAGACATCCCCGCTCCTCCCTCCCTCACTGTGATATCAACAAAAGGCAGGGAGCCAGTCCTGTTGGAGGATCACCACTGATGTTCGGACTGAAGCCTTAACTGGCATCTTGTGGGCATAGTCCACCCTGCATCAGTGTCCCGATTAAGTGTATCTAGTGTTAAATAATAAAGAGTCAACATATGAAAGAACAGGACACTTCAATTCAAAAGCTCAAACTTCCAATTCCTTAAGAAGTGCCTCATTTAAGTTACCTGTTCTGCTTTTGCTGGCAATTGAATTTGCAGCCTGGGGTTGAGGTCAATGCTGCAGGAAGCGCAAGGGACCAGTCACTGGCTGCCTCTCCCCTCTGTCCACAGGACCCCACCAGAGGCACTGGGACAGGAGGAAGCCAGTGGAGATGGGAGAGCAAAAGCCCAGACCTTGAAGCTGAGAGCAAACCTCATCTGAGTCTTCAACCCGAGTCACCCCCCACCTGCAGCCCCATTTCTGCCAAGAGCAGAGCTCAAACTCTATCCTGGCAAACAGAATTAGGGAAGAAAATTCATGAGTAGGAGGAAAAAGCCCCACGATTCTCTTGTCCAAGAACCATGCCCAAGTGAATGACTCTGCCCAGCTGTTTGCCTCTGATCCCTAATAACAGCTCAACCAGTTAGTTACTATAACGACTTAGTACTGTGTCTCCAGAGACCCTGGTTTACTCTTGTACCTGATCCAACAAGCCTTAGAGCAAGTTCTTCATCTGGTCTGCATAGCCCTAGGTAGGGTAAGTGTTAGGAAAGATGAATTTAGGAGGTAGGTCTATGGATGGACAACTAAAACAAATGAATAGTTCAATACTTTTAAATGATACATATGAACTTATTTACAAAATGGAAAGAGACTCATAGAAAACAAACTAATGGTTATCAAAGGGAAAGGAAGGAGGGATAAATTAGTGGTTTGGGATTAACAGGTTATCTTTTTTATCTATACATAAAAACGATAACCAGCAAGGACTTGGTGCATAGCACAGGGAAGTATATTCAGTATTTTATAATAAACTGTAATGGAAAGGAATTTGAAAAAGTGTGCATATACATACACACACACACACATAAACAAGTGACAGCGGAAGTTGCTCAGTTGTGTCCGACTCTTTGTGACCTCGTGGACTAGTGAGTAACCTTTCCCTTCTTCAGGGGATCTTCCCAACCCAGGGATTGAACCCAGGTCTCTGGCATTGCAGGTGGATTCTTTACCAGCTGAGCCACAAGGGAAGCCCAAGAATACTGGAGTGGGTAGCCTATCCCTTCTCCAGCAGATCTTCCTGACCCGGGAATTGAACCGGGTCTCCTGCATTGCAGGCAGATTCTTTACCAACTCAGCTATCAGGAAGATATACATATACAAACATATATAAATATATACTTGTGAAATTGAATCACTTTGCTGTATACCTGAAACACCGTAAATCAACTATACTTCAAGTTAAAACGTTATAAAAATATAGTTAAATGTTTTTTTACAGTTATCTTTTGGTAAATGACACATTTTTCATACACAGAAATGATTTAAAGTTTTCTTTTTAAATAGTTTATAGAACCCCCAAAGGACAACAATAAGAAAAACTGTGAGGTTAGTGATGGAACTTTGGCAGTTTGGGATTAGTTTATGACAGGAAGTGCAAGGTAGCTTCCAGGAGTTCATGAATCCCCTGACAGTTTATGGGGAACATGTGCTGGTGAGAATTTTTCTGGGAGGGAGTTCACAGCTTTCTGCAGGTTTGCCTAAGCCACTGGACATGTGTGGCTGGAGTAAGATGCCCTCTAAGCGCATGGTGCACACGGCATTTCAAAGATTTAGCACGGAAGACAGGACGCAATATAGCTCAATGATTCTTTTGTTGGTTACTTGTTGGGATGCTATTTTAGATACTGAGCTATGTGAAATATAAGAGTAAAATAAATTTCACTTGTTTTTCTTTCTGAATGCAGTTACTAGAAAACTGTAAATTACATACGTGCTTGCATTCCTGGCTCACATTCTATTTCTAGTGGGCAGTCCTGGGTTACAGCATAAGGGCAGGAAAAGTGAAACAGATCTCAGAAGTTCCCGAGAAATCACAATGATGAATATGTTTTAAAGTGCATTTATAAAGTAAAAAAGCTAAGGTGGATTTGGAGGGAAAAAATGAGCTTTTGTAAAATACTGATTTAGATAGAAACAACATCATACGTATATATTTCACTTTGTCCCCTTAATCACTGAGCCAGGAAAACAAACCAGTATTAGAAGCTTAAACCCTTTTATCTTTTTAAATCAAAACCATAGCTTCCATAGGTTCAAATGAAGGATTTGAAAAAGTTCATGGGAAAAGTAGGTAACTGGGTTAAGTATCATTTTTTGTTAATCTAATCGACACACACCAAATAACAAAGACTTTATTGTATTTGCTTTGGGCCAGGTCCAGCTCGCACCTTTGTCCTGTGACCCTTCCTAGGAGTAAGTAAATGTACAAAGTCTGTTAGAGAAATTCTTGAAGCTCCTTTTTTTTGCCTGGAACTCCAGGAAGGCAGCTTTCTTCTTTGGGTCTGCACATCTCGGGGACACCAGAATCTCTCCTCAGCTTTTCCTTTGGAGCTGAAAACAATGACTATGTTGCCCAAGAGCAAAGAAATATTATTGCTAATTTTTTTCTCTTCCATTGTTGTCACCAAGGCTGTGATTCATCTAGAACATTCTACTGAAAGACACTTCCTGTTACAGGAGCTTGATTTCCATCGTTGTCACCAAAGCTGTGATTCACCTAGAACATTCTACTGAAAGACACTTCCTGTCACAGGAGCTTGATTCTTCTGGGGCTGAACAATATGCGGGCATAGTTTCACAGTCCTGCACAGAACCTATCACAGAAATGACCAAAGCCTTTAGCTCCATCTCCTCTCTCTAATACTCTGCCACTTTTGCAGTGCAAATGCTGTCTGGGTGCTATTTAATGGCTAATTTAAATATCCCAGGTACAGACGTGGAACTTGGGTGAATTTAGCCATAAATGCACTTTTCTCATGAGCATTGCATTTATGCCCCATGTGCCTCCCATTCACTCCATTTCCTCTTTTTTTTGGTTACTTTTCCATAAAATTTTTTTGGTAATCTTTTTAAAATTAATTTATTTTTTATTGAAGGATAATTGCTTTACAGAACTGTGCTGTTTTCTGTCAGACCTCAACATGAATCAGCCACAGGTGTACATATATCCCCTCCCTCATGAACCTTTCTCCCATCTCCCTCCCCAGCCCACCCCTCTGGGTTGACACAGAGCCCCTGTTTGAGTTTCCTGAGCCACACGGCAAGTCCCCACTGGCTATTTTACGTATATGGTGATGTAAGTTTCCATATAAGCTTTTAAAGTTTATGTTGTACTTTCATTTTTATTCAGTTCAAGACTTTTTTTTTTTTTTTTTTGGTCTCACAGCACGTGGGATCCTAGTCCCCCGACCAGGGATTGAACCTGTACTCTTTGCAGTGAAAGCACCTGACCACTGGATCTCCAGGGAAGTCCCGTCACACCACTGCTGACTCCTCCCCCAACTCTTGTTCAGTGTTGCCAGTATCCAAGATTTCCATAAAACGATGCCATTCATTTTGATGAGGGTGAGGTGGCCCACAGATGAAGTGACCATCATCAGGTTTTCCTTAACAAGCTGACTTGTTCTAACAGACTCAGGCCCCAGGCAACCAAAGTTCCTAAGCATGTTCTTTGGATCCTGTTCTCTGTTTCCTGGGAACAGCATTTCTGCCCTTTGAAATGACGACAGCGCCCCTAAGCCAAGACGAGAGCTGTTAAGGACTCGGTTTCGTTTCAGAACATTCTCAGGGTGATGACAAGGATCATTCAGGGCAGCTAGCCCACACAGGGGTGAAGGGGTCCACTGAGGATGGACTCAGCCTTCTCTGATGTTACTGTGTATCAGAATCCCCTGCGGAGTTTGTTAAATTGCCGATTCTGATTCACTGGGTCCAGGGTGAGCCCCACGATTCTGCCCTTCCAGCAAGATCCTGCCTGGTGCCATGAGACTGACCACAACCACCCTCTGAGACACAGAGGAGTCCATCTCTAAGAAATCTTCCATCTCCAGGAAATCACCCGTTTCTAGGATTCTGTAATTTGGGTGACCAGCAACCAAGAGCTGACATAAGTAGGAGTTGGTTCTCTTGAGAAGCTCTGCTAGAATACTCCAGCAGTCATAGTACCAGCTGCAGAAATTCATCAAAGTAGGAGGATTTAGAAATTAAATGTCAGAGTCTATCACCAAACCACTTTAGAATCTTGCAGTGGATCAAGTTACTATCTAGCTGTTCTGTCAAATGCATCTTTAGCTTCTGCCTTCCTAGAATATCTCTACAAATAAGCCCCCTTGACGCCTCAGCTGGATGGCTAATAACGTTGGATGCAAAACACATCCAAGTTTACCCAGTGACTAGTTACATAAAACAGTTATCTTGAATCCTTATGCAAAGAAGAATTTTGCTAAATAAATATTTGCCCTTCAATTTATCTGTTCTGTAAATACAACACACTCCCGTCTAAGGTTTGCTTAAAGTGGAACACAATTCTCTCATTCCATATCTGATAAGTATGAAAAATAATTTATATTCATAGCAGGATCAAGGATCCTTCCATCATACCCATTGCTTCTCAAACCAAGTAAGTCCGTGTACAGCCATGTAATTGATGATGATAATAAATTCCTCGGTGTAGGGAAACTCTTAAAGAGACGAAGAAGACTCAGCGAAAGTCAAAATGAAATCAATATGTGATTTCTTTCAATGTATGACTTTTCTGTCTCTTGACTACAGGCAGATGAGTTTACACTATATTAACTGAACATTCACACACACCACGTGTACCAGGTGGTGGGAGCGGGGAGAAGAGGAATGAATTTTAGCCTCTAACTGAGTAGGGGGGGCGGAGGATGTGCATCTAACTCAGTATTTACAACATAATACGCTTTTAAACAGAGATATCTATAAAACACTGCAGAACAGAGGCATTCCCTGGATGGGAATGCTGGCCTCTGTGTCCCAACAATACACATTTTTATGTAGTGTAAAGTTTTAGGGGAAAAAATTAGTATGCATGTCTGCCTAACTAACTTCTCAGCAAGTTTTTGAATTTAAGCTATTTTACTGCAAGGGTAGAAGGGAGTGAATGATCTGGGTCACGGAGGTGGGACTTGAACTCACCTTTGCTTCACATTCAAGTCCACGCTCGCACTGTGGCCACAGGCTGAGTCTTACATTCTTAACTCTTTGTAGGATTGGTTTCATTTCCAAGTGAGTACGTGAGGGAGTCTGGGATGGACATGCACACAGTGGGTAACCAAGGACCCACTGTTCAGCACGGGGGACTCTGCTCAAAGTTGTGCGGCAGCCTGGATGGGAGGGGAGTTCGGCCGAAGTGAACACTAATACAGCTCTTGAGCCGTCAGGCACTCATGTTCTAGGCGTTTTACATGTATTCACTCCTTTAATCTTCACAGCAACCCTCTGGGGTATTGTCTCCATGGTATGGTTGAGGAAACAAGCAAAAGTGAAAGCATCTCCTCACAGTCACACGGTAAATACACGGCAAAACTGGGATTTGAACCCGGCAAACCTGGTCCTGGAGCCACTTCGCTCCTCTGGGTGTGGTGTGATGACTCGCATCACGGGCTCATCCCAAGAGTTTTGCCCGGAATCCAGCAGCTCAGGCCCTCCCCGGGTGCCGTGATTCAGAACCAGCATTTCCAACGAGGCTCCCAGTTGATCGCATGACCCTTGAGACGCACCCCGGTCACAGGCTACATTGGTTGACGAAAGACCAGCCCCCAGTCCTGCCACCTTCCCCCTTGGCCTGAACCCCCATTCGGAAAGATTGCTACCATCTGCCCCTCAGGCATTTGTGGGCACCTGAGCTGCCTCAGCTTCATCCCAGGACCTGAGTCAAAAGTAGGTTTTTTCTAGAACAGATCTGGAAGCACCAAACATTTCCACTTCTTTGCTGAGGATCTCAGGCGTCAGAGGGAAGGAGTCACCTCACGACCCTGTGTGTGTGTGTGTGTGTGTGTGTGTGTGCGTGTGTGTGCCCTATCGCTCAGTCACGTCCCACTCTCTGTGACCCCGTGGACTGTAGCTTGCCAGGCTCCCCTGCCCTTGGAATCACTGCCTTAGAGCCTCTGCCACCTCTCTGCTGCTCTGCCCACTATTGCTCACTCATTCGCTCATCTCCTCTCCCTCCACCTCGAGCTTCACCCGCAAGTCTTCACTCCACCTCTGACTCCACCTCTATCTCCCTCTCTTCTCTGGAGTAACGGCGCAAACCTCCCCTCACCTCCAGCAGAACAGTTTCCCTCTCAGCCAGATTCCTTGCAGATTTATTTTTCTACCTCTAAGCAACACTTGGCAACCACTCCAGTGTTCTTGCCTGGAGAATCCCAGGAGCAGGGGAGCCTAGCAGGCTGCCATCTCTGGGGTCGCACAGAGTCAGACACGACTGAAGTGACTTAGCAGCAGCAGCAGCAGAAGCAACACTGGTCAAGTTCCCCAAGTAAATACAGTTCCTTTCCTTAGAGGGATTCTGTTGCTGGTTGTTGCTAGATATCATTTTCCCATCTTCTTACGGTTGTTTCTTCTGTTCTGCGGCTGCTGCTGCTGAGTCGCTTTAGTCATGTCCGACTCTGTGCGATCCCGTGGCAGCCCACCAGGCTCCCCTGTCCCCCGCTCTACCTCTTTTTAAATGACGAAATATGCTATGCATGGGTTTCTCAGGTGGCGCTAATGGTAAAGAATCTGCCAGTGGAGGAGATGTAAGACACGCGGATTCGATCACTGGGTCGGGAAGACCCCCTGGAGGAGGGCATGGCAACCCACTCCAGTATTCTTGCCTGGAGAATCCCATGGACAGAGGAGCCTGGTGGGCTACAGTCCCTAGGGCTGCAAAGATTTAGACATGACTGAAGGGCTTAACATGCACATGATATGCATACTACATGTGCAGAAGACTGTCTATGGTTAACTTTTTACGTTCAACTCCTACTAGCTTTGACTTTTAATGGAGAAACAATTGCTTTTCATTAACAACATATGAAATAAAAATATGAAACATATCATTTACTAAGATGGCCATTACTGGCAGCCCAGAGATCCAAGATTCAAACAAACTGAGGCGAAGCTTAAACGAGAAAATGGAAGGTCTCTACTGGTTGCTAAGTGCAATATGTCAGACTTTCTGTCTCTGACTCTCGGAAATTACCAGAAAATCAAGTCGGTTAGCACTCTTAGAATAAGCATATTCCAATGCTACCTCTACCTTGCTGCAAAATACGTCTTAAAGTATTTCCGATTAAATGAAAAATGCAAGACGTGTATAATAGTATTTTGTATTAAAGGCGGACATCCAGATAAGAGGAATAAAATGAATAATTGCTGCAAGTTCCGATTCCGTCATGGTCTGTGTCTTCAGACTGTGGAGTGAACTCCTGCTTCCAGTGTTTGCCTGTCTGCCTTTGGTTCTGTTTCAGGTGATAATACGAAGCAGTAGAAGAGAAAGAAGTCACAGACTTAGTCTATCAGACGAATTCTGTTATTTTTTCAGTTTTCAGTTCAGTCGCTCAGTCGTGTCTGACTCTTTGCGACCCCATGGACTGCAGCATGCCAGGCCTCCCTGTCCATCACCAACTCCCGGAGCGTGCTCAAACTCATGTCCATCGAGTTGGTGATGCCATCCAACCATCTCATCCTCTGTCGTCCCCTTCTCCTCCTGCATTTAATCTTTCCCAGCATCAGGGTCTTTTCAAATGAGTCAGCTCTTCACATCAGGTGGCCAAAGTATTGGAGTTTCAGCTTCAACATCAGTTCTTCCAGTGAATATTCAGGACTGATTTCCTTTAGGATGGACCGGTATTTATTAATTTATTAATCACTATCATAAAAGATTGCCTGAGAGGAAAAGGTTATGCTCCTTACTAAATGAAGTTCTCTACGTTATGTGAGATAAACAGCTTACCACTGCTTCTTGTGACCGGTTATCACTAAAAAACTTAAACTTGGCATGATACCTACCTCATCAAGTGTTTCCTCTCAAAGGGAAAACAACACTGAACATCAAGGTGACTGGCCCATCCCCATTAATTGCCCATGGTTTTAACAGAGCAGGGAGCATGCTTGGTGCTGCCTTTTCGTAACCGGTCTAGATATGACTTGCTTCCCTGGGGGCTCAGGGGTGAAGAATCTGCCTGCAGTGCAGGAGACACGGGCTCGATCCCTGGGTCAGGAAGATCCCCTGGAGAAGGAAACAGCAACTCACTCTAGTATTCTCGCCTGGAAAATCCCACGGACAGAGGCGTTTGGCAGACTACACTCCATGGGGTTGCAAAAGAGTCGGACGTGACTGATCGGCAAAACAACTAAATATAACTGTCCTTCTAGATTTTCCCCATTGATTCAACTTCAATGTTAGGTGAGTATATAAAATGTTTGAAACAGAAGTGAAAAACTGTTCAGACACATATGAACGCATAATACAACAACTGTCTAGAAATGAAAGCACAGCAACAATGGAAACTTAAAAAAAAAAAAAAAATAAAGCCGACCGTTAAATGTTGGAAATAGAGCTTAGAACTACGAAGCCTCCTCTCCCTTTCTCCTCTTTGACAGAAGTCAGATTCTGCTTATTCTTCTCAGCCCGATTCAAATTCTAGTCCTTCAGTAAAGGTTTCATAGGTCACTGCAACTACTACCCTTTCTTCCTCTTCTTTCATGAATTATGAATCATTTCACCAAAAACATAAATAATGAATAACTCAAATCACCGCTTACCTTTCTGGCATATGTATGTTGACTTCCCAGTTAATTCTACATTTCTTTGAGGAAGTATAATTGGCAGTACTTTTTGTACCTTCCATTGGCATAGCATGATGTTTGGCATAGAGAAGAGCTTAATAAATATTTTACAACATATTTTCCCAAAGGGCAGTGAAAACTAGCTGTTCCACCTATTATTAGCAGAAAGCACAGCTCCAAACCAGAAATTGTCGTGTCTTGGTACGATCTCCAAACATCTCAAGAAAAAGCTGTCTAATCAACATGGTCTTAAGTGGTCTTCAGGGTATTCATGAAATAAGCTGACATAACACAGAAATCAACAATTGCAAAAACTGTGTTTAATACAAATTTAGGTAATTTGTACATTTTGGATGAATTTTTGTTCTTTCAAATAAATGTTGACGAACCCTCTCATTTTCCTGATTCTAATGAATATATTTATGGATTAAGAAATTTGAATTTTGCACCTAGTTCAACCAAAAACTTATTATAAAAACTGTTGGTAAATCCTAAAGATAAAGGTTTAAAACACCCATCAGTAGATAATGGAATGGTCTAATTCCCATCAAACTATTCTAGGTTTTAATCAGATGCTACTGTATGAATTTAAAATAGAATTTTTAAAAGGTAGATGTATAAACTAATGACAGAGTGATGCTGTAGTTCAAAAAATGAGATAAAATTGACAGTTTGGGGAAACATAACGAGTTAGAGCTTCATCTCACACTATGTACTCTAGAGAATGCAGGATGGATTTAGAGAGTAATTCTTTTATGGAAACTTTAAAAATACAAGAAAATATTAAATAAAATTTAATAAAATAAATTTAGTAAAATAAAAATTCAAGCTGAATATTTAATGGATCCTTGCATGGGAAAAATAATTAAACATGCAAATAATGAAAGAGACTGTAAGGGAAAGGATATTCATATAAAGATAAACTTATATGAATTAAAATTTGAAACCCTAGGACAACAGATAAAAATATAAGAGCAACTCATACTCATTCAATAGATATTTACTAAGCATCTACTATATTCCAGGCATTATTTAGGTTTAGGTAATTATCTGTCTATCTACCTACCTACCTACATATCCATCCATCCATCCATTTATCTAACAGATAAAGGTCTGTACAGCCTTGCTATCAAGGAGTCTACATTCTAGTGGATAGAGACCGATGTTTAACAAAACAAATTGGTAACACTTTGCATGGGAAAAGATGAAGAGTGCTATGGGGAAAAGAAAAGTAGAGATAAGAGAGAGAATTAGAAGTGCTAAGGGCTGTGCTTGTTGGGTGGCTGAAGTATTAAACAGGGTGGCCAGACATCAGTGAAGGAGAAGATTCAAATAAAGACTTTCAAGAGGTGCAGGAATGGGCCCAGTGAGTGTCCTGGGGATGGAGGAAGTGTTCCGGGAAAAGGGAACAGCCATCTGCTACTGAAGCAAAGGCAAAGGAAAAATGGGAACAACCTATTTGTGACACATGAGACGAGCAGAGAGATGTCCTTAACAGAGAAAAGCATTTTGGGAAACTTAAAAAGATCAGTATCTTACAGAAAATGGGCGAACAGCATGAACAGAAATCTTGGCATGAAAGTCAATAAAAGTGAAATATATTCAGTCTTACAAGGAATTGAAAAAGTGTACATTAACGTAGCCTCACTCTGCTGCTGCTGCTGCTGCTGCTGCTAAGTTGCTTCAGTCGTGTCCAACTCTGTGTAACCCCATAGATGGCAGCCCACCGGGCTCCCCCGTCCCTGGGATTCTCCAGGCAAGAATATTGGAATGGGTTGCCATTTCCTTCTCCAATGCATGAAAGTGAAAAGTCAAAGTGAAGTAGTTCAGTCCTGTCCGACTCTTAGTGACCCCATGGACTGCAGCCAACCCAGGCTCCTCTGTCCATGGGATTTTCCAGGAAAGAGTACTGGAGTGGGGTGCCATTGCCTTCTCCAACCTCACTCTAGGGAAATCCAATTTGTGAAGATTAAATAATGTCAGTAAAGATGTGATGAACTGGACTCTCTTCGCGGAAGCATAAAACAACACAACATTTTGTAAAATATTAAGACAAAATCTCTGGGAAGGTATATTTACTATGACATGTAAATGATTAATACGTAGGTAACATCCAAACTGGTTTCTGGCCCAGCATATATCTGTGGGCATTTGAAGCCTCCATATGAATATTCCATAAATACCTCCAAGTCTAAATGTCCAAACTGGTTTCCTGCAGCCACAGTGCTGATCCCCAAAGCTCGCTGCCTTCTGTTTCAATGACTGGTGCTAATGTATGTCTGTACCTAAGACACAAACCCACCCTCCACGGCTTCTCTCTTGCTTCCTGAATTCTGTCATTCCCACATCTCATCAATTCTACTTTTGTAATATTGCCTGACTCCATCCCTTCCTCTCCTTTTCCACCAGAATGGTCTTCGTTCAGCTCTCATCATTTTACACCTAAGCCAAGTAACAGCTGCTTACCTGGCCCTGGATAGCCAATCTCAGTTCCACCTCATCTGTCCCTTCATTACCATAGGGCTCTTTCTAAAATATTAAACTGGGTCAAATCACTGCTTCATTTAAATTTTCAAGTGGCCCTCTACTGCTGTCAGGTTAAAATCCGAACACCATAGAGGCAGACTTGTGTGAGCTGATCCCTGATCATCAGCTGTCATGTCCTGCCAGTCTAAACGCTTCACTCCATCCATCATAATCTCCCTGTGAATTACACACCGCACCTCTCTGCCTTCATCTATGCCATTGTCTCTGCTTGCCCCCGCCGCCCCACAACCTTTACTGCTCACCAGACAATGTCGCTTTCCCTTTTCAGACCCAACTGACCCAAGATAAAATCTTTGCTTTTAGTGTTGATCAGCCTGAGTTAGTGTATCTCAGAGTTAAGCATGCATCAGTCATCTGGATGGCTTGTTAAAGTTTCCAGGGTTTCCAACGCCCAAGGTTTTGAGTTGGTCGTCTGGGGTGGGGCCTGAGAATCTGTATTTTTACAAGGTTCCAGGTGATGTGGATGCTGTCTGTCTAAGGGCCACACTCTGAGAACCACTTGTCTGGAGAAGTCTTCATTGAAGAAACTCAAGTTTGGCTGGCTGCTCACTTTTTGATTCATTAAACAAGCGTTTGCTCTGTGAATATGTGTCTATTCCAGCCCGTGAATTAGGTCAGGTATTCTGCACAGAGGTATAAAGAGAATCTCTCTCTCTCTGACGGGAAGGAGGCAGGGCAGACTTGTACAGTTCTGCAGGTTGGATACTGTATAAATGGTGCCCAGTGACATACCGCAGTTAAGCCAGAGGTGATGGTCCTGGCCCTCAGAGAAACAAGCCTTTGGTTAGCAGAGCACTGTGATGGATGTCATTATACAAAGAGGCATGATTTTCTCTGAGACACGAGCAGAACCTCTAAACCCAGATATGCACTAGGGCACAGGAGTCAGATGAAGCTTGCTAGAGGATGTGATACTTTCATTGAGCGTGGAAAGGTGAGGAGACGTTATTAGAGGGGAGGGGGAGCAGCAGGGCTGGAAGGAGGCCTCATAGGAGAGACACAGAAGCAGTATATGCCATTGCAAGTAGACTGCTATGGACGGAGAAAAGACTGTCAAGGCCTCCACTCACTTTGTCCAACAGGAGGGGCATTTGCTTAATTTGAAGAAATTTTTTTAAATTATGAAACATTGCATATATTCACACATATACACAATGAAATATTTTGTGTATATATACATATATATTGATATATATACACACAATGGAATATTATTCAGCCATTAAAAGAATGAAAGAGCGCCATTTGCAGCCACACGGATGGACCTGGAGATTATCACACGTAGTGAAGTAAGTCAGACAGAGGAAGGCAAATGTCATGATATTGCATACACGTGGAGTCTAAACTACGACGCAAAACAGAAACAGGCTCACACACTCAGAGAACAGACTCACAGTCACCAAAGGGGACAGGTGGGGCGGGGAGGGAGAAATCAGGAATACGAGCTGACGTATCCACACTACAATATATAAAATAGGTAACCTACTGTATAGCGTATAGACTATGCCAAAGCCTTTGACTGTGTGGATCACAATAAACTGTGGAAAATTCTGAAAGAGATGGGAATACCAGACCAGCTGACCTGCCTCTTGAGAAATCTGTATGCAGGTCAGGAAGCAACAGTTAGAACTGGACATGGAACAACAGACTGGTTCCAAATAGGAAAAGGAGTACGTCAAGGCTGTATATTGTCACCCTGCTTATTTAACTTCTTTGCAGAGTACATCATGAGAAACACTGGACTGGAAGAAGCACAAGCTGGAATCAAGATTGCCGGGAGAAATATCAATAACCTCAGATATGCAGATGACACCACCCTTATGGCAGAAAGTGAAGAGGAACTAAAAAGCCTCTTGATGAAAGTGAAAAAGGAAAGTGAAAAAGTTGGCTTAAAGCTCAACATTCAGAAAACGAAGATCATGGCATCTGGTCCTATCACTTCATGGGAAAGAGATGGGGAAACAGTGGAAACAGTGTCAGACTTTATTTTGGGGGGCTCCAAAATCATTGCAGATGGTGACTGCAGCCATCAAATTAAAAGACGCTTACTCCTTGGAAGAAAAGTTATGACCAATCTAGATAGCATATTGAAAAGCAGAGACATTACTTTGCCCACAAAGCTCTGTCTAGTCAAGGCTATGGTTTTTCCAGTGGTCATGTATGGATGTGAGAGTTGGACTGTGAAGAAGGCTGAGCGCTGAAGAATTGATGCTTTTGAACTGTGGTGTTGGAGAAGACTCTTGAGAGTCCCTTGGAGTGCAAGGAGATCCAACTAGTCCATTCTGAAGGAGATCAACCCTGGGATTTCTTTGGAAGGAATGATGCTAAAGCTGAAACTCCAGTACTTTGGCCACCTCATGGAAGAGTTGACTCATTGGAAAAGACTCTGATGCTGGGAGGGACTGGGGGCAGGAGGAGAAGGGGACGACCTAGGATGAGATGGCTGGATGGCATCACGGACTCGATGGATGTGAGTCTGAGTGAAGTCCGGGAGTTAGTGATGGACAGGGAGGCCTGGCGTACTGCGATTCATGGGGTCGCAAAGAGTCAGACACGACTGAGCGACTGAACTGAACTGTATAGCGTAGGAAATCTGTTTAATATTCTATAATAATCTAAGTGGGAAAAGAATTTGGGAAAGAATAGACATGTATGACTGAATCACTTTGATGTACACCTGAAATTAACACAACATTGTTGATCAACTATGCTCCGACATAAAGGAAACAGGGTTTTTAAAAGGGATATGAAACAATATTACAGACACACAAGGGCCCACCATTCAGCTTTGCTCTATTAGCTCCACCTCTCCTTTTTAAGAAATAAAACAAGGAAACACAGCGACCTATCTCCCTCTCTCTCCCCCAGCCCCCTCCCCCTCCCCCTCCCCGCCTTCACCTCCCCTCCCCCCCATCACCAAGCTAGCCACTATTTTACAGCTGGCATCTTTTTCCCATGCATGTTTTTGCACTTTTACTATGTAAGTGTACAGGCATTTACATCTTAATGAGAGACTCAGTCCAGGACATTACAGCAGAAATTACTGCGCTTGCCTGGACAGGCTTCCTGCGGAGAGGCAGGGAGCAGCAGGCAGCCAGGGCCTGTCAGACCATCTCCTCTCCACGGGGGGTGGGAAAAAGCAGGCCTTGGGCTAGCTTTGCATGGTGCCACTGGGCGGTGCAGCGGGGGGTCAGGGGAGAGGGGTGTGAATCGGAAAATCGCATTCTGCTAGTTCAGCTGATTTTAAAAGCGAAAATGAAAACGCATGCTGTCTTGCCGTCAAAGATGTCAAACACACAGGACCAAGAACGTGGTACTGACGAGCTCGGTCACTGTGCCCAGCCTGCTGGGTTACTCACACAAGGTGAGTGTGTACATGGGGGTGCAGCATGTACCGTGGGTGCAAAGAGTTCGAAAACACCTGGCTACCTCCTACCAGGACCGAAGACGGCCTTTGATTTCGTTATCTGCAAAATGGCAAGACGTGACCTGCTGCCCCCTGGCTTAACAAGGGATGTGGTGATGGCATGGAGCTGAACTTCCTTCTCACTGGGAGGAGCTAGTCATGAAAAGTCGTGGGGCGTCCCCGGGGCCGCTAGTGGTAAAGAACCCACCTGCCAATGCATGAGATGTAAGAGAGGCAAGAGATGAGGGTTCAGTCCCTGGGCTGGGAAGATCCCCTGGAGGAGGGCATGGCAGCCCACTCCAGTGTTCTTGCCTGGAGAATCCCAGGGACGGGGCAGCCTGGTGGGCTACAGTCCAGAGGGTCGCAAAGAGTCAGACACAACTAAAGTGACTTAGCACAGCACAATGAAAAGTCTGTACGGTTACCAAATGCATGATCCTTCTCCTCCTAAAGTCAGGAAAGAGAGTGAGAGAAGAGAGACAGGCAGATACAAGGAAAGAAAAACTGGTTTCCTTTTCAACCTCGACCTTCCCCTTTCCCCCACCTTGATTTCTTATGACCCCCTCTTAGTGGTATTTACAACGCCTTCACCGCTTAGTTCCTTTAAAAGTCTACAGTTTAGCTCCTTTTTATTTTTCCTTTTTCTCTGCGTAGGGATGCCAAAGTTTGAAAATCATTGCAGTTGGTGGGAGGAGCCCTCGAAAAGCTTTGTGTAGTTTGCGTTGTGCGTATGCATACACTATTCATCTGTGCGTTATTTACCTATTGCCCATGGACCGCATCACTACATTCCCAGCCAATGTTCTCCATGTAAAAACACCACGAGATTTGTTTTTGCTTATACAGATCCTGTCTCCTGGAAATTTGGCTAAATGTCTTTGCTGGGTTTCCATTCATATATATATGTATGTGTGTGTCTGTATAACATATGCACACGTATATATTTACTCATATATATGCACATACATGAGCTTCCCTGGTGGCTCAAGGGTGAAGAATCTGCCTGCAGTGCAGGAGACCCGAGTTTGATCCCTGGGTCGGGAAGACCCCGCCTGGAGGATGGCATGGGAACCCACTCCAGCATTCTTTCCTGGAGAATCCCATGGACAGAGGAGCCTGGTGGGCTACAGTCCATGGGGTCACAGTCAGACACGACTGAGTGACTCAGCAGCAGCAGCAATGTATGCACACACATATTCATATGTACACATGTATATGAATATGTATATAATGTATTTTTACGCACATCCGCACACCTCACAAACATGTGTGTGCATGTGTGTTTGTTGAAATGCAGTTTGAACTGCATGGCTAATAAATTAATACATTATCCTTGGTCAACGCATTCTTCACAAAGTTCATGACACCGGTCTCTCCTGACCCTAACGCCACCTTAGTAACACAAAGCTCATCACTACAGACTGGAGGCCTCCACTGCTTCCAGTTGGCTGCAAAATCAGCTCCTCCAAAGCACCACCCTGACCATGCCTCTTCAAAATGGAAAAGCCTTTAACAGCTACCTGATTCTGGCCAATCTTCTAGGTGCCTCCACTCCATTCCTTTATAACCAGATCTCACTTTGCTTGCGGATGCAAAGTATGTTTCCCAGCTACATTTTTCAGATTCTTTTGCAACCAGAAGTTAGTAGATGAGACTGCAGGCAGAAACTATGAGGGGAAATTCAGAGAAAGTCTCCTAGAGCGTGAAACCACCTGGTAATGCGTGCCTTTTGCCCCTCTCTTCCCATCTTCCCTGATGCCTTGAATTTATGTGGGAGGGCTAGAGGTCTAGCAGCTATGATCACCCAGGAGGTAACCCTGAAGATAAAGTCATATGCTTGAGAACAGACAAACAGAAAGATAGAAGGTACCTGAGTCCCTGATGATAACAGAACTACCCCCAACTGCCCTGGAGAGAAAAATAAATCTTGTCTTTTTTTACTGTTATTTAAGATTTTCGGCAATAGGCAGGCCCAACATAGTGGTTTGTTCTCTCTCCAATTCTATCTATTTCTCTGCTCTGGCCAGTGTAATATGATGATCAGTTTTTTATTCTTCTTTTAAACATTTATTCGTTTTTTAATTGGAGGATAATTGCTTTACAAGATGCTGTTGGTTTCTGCCACACATCAACACAAATCGGCCATGGGTATACATATGTCCTTTCCCTCTTGAATGTCCCTCTCATTTTCCAATCCATTCCGCCCATCCGTTTTGCCACAGAGTACCAGATCTTCTTGGGACAAGAGCTTACAGATAGAAAGGTTTGCATCTGCACCCAGCCCTACCGCTGCAACATCCTCAGGCCCTGTTCCTCATCCCTCCTCCTCAGTTACCCTGTCTGGAAACTGAGAAGAAGAATATGCACATTAAAGGCTTTGCTGTTTTCCTTTCACCCGGTTTCTTGGTTGCTATTGGCCCCAAAGCATCAACAGAGAAAATAACTGAGGGAGGGAGAAGGAGATAAAATTCAAACCAGGATGTGTTCCCACTTGTTCACAGCCCTTGTCAGCAATTTCGGGGTCGAAAGGATTCAGGTTGCTAATTTTCAAAAGTCACAGGGAAAAGGTATCAACAACCGGACTTCAGTTATTGACATTTCACTCTCATTTGTAAGCATACCTGAAATCTGAGCAAACACGTGTTGCATTTTCCAAACACCCCTTGCCCTGTAGATAGATGCATACATACATACACACACATGAAGATTTCAAGAACGTTGGCCCTGGGGGAATCACTTGTCCCAAGTCCCTGGAATGGAGAAGTCACACAATTCTTGGTATTTGCCATTTGGATACATTGACTAGTAATGAATGACTTGAAGAAACAGTTCCTTTTAAATGGCACTGAATTTCAAAAAAGCAAATTCTGCTCAGACTCTTCCATCCTGCAATTTCATTTCTGCTCTTCTGCACACTAACCTAAATTGGCTGGATACAAATCCTGCTGAATTAAATTTGATTTGATGAGAACATTTGCGTGTCCGTGCAGGCAGAGTGCAGTATGTGTGGGTTTTTAAAATGTTATTTTAAATGTTCTTTGGCGAATGATTCAGCTTTGCCATAGCTTCAGGAGTGAACTAAATTTTTGGTCCTGTGGATACACCTTGTGAATGAACTAGATCGTGGCCCTTTGCTGGGAAATCACTGAAGAAGCAGTTTGTTTTTTTCCTGAAGAGAAGCCACACAGCCTCGGAGGCAAGAACACTGGGCGCAGCGCACCCCCTGGACCACTCTGAGATGGGCTGCACCCACAGGCACGGAGCCCAGGGATAAGGAGGCCGACTGCACTACACCATCGTGTCGACTTGAGGGCATTGGGCATCTGTGGATTTGGGTGTACCGGGGGGGGGGGGGGACCGGGAACTATGCTGCGCCTTTAAACCCTTGCTGCCTCTGCCTCCTGTGACCCTCTCTTACCATCACCCGACACTGTTTAAAACCCCCTCCTGGCTCTTCTCGGTCAAGCTTCCTCATCAAGCTCTAACAAGCAGGCCTGGCCACTGGGTCATATCTGCCTGGGCCCAGGACACCAGCAAGCGTTTCAACCCAAATGATAACCTTCCATGTTACTGCCGGACTTTCTAAAACACACGAACAGAAAAACTCAAATAGACTTGGCTCCAAGTATTTCTGGGGGAGAAAAGTCCATTTTAAAGGATGCTTTATTCAGGTCACTAAAGGCCAGAATTCCAACCTCTCACCAGAAGTTCCACTCTGAAAAGATACAGAAGAAGGACTCTTGCATTTCACAGGTCCCCAAAGAGCATTCAGATGAAAGAGCAGAGGTTAAAAAATTATGGACAATTTCCTGAGCATTATCCACAGTCCATGTCCAAGAAATGCATGAATCAAGTATTGTGCTTGGGACCTCAACCCCTAGAAATCCCCTACATTTTCCTCTAGCTGCATTATGGGCCAGAAGGTATTCAGGGGTTTTGTTGTCTGAAATTCTCTGAGGTTTTTTTTTTTTTTTTCTAGTTTTGGTAATTATTGAACAAAGAAACTGTTAGAAAAGCAGCCTCTTGTCTTGTCCAACTTTGCATAATGACTATAAACCCCACTCAACAGAGTGCACGTGGCTTTAAGAAAGACCATCAGTATTTTCAGTATTTCAGGAAGTTCTCAGTAATTTTTTTTGCTCTCAGCTACTTTTTTTTCGCTTCATTTTCCTTTGTTGCTTTCATTTTTTAACAGAGGTAGAATTTACGTATAGCAAAAAGGAGACGGGTTTTGACAAATGCCAGGTAGCACACACGTCTATGAAGACAGACATTTCTATCACCCCAGAAAATTCCCTGTGCCCCTGCCCAGCCAAGCTGGTCTCTCCCCCGAGTAACCACTATTTTGACTATCACCACAGAATCGTTGTGCCTTTTTTAGAACAAGGTAAAAATGGATGAATACAGTATAGTTTTTAAGTGACTAATGTCTCATGTTTTAAGCATCTATAAAACACCTCTTAGCTTCCTTAACTGCAGGTTGAGGGGCCTGCCCTGTGAAAACAGTGGGCAAGTCTTCTGAGGAGTCGCAGGTTTCCTGGGGGCCTAGAAGCCACCTTGATTGGGGGTGGGTGGAGGGCAGGCAGAAGCCTGGGCTTCTCTCCTCCCAACAGAACAGCTGGACTTTTCTGTATCTTACAAATTGCCTTTCACTGGAAGACTGCATTCAAGTATTTTTTGTAAAAAAAATAATAATAAAAAAAATTTTTTTTTAAGTTGGAGAAGTGCAGGTCTAGCCGATTCTTACCCATCCCTCTCCCTGGAACATTTTATAAATTACAAATCGTGTTTCTGATATGAGAGCCGGGACTGGCCCTCTGGAGGGAAGGCTGGGAGACAGCGGCAGCCAGACGAGGGGCCCCCGGGGAGGCCAGGGCCCCGAGCTCTGTAATATTAGCACTGGCGACAATCAGATAGCGCCACCCCAACCGAGGCGGCTGGACAATAGGCCAGAGGCGCTGGCGATGGCAGGCACAAAGACAGCATTCAGAAGGCCCGGCTCCACCGTCAGCCAGGGCTGCACAGACGCCACAGACCCCGGCCCAGCCAGAATGTCACCTCGCCGCCAGAAAGCCATCTTTCCTGGTTAGCTTTTAAACTGCTAAAAATAATAAACACAGAGAGGGAAGTGCTGACACGATCTTAACTGCGGAGACAAACTGAAACCGTTGCTACAATAACGTCAACAAACTGGGTTCCGAATGACATCCTAGCATTCCAAATACTCAACAGTGGGGGACTGGAGGGAGGCTGGGAGCCTTGTCGGTGTAGAAAGTGGGTCTTCACTGCACAGTTGCTCTCGTCTACCTGACTCGCTCCAACCCAGGGTAGAGATGTGATCCTTCTGCCTTCTTTAGCACTCAAAGAAGAGAGGTTGGAGGGAACTCTGGTTCTCCGTCCACCATTTTTCCACATAACAAATGACAAGCAGGCTCCTTTCTGTGCCCAGTTATTACTTTTTCTCCCCAAGTGAATTCGAAGCATCCTTTTCTCCATCATGTTTATTTTGAACCTGCTGAATGCTTTGTATTTCTCAACACCTACAGAGTTCAAAACTCTCTTAAATAACACCAGTAATGCATAAGGAGAAGACCATTCCCAGAACGCTGCAAAGTGACAATCACAGAATCACGAGTCTGCAAACAAGCGCAACATCTGACCTGCCGATCCATGAGACCCCGTGTGGAACTTGGCACCCACGCAGGACGGCCAGCGGGAGGGAGACTGCAGATCTGGAAAGAGAGAAACACAAGAAGATAAATAAAAGTGTGTGTGTTTTTTTAAAGTTCCCCAGCATTTGCTTAATCCGCCACTGTTCTTCTTTCTATGTTTGGATAGGGTCTGGTTTCAGGGCTGGCTCTGATTTTGAATACATGCAAAGAGACTTAGATAAAGTCCCATTCCAAAGAGGAGCCGGTTTCAGAGAAAGGGACTTTAACACAGGATTCTAATAACACATTTTGGGATGGGACAGGGTTTCTGAGTCCCAAGGACCTACTTTTCTGTGCACAGGATTCCCGGCCTTGGAAGAGGTCTAAAAGGCAAACATGAATCTTAAACAATTTAGAACTTCTGTGCTAAACACTGTGCAGCTGGGTGTCAGAAGATGGTCCCCAGGGTAGGTCCTAACACGCCCCAGCTGCGGCTGTGCCCCTGTGAGTCGGCCGGGGGCGGGGCCGAGAGGACCCCACGGAGACGCTGGATGGTGGCAAGTGCGGTGATGCTGGGGACACTTCCCCCGGGCCTCTCCCTGAAGGAGAAACCAGGGCATTCGCTCTCGCAAGAGATGACGCCTCCAGGTGCCTGTCTGCACAGCAAGCGAGGGGCTGCTCTTCCAGTGACTGTGGGCCCATGACTGCTGTTGTGAGCAGCTTAGAAATCACGGGGAAGCAGAGCTTGGCGAGGGCGAGACAAACATCTGGGTCCCCTCTACCCAGAATGGACCATGGACCTGTTATTATCCACTCTTTTCAAAAAAACATCAAACAAAATGGAGCATAGGTATAATCTCCTTGACGACCTACTCCAAGGTCAGATCACCAGTTTGTTTGTATCTTTCCAGGAGGCTTTCCCCCCCTTTAAACACTTACAATATGATCTGTTCTCCATTTGGGCTCAGTGTTACGTGTGTGACCTGACTGTGTTGAGAGTGCTAAGTTTTAGCTCAGCCTTAGCTCACTGCCTTTCCACCAAGCACCATCAAAGCCGCTGTCATGCCACTAAACTGGGTGCTGCTTGTGTGTGTGTGCGTGCATACGCAGGTGTGCGTGTGCAAGTTTTCCCGGCATCTCCACTCAGCTCCTCAAGATGCTGCTCTTTCCTCTATACTCTGGCTCCACGCAGAGTGAACATTAGGTGTGTTAAAAGGCAAAACGTTTGCTAAAAATTCATCTGCTTATTATAAATCTTCTTCCCTTTTCAATCAATATCAAGGAATTGGCAAGGCAGGAAGAAGGTTGTGTCTGTAACTGCTGCGGCTTTAAATGTGAGTAGATACACAACCGCTATCTTCAACACTAATACCTAAAAACAAGCTTTGCCTTTCTATAAAAATAATATTGAATCTCAACTTATTTTTTGAGCGTATAAATCTGATTTGGATTTTAAAGTCTATGCATGAACCCGAGTCAGTGAAAACAAGCTAAACATTCTCAATAATTAATGATGACAATAAGCAGTTTAATATATAACACTTCCTAAGCACATTTTGTGGGCTGGGTTCACTAATTTTCTCACCGAATTTCATTTAATTTAATCCTCACAATGCTTGTATGAGGTAGGCATTATTAATAACCCCGTTGTTCACATGAGGAAAAGAGAGGCAGAGAAAGCTGTAAACATTTGTCCAAAGACAAATGTGAAAAAGAGACTAGCTGGGATGCTCACTCAGGCAGTAAGATGTCAGGGGTCTCATTCTGAATTACTGAGAACAAGCTCAGATCTAAAGACGAAAACAGCAGAGAGGAAAACTGGAAAACAGTGTCACTGAGGTGGCTTCCAAATTTTGCTATAATACAAACGGACAGCATCTCTTTCATGGTGTGGTTCAAACCAAGAACAAACCAAATTAGAGTTCTCCAAGCAGACAAATTCAAAGCAATTTCCTAGTGATGAAGGAAATTTAAAGTAGCAAGGTCAAGCCCCAGACCTTTCCAACTTAAACAGTTCCATCTTTAATTCTTCTTCTCTTCAGAAAACAGGGAGCTGTGGATTTGCTCATGGCTCAAAGAAGGCATCCTGGTTTGTTTATACAAGATTCAAAGCAAAAATGAGAATCACTCCTTGGAACAACTTTAGCCCAGAATGTGTGTTCTTGACACGCTTTCAACTGGGACACAAATATATTAGCAGTGTGGTTATTTTGTACTTCCAAAAGATTCTTTTTTATAACTGATTCATATTTATGTTTGGAAGACATTTATTTCTGGGCATGAAACAGTTCATTTTGTTAAGCCATCTGACCTGAGGTAAGGTTGGCACCACTTCCCGTGACTGCTCCCAATTAATGCAAATTGAAGGTGAAAGGATAAATAAAGCTCCTTTAACTCGGTTTATTAATATGTTATTTATAAATGACTCTTGGTCTATTTTTTTTAGCCTATAACTATGTACAAATGAACTCTAAAGAATGAACCAGAGAATACATGATGCGTATTTTATTGCAAAGTTTTCATTTAAAAGGGTTACTCTTACAGCAAAAAATGAATGTCATCTACCTCTCTATCTTCTGTTCTTAGGTGTCTTGTCTGACCCCATAGAGCCTGATACTGACCAACTCCACTGCATTCATGGCGCATCCTCAGCCCTACCTGCCCCTTGGAGCTCCTCTTCCCAAAGAGGTTCAGTCTTGCCTCCTTTAAACTTGGTTTTGGTCATGTGACTTGCTTCAGCCAATGGAATGTTAGCAAGTATGCTGCATGGAGAAGTCTGGAAAAGCTCTTGCTACGTTCACGTGTTTTCTTTGCTCCTCTGTAACTGCTCTCAGAAGGCACCAGGACTAGCCTGTCACGCCTGAGAAACACAGAATGGAGCTGACTCCTGCCTCAACCGAGACCACTCTAGACCAGCCTAGAGCAGCCAAGCCCCACACATAGGAGAGCACCCAAGATGCTCAGGACCACTCAGCCGGCCCCAGATGTCCAGGAACAAGGGCAGCCCTGCTTTTGTTTGTTTGTTTGTTTAACTTATAAATTCAAATTCCAACAATTCACTTCTCATATGCTTTATACCTTTCATTTGCATCTGTTAGTAAGCCTTCTCAGTTCCTCTATAATCGGTTATCATATAGTCATTAAAAAGGGAGTAAATGCATAAAGTCTAGCAAAAAATCAATCCCTTAGGCTTGTTGTCCTTCTTATCCTCCAGTTCAGGTCCTGCCCTCAGGGGCAGCCTCTCAGTCACACCTGGGCCCCTCTGTGATGGACAGCACACCACACAAGGCATTCACTGGCACAGAGAGCTCCATCTGCAGGAATATCTGAGAGTCAGAGCAGACACTGGGCTTGAAGGTTAGAAAGGGCCTGAATAGCCAGAAAAGGATGTTTAGGTAGCAAGAGAAATGGAAGCAAAGTGCACAAACGGCGGAGGGAGGGAGCAAGTGTTCTGGTTAGACTTAGAGGTTGTGTATTTGGGAGAAAGACACAGGGAAGGAAAAAAGGCAAAAAAGCTGCAAAGGTGAGAACTTGAAAGAGCTGGGACCCCTGAAAAGAAAGGATAACTATGTGATGTTTGTGACCGACTGTTTGTGACCCCACAGACTGTAGCCCGCCAGGCTCCTCTGTCCAGTGAGATTTTCCAGGCAAGAATACTGGAGTGGGTTGCCGTTTCCTTCTCCAATTATGTGATGTAACAGGTGCTAATTATCCCTACAATAGTAATCATCTTACTATATATAAATGTGTCAATGTACCATGTTACACACCTTAAATTGACACAATGTTATATGCCAAATACATTTTGCTAAAAAAAAAAAAGAAAGAAAAAGAGCTTGGAGCCCAATCCAAGCAGATTTGACTTCTTTCTGTTCTGAAGGCAATGGGGAAATGAATTGGTTCTGAGCAGAGAGCAATATGACCCAAACTGTGTGTTAGAAATATTACTCTGATAAAACCTATGGGGTAGATGGGAGGGAGAGAAACAGATGAGGGATTTGTAATTCAGCACAGACCTCGGGGAGCTCACAACCTTCTTGAACACACTGACAGGAGTCTGTGTAGACATTCAGTTTTCCTAGAAATAGGACAGAGCGTTCACATGGTTTTCAACGGAGCCCATGATCCTTGACCTTATCCAACACTGTAAATGCCAGAAGCAGGGCATGATCTAGCGAGCAGGGTCAAAACTGCAACAGTGGCAATGGGGATGGAAAGGGGCAAACAGGCATAAACATTCGTAAGGCATTATCGCAAATAATCTATTAACAGATGAATAGGAAGAGAAACGAAACAAGAGCAAGGGCTACTAAAAGGTTTGATTCTGTAAATGAAGTATAATGTATGAAAACACTGAATCACTGCGTCGCACACCTGAAACTGATGCAATATTGCAGATCAAGTATAGTTGATTTTTTTTTAAAAAACAAGGGAACAGAGAAAATAAATCAAAGGTTTAATTCTGGGCTATTTCCACCTGCTGTTCCTTTCTCCTCCCTATGAAATGGAGGAAGCAACTCATGTTTCCAAGATACCATAAAGAGCTCCTAAGCTAAAAATTTCCAAGATAAACACAAGGCGTGGACATCCCGCTGTCCCCTTCCCATGCCATCACAGATATTACTAATCAAACGCAAGCTTTCCATCCTGCCGAGTCCAACACAATCCCCAAACCCTTCTCAGCTAGCTCCCTTCCGAGGCAGCCACTGTTTTTCTCTAGAGTGACCATCTTTAGTTATAGCATTCACTTTCTTTGGTTTCATAGGATGAAGCACCAATGAATGGATGTACATAGCATAAAGTATTAATACTAATAGGATCTGTATATACATATTTATGTGCATATTGGGAAATATGGGAAACTTACACACAATCAGGTCACCTGCTAGATCTTATTCAAGTTCATGAGTTCACGTAAATGTTAACTCAAAGCAATTAAATATAGATTTGAATGAAGCTGAATTAGGGGGAAATTTTGGTATGCATGAAAACTTACTCTATTATTAAATAATCATAGTAAAAGTTGAAAATTAGCACATGTCATCACAATCAACTGCTAGTGATCCCACTGTCTGGTGAAGTCTCAGGCAAGTAGGTATGTAATGTTACCACAAGCCATCCTTCTATCCTTCTAAAGTATGATGAGTTGGTCGGTATTTGAAAGTCACTAGAGCAGTTTTATAATTCTGGGTGTTTTGGGTGAAGTTATGGGACCATAATAAAGACAGATTCGGATAAGCCAAGCTTTTTCTACTTGTACTTTTGATCAACAAGAAGGTAATTGCTATCTATATGAACATGAAGACTCCCTGCTCCCTTGAACCCCAAACCCCATAGTTTAATCTGTTCAATTCCAAAGATACATCTTTTAGAAACTTGTGTATATATAAAAATATTCCAAGAAAAGAAAAGAAAATCTCTAATGTAACAAATTCCCAGCAGTAATTATCTGACCATGACCCACAATAAGAAGTCTGTCCTAATCTAAAACACACGTCCAGATATTCAGATGTGTCCCAGGTAAAGAACCTGCCTGCCGATGCCGGAAATGTAAGAGATGCAGGTTCACTCCCCGGGTCAGGGGTCCCCTGGAGGAGGGGATGGCAGTCCACTCCAGTGTTCTTGCCTGGAGTAGCCATGGGCACGGGAGCCTGGTGGGCTACAGTCCGTAGGACAGAAAAGAGTCAGACACGACTGAAGCGATTTAGCGTGCACACGCACACGCATATCTAACAAAAGCAAAAGGTGAGATCATACTCTTGCTCATGTGATGCATTTGGATATTTCCTATTTCATTAACACTATCCTATTCTTTATAATATAGTATTTCATTAAAGAAAAATGACTAATAACCTACTAAATTGATTTCCTTACCCACAAATAGGGCCCAACCCACAGTGTAAAAGGCACTGCTGTAGCAAAATAAAGTGCCCCGACTTCATTCACCAATGTAAACATACCCACAAAAGAGCAATCCTGGGCAACTAAGCAGGAAAAAAAATCTCTTGGCTCTCTGTCTAGTATCCTGGATGAAACTAAGGTTTGCTGAGCCAATTTTTGTACTTGGTGGTTGACAATGACTGAGAACTGAAAGGCGGAGATCAAATCCTCACTCTCCTTCTCAACACATCTCTTCCGCTGGGTCATTTGTACCGTGCAAGTATCAAGCTATTCAATTTTGCTGTCATTTACTGTTCTTTTTCCAACAGCAATGGAAACGCAGGATCGGCTTACTGTCTCCTCTGTTTGGTAGAACTCGATTATTCTCTCTCCTGCCCCTTTGAACAAAGATGGCATTCATCCCTCTGGAAAACCACCCCCAGGGGATCTGCAAACAAAGCCTGGCAAGAAAACCACTACCCACGAAGGAGCAACAGCAGAACCGGGTGTTGAGGATGTCTGTCCAGATTACAGACCAGAGCGAACTTTGTAACGATTCTTTTGGCCAAGTGTACACAGCTGGAATTGGAGCAGTGTAATTAACTGTAAAGACAGACAGTAAGAGGATATATGCCTCTGAATTCAGTGGCAGCTACCCCCAAAAAATCTATTTCTTAAAATATTAAAAACTATTTCCTCTTTCTAACAGGAAAAAGTGAACAAGGACTACAGAATCATCATATAGGAGAATCCTTAGAGGCTTTCTTGCCAGTCCTCTGGTGCCAGAATATCCTTTCTTACCTGTGACTTCTTCGACATTCACCCACTTACTGCGTGCCCTTTCCCACTCATCCGACTTGTAAAATGTTAGTGAGGGCATCAAAAGCCTGAAGTTTTTCACTTCCACATTCTTTTATTCAGCACTTCTTCTTCTTTGAATTTATCTTATATAAATGATTATGGATATATATCCATACATTTATATATATTTATATCCATATATATCCATATATTTATATATATATATACACACACACACATTCACACACATGAAGCCTCAGTGACAGAGATGCTCAGGTAATGTTATCTATAATGGCAAAGGTCTCAAAGAATATACAATTAATTGCTAAAGTGGTCATCTTTGAGCTGTGGGTTATTGGGATTCAAATTTTATTCTGTATGCTAAGTTACTTCACTCGTGTCTGACTCTTTGTGACCCCATGGACTGTAGCCCGACAGACTCCTCTGTCCATGGATTCTCTAGGCAAGAACACTGGAGTGGGTTGCCATGCCATCCTCCAGGGGATCTTCCTGACCCAGGGATCGAAATTGCATTTTACATCTCCTGTGTGGGCAGGCAGATTCTTTACCACTAGCACCACCTGGGGAAGCCCTTTATTCTGTATGTAGTGATGTGTGGTTTAGTTGCTAAGTCATGTCTGACTCTTGTGACCCCATGGACCTGCCAGGCTCCTCTCTCCATGGGATTCTCTGGGCAAGAATACTGGAGTGGTATGGAGTAGGTATCGCTATTTCCTTCTCCAGGGGATCTTCCCGACCCAGGGATCAAACCTGGGTCTCCTGCATTGCAGGCAGATTCTTTACCAACTGAGCTATGAGGGAAGCCCATTTATTCTGTATACTCACCCGTATTTTCCAAATTTTCCAAAATAAAGACTAAGGAATTGAAAAGAACACGTCTGTGCTTGTTCCTGTTACTGAGACACTGGTGAATCTCCAGGCACACGTGTGATCAGGCTCTGAGACACTATAATATCTCATGAAACTGAATATCTATCTATACATGTCTGTATATATATACACACATATATATTTATGAACAGCAATTTCATCCTCAAACTCAACAGAAATGCATACACATTTTCACCAAAAGATCTATATAAAAATGTCCATAGCTGTACTTCTCATAGCCCAAGCTGGAGACAATTAAAATATTCATTATCCAGTAGAAAGGATATATGCCCACAATGAAATATAAATCACAAATGATGGAATGCCTCACAAACATAATATTAAGCAAAAACAAGTCAGACATAAGGAGTACATTCTACATGAGCCCCTTATGTAAAACTCAAAAAAGGCAAAACTAATCTGTAGTTTTAGAACTTAGGAAAGTTCAATCTTTGGGGGCAGAAACTGAGGGGGAAGAGGGACAGTTTGTTCTTCCCGTAGTGTTCAGTTTCATGATGTAAATGGTGGCTGGCTACATGGGTGCTTATATTTTGTGAAAATGTATCAAGCAGTATGAGGATGACTTGTATACTTAGTTGCAACACATTAAGAGTCCCTGGAACCATTTTTCCGAGTAACCCCCATTTTTAATGTAACGGATACATGCATTTTACAGTATGTTTAATGGAATGTATGTACATTTTGCTTCAAAAATAAGTTTGTGAGACTTTAATAAATAGCTCATGTTCCCCACTTAGCAGTCATAAAAACACTGGCATACATGGTAAAGAGCAGTGATAGGACCTAAAGTACACATAGGATAAATTTCAGACATCTCGTGGAGTGTAGAGCAATGTTGTCAGTTATGAAAGGTAGAAAGAAACAGCCTGAAATTACCAGAGTCTTCTGCAAAGAGGTTGTTTAGCATGTTATTCATTTTTCCTTCTTGTAAAGAATAGCAAAAAATTTTGTGTGTGTGTGCATAGCTGCAGGAAATGACCAGCAAAATTTGTATAATGGTTCCCTCTTACCCCTGGCTCCTAGAAAACTCAGCCCTAAATCTGTGCATACCCGCAGGTCAGTGGCTTTCAAACTTTCTTTTTACTATGGCCACAGTAAGAAACACACTTTATATCATGATTCAAGATACAAATACACACATACATTTGTTAACATACAATTTGGCAAATAATACCCTTACTTTGTGCAATATCCTCTGATATTTTCTATTCTAGCCCTTCATATCCTATTCCATTAAAAATTGTGACCACTCACTTAAATGATTTCATGGACCAAGGTTGCCACTAAATTTGAAAAATATTTTCTAGAGTTCCTGGTAAATATAAAAAGTTACTGAATATGCAATGGTCTATATTTGCATATCAATCTAATCTCCAGCTCATTATTAGGGTCTACCGCTGTTTTCTTTTGCTTCTCGCTTCTTCTTATCCTTCATAGCTTATGTTAACTTATTCTAGTATATGGATCTTTCTAAGCTATCATCATCTTTTCCAGAACAAGCTCCCTGAACTGCTTTCAAAGTCACGTGGTAATCAGTGAAGACAGAACCGGGAGATGAAGGTCCTCCCAAGGCAGCAGGGCCTGCTTCTCTGGGAACAGGAAGCACAGTTCCTGCAGGACAGACACTTCCGGTGGCACCACTGCAACACTCTCTGCAGAGAGGGCACATGGTGACGGGGACCCCAGGAAGGGAGCTCACCTCTAACTTTCCAGGGAACAATAGACACTCTTGCTTTCCATGAAGTTCTCCTGCATTTCCGACAGCTGGGAGAGAGCGCGCCAGCTCATTCCAAGAAACACAAAGACACTTTTGAAAGAGGAACAAAGGGTTCTACAGTTGACAGTGAAGAATAGCATGAGCATCTCTGCGTCTCTGTGATAAAGGAGTTCATGCTCTTGAGTTTCCTTTATCTCTCTTTTCAGGGTGTAAAGTCCTTCTCAGGTCATCGAAGTGGTGTGTCTACAGGAGAACGAGCAACATGTTGGGAGGAGCCAGTCCAGGCATGTGGGAAGTAACTTTATCTTTCTAACCCAGGGAACACATTTTGCCTTAATAAAACTTGAAAAAAAAAAAAAAAAAACATTTTCTCAGGTCCTATCAAACAAAACTTTCCCTGCACAAGGTCTTGGATCACTTTTGGGCAAGGTGCCATCTTGGCTTATCCTCCAGGCCCCAAAGAAAGAAAAATATGTTTTGGGCCAGAGCACCAAGGTTCACTTTGGTAATGCTGTTTTTGTGAGGACAATACTGTGGGCAATACTGTGGACAATAAGAGGGGTGTGAATATGACTGGTTCTTTCCCTTTAGCAAAAAAAGGACCTTAAGGAATATAACAGAGCTGAAATGGCTTAATGCTTTCCTAGGACATGGGGCCTAGGCTTAGTTTCTGCTTTCGCTCCAAGAGAGCATGGATGTTCCCAAGGAAATGACCAAACATGCAAACTAAGATTTACATGCACGGATGTCTACGGAAGAATTTGTCTTAGTGGCATGAAGTCAGAAGCAGTCCATAAGTTTCAGGCTGGCAGGAAGACTTTTAAAACGTAACTGTGCAATCATTAAAACGAATACTTAACCACGTGAGAAATAACCACAATAAAACGTTCAATGTAAAAAGCAAGATGAAAACTACAGATAACAAAAAATGAATTCAACCGTGTTAAAGCATGTATGCATTACATCTGCACAGAAAAAGACTTGGGAAAAACACTCCAAAATATTAAGAGGAGCTACAAATACTGGCTAGAGAAATCAAGAGTGAACATTAAATTTATTTTGTATTCTTATTTCTTAGTTATCATTTATATCTTTTTACTTACTTATCTCTTATTTATTATTATCTCTTTTTCCCCAAAATTTCCATTATACACATGGATTGCTTTTACAACTAGATAAAAGCCACTGTAAAAAATGTAATTGATGTATTTCTTTATAAATTCTAAGTTGTTTTTAAATGATTGTAATTTGTTCATTCACTGACTCATAAATATCTGTAAACTTTGTCCCTTTTCTTTTGACTCATGAGAACTTCAGGAGTTAAATTTCTAACTTAACAGGGAGAACAGAAAGACCGAATGCCTCAGTGAATCTTATGCAAAGACAAAAAAAAGTGAAACAGGTTCTTACCCTCTGAACATATTTGTATGAAGGAAAACCACCTTAAAAGACCCGGTTTTTCTAATGTATATCTTTTTCATGTGGATTGTGTGGACCAACTTAATACTGTTGCTTATTAATAATATTAAGGGTTTAGATGGCCCATCTGCAAGCCCACCCAGTTAATGTAAATGTCACACACGCATGCATTCCCTTGGCAGAGTTCCCCAGCCTTACAGCAACTGACGTCGTCCAGCTGGCTAAGGCAAAAGCGAGCAGCAGAGTAACCTCTCTGTGTGTGTGCTCAATCGCTCAGCCGTGTCCGACCCTCGGCGACCCCATGGACTGTGGCCCACCAGGCTCCTCTGTCCATGGGATTCTCCATCAATCGCTCAGCCGTGTCCGACCCTCGGCGACCCCATGGACTGTGGCCCACCAGGCTCCTCTGTCCATGGGATTCTCCATCAATCGCTCAGCCGTGTCCAACCCTCTGCGACCCCATGGACTGTGGCCCACCCGGCTCCTCTGTCCATGGGATTCTCCATCAATCGCTCAGCCGTGTCCGACTCTCGGCGACCCCATGGACTGTAGTCCACCAGGCTCCTCTGTCCATGGGATTCTCCAGGCAAGAAGACCGGAGTGGGCTGCCATTTCTTCCTCCAGGGGATCTTCCCCACCCAGAGATCAAACCTGGGTCTCCAGCATCTCCTGCATTGACAGGCTGATTCTTTACCATGGTGCCACCTGGGACGCCCAGAGTAATCTCTACGCTATTTGAAAAGGAAATGAAGGCAGTTCCAAAACCTGAGGCTGCCGCCCTCAAGCCTGGGTCATGGGACAGTCACCATGAGTTCAGCCAGCTCAGTATGGGAGACCTCGTTGCACTGGCAGATCCAGAGAGGGAAAAACACGTTGATCTGCTTTATTGTTTGCTTCTGACTCTGTATATTTGATAACTAATTCCATATGGCCACCAAGAAAACTTCCATAAAATCTTGTTACCAGCAAGCCACCTGACCAACTAAGAGATTTTCTCCTTCGTTCCTTCATTGAGCTAAAACAAAACTGAATAAAGCAAGTGCATGAAGCAAACTGTAAGTACAGATGCTCTGGCAACAAAGCGACCCCAATCCCTCTCTCAACTCTGCTAAAATTTTAAAGCCACTTTCTCAGTAATGTGGATGGGGTACCTCCTACAGTTTGGCAGCCGATGCCCTGCTCTCGATTAAAGTTCCTAATAGGTGTTCAAGAAATTTCCAATGCTATCACAGATTGGATAGAAACTTGTTTACTTTGGAAAAACAAGAGGCATAAAGGGTTACTGGGACCTATCCATTTGGGTTTCTAGTTTATAATGGTACGGTATACTTTTTTTTAATGGTTTTTCCAGTAGTCATGTACGGATGTGAGAACTGGACAAAAGAAGGCTGAGTGCCCAAGAATTCATGCTTTTGAACTGTGGTGTTGGAGAAGACTCTTGAGAGTCCGTTGGACAGTAAGGAGACCAAACCAGTCCATCCTAAAGGAAATCTGTCCTGAATATTCATTGGAATATGAAGCTGAAACTCCAATACTTTGACCACCTGATGTGAAGAACTGACTCATTTGAAAAGACCCTGATGCTGGGAGGGATTGGGGGCAGGAGGAGAAGGGGATGACAGAGGATGAGATTGTTGGATGGCATCACTGACTCGATAGACATGAATTTAAGTAAACTCCGGGAGTTGGTGATGGACAGGGAGGCCTGGTGTGATGCAGTCCATGGGTCACAAAGAGCCGGACACAACTGAGCGACTGAACAACAACAAGCTTTCTGACACCTTGAGGCCTTTTCCAGTCCTTAGGCAGAGACATTCGCTACTGACTTTGGAACAGACACCCTGGGGTGGCTGGTGGAGGTGGGGGTGGGGGTGGGAAGAGAAGGGTGTCTGAACGGAAGAGGAGGGGGAACACGGTTGTGTTCTGACTGGGTTTCTGCTCTCAGAGAAGGGGTTTCAGTGTCTGTGAGTAAGCGTGAAAAAATCCACACTTCCAAGCTGTATGGAGACCTCAGTTTGGAACCAAGATTATGACCCCTCCCACCCAGCTGTGAAGGCTCTCCTGGGCCCCCATCCCCCACGGCCTCACCCCAGGCAGCTAGCACCCCGCTCTGGGTGCTCCGGCTGGTTCTCGGTGACTCCGGACAGAGGAGACCAGAAAAGGCTCAGGATGTAACGGGAAGGGTTTCTTCACAGGCCCACACGGGTCCACATCATCATGAGGACTCAAACACAGGAGAGAAATAAAAGCTCTTCTGCAGAGTGGAATGCCAGCTAGTACAGAAGGGGCAATGGAGTCAGAAAGCCATCAGTGGATGTTAAACCTAGTGGCTGAAAATCTGAGGAGGAAAATGGCATTTGTATTGTCTTGGGGTGCTTCCTCCCAAATAACATATTAATTCCCAAGAGGAGAGTAGTACCCTTGCGTGGGAAGCCTGGCGGACAGCACTTCAGCTGAGTGATGGAAGCCAGCATCGCCGCCGGCGCAGTAAACTGGCCTCACGTGTCCCGAGAAGGACACGAGGTCACTACTGTGGTCTTCCTTCCAAATAGGCACCACATGAATCCAACGTCGAGGAAACGTCAGAAATCCAGTTCTGCAGAAGAATCTGTCTGTACCTTTCCAAAACATCAAGAAACACAAAGAAAGCCTGGGGACCTGTTTCGGAGTAAGGAGACAAGACCGCTAAATCCAACAGGAGATTGTGGAACAAACCTCGACCGAGAAAAACATTGCTACCAGGAAGACCACTGGACACGTGACAGAATCGGAATACGGAATGTTGGTTAGGTAACAGTATCATCAACGCTGAACTTCCCGGGCTTGATAACCACACTGCGGTGCTATAAGAGACTGCCCTTGTTCTTAGAAAGTCGACACCGAAGCGGTTAAGAATGAGGGCAAAAGAGACAGCAGGGTGGGGAACGGAGATCTGATGATAGGAAGCCGGTCTTTTCTCCACCCTGGAATTCCTCCCCAGGACTCTCGGAGACTGGGGCCTGCTGCGGGGGGTGCGGGGGGCGGTCATCGGGAAGTGAAGCCCAGAACATCCCCGTAAAGGGAGAAAGGGTGTGTCCAACAGGGTCACACCAACACAGAGACACCTAACACATACACACACCCAACACGTACACACACACCCCACATACACACACACCACACACACTCCCTCACACATCAGATAAACACACCACATAAACACACACACCCACACACACACCACCCTCACACCCCCACACGCATCACTGACACATCCTGCATACACACCAGAAATACACACACACACCCCACATACACACACCACACACACACACACCCTCACACATCAGATACACACACATACACCCCCACATACACACACACACACTCTGCATACACACATCCTGAATATACATACACACCCCACACACACCCCCACATACACACCACACACTCACACCCCCCACATTCACACACACCACACACTTACACCCCCTCACACATCAGATACACACACCACATAAACACACACCCCACACACACATTGCTGACCTCCTGCATACACACACACCCTCAATACACACACACACCATGTATACCCTGAATATACACACCCCACACACACACACACCACACACACTCCCTCACACATCAGATAAACACACCACATAAACACACACACCCACACACACACCACCCTCACACCCCCACACGCATCACTGACACATCCTGCATACACACCAGAAATATACACACACCCCCCACATACACACATCACATACACATACCCCCTCACACATCAGATACACACACATACACCTCCATATACACACACACACACTCTGCATACACACATCCTGAATATACATACACACCCCCCACACCCCCCCACATACACACCACACACTCACACCCCCCACATTCACACACACCACACACTTACACCACATAAACACACACGCCACACACACATTGCTGACCTCCTGCATACACACACACCCTCAATACACACACACACCATGTATACCCTGAATATACACACCCCACACACACCTTGCATACACACACACTATACACACACATACACACAACACACATATACACATACCACACACACCTCCCCCACACACATCGCTGACACACCCTGCATACACAAACACACACCCCCAAAACACATACCATACATGCCCTGCATACACACACCCTATACACACACCACACACACTGCATACACACACACTATACACACACATACACACACCACACATATACACATACCACACACACCTCCCCCACACACATCGCTGACACACCCTGCATACACTCACCCTGCATACACACACCCTGTATACACACACCACACACACTGCATACACACACACCATACACACACACACCACATACACTCCCACCATGTCCCACAGCACAGGGCCCACACACACACACAGGCCTGAACGGAGGACAGCCTGGGGCTTCGGGGAGTTTCTAAACACTCAGCCATTTAAACGTCTGCAGGAGTCCGGCTGACCCTGGAAGCTCCTGAACGTCAGCTCTCTGCCTGGCATTGCACTGCTGCTTTCTGGCCTGAGGGGAATAGTTCCCATAAGTTCCTCTCCTCATCTCTTTCGCTTGTTTGTTCTGAGAGCTGGCTTGAAGGCGCAGCTCTGGTGACGGAGGTCCCAGGAGCTTGTGACCACAGGGGCTTCCCAAGCAGCCTCCCCGCTGGGCTCCCTGTCTGCCCGCTCTAGCCTCTCTCCCCGACTGCAGGGGAAGACACCCTGCCCCCTTGGGCAGACCGTGTGGGGGTCTGTTTAGACTAGGTTGTACGGGAATCCTTCTCTAAAGCACACCCTGCGGAAATACAGACACCTCCCGGAGAAGCAGTCCGAGAAGAGGGTACATGACAGAGATGACCGGACCTGAAACTTCCTCCCCTTTGAATTCCAGACACGTCACCATAAGCCTTAACGTAGCCAATAATTTAAGTACCAGCGAATCTAGACTCTGGAGGGATCTTGTTCAAGTGCAGATTCTGGCCCAAAAAGTCTAAGAGGAGCCTGAAGTTCTGCATTTCTCACCAGGACCTGCCAACTCTGCCCACCTGCATCTCAAAGACCGTGGTCCTCGTCAACCGCGACGTTAGCACCCGACACCGGGCAGTGCGGCACGCTTATGTCTGTTTCTGAAGACGAGAAAACTGAAGCTCAGTGTGACCAAATCACTTTGCCAAGGTGAAAGGGCAAGCAGATAAAAGGTAAAATTTAAATTCCAGCCATCCAACCATCTCATCCTCTGTCGTCCCCTTCTCCTCCTGCCTTCAATCTTTCCCAGCATCAGGGTCTTTTCCAATGAGTTGACTCTTCACATCAGCTGGCCAAAGTATTGGAGCTTCAGCTTCAGCACTAGTCCTTCTGACAAATACTCAGGGTTGATTTCATTTAGGATTGGCTGGTTTGATCTCCATGTTGTCCAAGGGACTCTCAAGCGTCTTCTCCAACACAATTTGAAAGCATCAATTCTTCAGCACTCAGCCTTTTTTATGACCCAACTCTCACATCCATACATGACTACAGCAAAACCCATAGCTTTGACTATACGGACCTTTGTTGCAAAGTGATGTCTCTGCTTTTTAATACTCTGTCTAGGTTTGTCAAAGCTTTTCTTCCAAGGAACAAGCATCTTTTAATTTCATGGCAGCAGTCACCATCTGCAGTGATTTTGGAGGCCAAGAAAATAAAAACTGTCACTGTTTCCACATTTCCCCCCCATCTGTTTACAATGAAGTGATGGGACCAGATGCCATGATCTTAGTTTTTTGAATGTTGAGTTTTAAGCCAGCTTTTTCACTCTCCTCTTTTACCCTTATAAAAAGGCTCTTTAGTTCCTGTTCACTTTCTGCATTAGAGTGGTATCGTCTACATATCTGAAGTTGTTGATATTTCTCCTGGCAATCTTGATTCCAGCTTGTGAGTCATCCAGCCCAGCATTTCACGTGATGTACTCTGCATATAAGTTAAATAAGCAGTGTGACAAAAAAGCCTCGACATACTCCTTTCTCAATTTTGAACCAGTCTGTTGTTTCATGTCTGGTTCTAACTGTTGCTTCTTGACCTGCATATAGGTTTCTTAGGATACGGGTAAGGTGGTCCGGTATTCCCATCTCTTTAAGAATTTTCCACAGTTTGTTGTGATCCATATAGTCAAAGGTTTTCACTCAATCAATGAAGCAGATGTTTTTCTGGAATTCCTTGCTTTTTCTTGATCCAATGCAATTTGATCTCTGGTTCCTCTGCCTTCTCTAAATCTAGTTTGTATATTTGGAAGTTCTCAGTTCACATGTTGCTGAAGCCTAACTTGAAGGAATTTGAGCATTACCTTACTAGCATGTGAAATGAGCTCAATTGGACGGTAGTTTGAACAGAGAAAGTTATAAATACATAATTTTCAGAGAATAATATATAGTTTAAAGCTAAACCTATTGAGAATGACCAATTTTCTGATTGTGTTATAGTACTGCTGTGCTTTTTTTTTTAAGCATTAGCTTCTTTATTTGATAATTAGTGTTGTATATATTCTACCTTCTATAAGCACATTTAAATACAAAAATTTTGGAGAACTAGAGATTTGGAGTGCCACAGACTGTACCTCCAAACATCCCTCTCCATCTCTCCATATCCTGAAAAAATCCCTATTGATTACATTGCATATATTCTTGATCTTTTCTGGGTTATGCATCCCTTGGGTCCCTTGGGGAATCTAATATGGGAAATTCTGTGGTTGCTGTTGCTTTCCTTTGTTCCCAGAAGGTACTCTTCTGGAAGGTGCTTTCCAGAAGGTGCACAGTTCTACAGACAGTCCTAGGAGGTTTATGGACCTCTTGAAATCCTCTATGGGCTCCTATGATAAGAACAGGTGGTATCCAATCTGTAGGAGGGTGCCTAAGATCCCATAAAATTTGTCCTCCAGAAATGATAACCATGGGTCCACCCACACTGTCTAGAGGGATGCATAAAGGAACAGTCCTTTCTTGCTTGCTTTTCAAACACCCTGAACTCCTACTACTGCTGAAGTAAGCAAATTCTTAAAAGAAGTTTTTGCAACTCAGCCAACACCGTGGAGTTTCCCTGGTCACTCAGTGGTAAAAACAAAACAAACAAACAAACAAAAACCACCTGCCCCTGCAGGAGACGTGGGCTCAGTCCCTAGACTGGGAAGATCCCCCAAGGAGGGCGTGGCAACCCACTCCAGTACTCTTGTCTGGGGAATCCCACGGACAGAAGAGCGTGGGGGCCTACAGTCCATGGGGGTCACAAGAGTTGGACACAACCAAGCAACTAAGCAACAACACCTTGAATCCTTGAGCAGTAACTGGCTCTGACCCTGCCACTTTAACCGTCCACAGGGTCGCAAAGAGTCGGACATGACTGAAGTGACTCAGCACTCATGCTGACACCTTATCAACCCGATGTGAATTCATGGTCAAAGTCACCTGAAGGGCTGTATCAGAAGGGCTGTGCCGGCTATGACGATGTCAAACGAATATGCAGACAGAAGAAAGCAGGATACTCGAGGCACCCTTCAAGAATACCGAGCGTACTTGAAGCCTTTTTGATTCTGAGCTCCCCTCAGACTAACACAGCAAAGACGGGCTCTGGTTACCACGATCCCAGAACATTTCTTGTTGGGAGCGGAGGAGGGGAATGTGACGACACAGAATAACCCTTTAGCAATATTCGGCGGCTTATGTTTTTAAATACTTCAGCATTAGGGGTTCCCTAGTGGGGCAGTGGTAAAGAATTTGCCTTGCAATGAAGGGGACAGGGGTTCCAACCCTGGCCCTGGAGGAGTCCCATGAGCCAAGGGACAGCTAAGTCCCTGCTCCACAACTACTGGAGCCCGAGGCCCCCGGAGCCCGAGGCCCCCAGAGCCCGAGACCCTGGAGCCCGGGGCCTCCTGGAGCCCGAGCCCCCTGAAGCCTGAGGCCCCTGGAACCCATGCTCTGCAGCAAGAGAAGCCACCGCAGGGAGAGGCCCGCACCCCGCAACTAGAGAGTCGTTTCTGCTCGCCTCAGCTAGAGAAAGCCTGCGTGCCACAACGAAGCCACCACGGTCAAAAAATAAATAAATTCGTTAATTAATGAATCTTAAAAAAATGGTAGCACTAGCTACCATTCTCAGTGACCCGCGGTCAATAACGTAACCAATACTTAAGGTTCCTTCTTGGTTTGGGAACCTGGACTGAAGGTTAAAATAAAGACAGTGGGCTGGTAGCCTCGAACCAACACTGTGGTCTGTTTTTCTCCTGCTGTTCAGTTCTCTTTTTATCTTAGTATAAAATAATATACAAGAGAATACCAACATTTCAGGTTCGAAATCTCCAAGCTTCCAGGAATGTCCAGAGATCATTTCACTCAAATTCCTCCACTGGGGAGAGGGAGGGACAGCAAGGGGAGGCGACTGTCTCAGTGTTAACCCTGTGCCGGTGCTGGGAGCCATGTCTCTTTTGTTGTGGGAATATTAATAGATATACAATCCATGTGCAGCTAAAATAAATACCATGGGAAGGGAGTCTCCAGAGCTGCCTCCGTCGGAAGGACCTGGATCATCCTCCCAGAAGTGTTCTTTGTACACACACGCATAGGTATCTGTTCATCCTTTTTTTTTTTTTTTTTTTTTCATGGAAGAAGGACCATGATAAACCCTCTCTGGCTCACTTTGTTTGGCTCTTGGTTTGAATTCTTTCCTTTGATATATTCAAATGTCCTTCTAAATGGGCTGTGTCGTATTCTCTCGCACTTCTTCCGTTTATACTTCATCAGAGCTCTTTGCTAATGAGGTTCTTTACGACGTTTGCGGTTCTTTTGCACCACAAGGGATCAAATGTCCTTCAACTGTGCACATCCTTCAGTACACTCCTCTCTCTCTTGTTTCCACCACTTGTTTTTCTGGAAACTTCCTACACTAGCAACAGCTCTCCATCCTTCTTATCTGTCACGTTGCTTTAGTTGCCTCCACAGGATTTATCACCACCTGAAACAGAACGTATTTGCTTGTTCACTTTTTGTCACTTGCAGCTGCTACTAGAATAGTAACTCCATGGGATTGGAAACTTACCTTTATTCACTGCCGTGTTCTTAAAACAGAGAACAGTGATTGGCTTTTGGTAGGCGCTCAATAAATAAGGAATCAGTGAATGAATGCTTCACACATTTTTCCTATTGGATTACTGGTCTTCCTCTTACTGACTCATTAAAGTTCTTTATATGGCAACTAAATAAGCCTTTGTCATTTGTCCTACTCACATGGTTTCCAGTGTGGTGTTTATCATTTCACTTTGTTGAGGGCATTCTTTCTGCCATTAAAGAATGGTTTAATTATTATATATTTAAGCATAACATATTTGCCTTTTATAACTTTCATGTTTGTATCTTGGTTTGAAAGGCTTTATGCACTCCAGAGTTATTTTTAAAAACTTGTCTGGTACTTTCATGGTTTGTTTTCATGTTGGAATCTTTGATTCATTTGGAATTTATTTTGGCAAAGGTAGTGGCTATGTAATCAGCTTTGTTATTTTTTCCCAAATAGTTAGCCAGTTGATTCAACATGAATTAAAAAACAATTCATCCTTTCCTCATTGCTCCAAATGCCATCTTTATCATATATCAAATTCCCATAAATATTTACGTCATATCTCATCTCTAGTCTGCCCTGTTAACTTGCCTGTCCATTCCTGGGTTGGTACTGATTTATCTTAATTCGCTTTGCAATATAGTGATTTTCACATCTGGGTAGGGCTGGGCACTCCTTTTTGTCTTCTCTCTGCCCTAGGTTTCCTGTTTATCCTCACGTGTTTATTTTTTCATAAGAATATCAGAAGCCACAGAGCCAGTCAACCCTCCCTCCAGAAGATTACCTCATTATTTTATTGCAACCAGATTATTTTACAGATTAATTTAGAAAGAAATGACATCAGTACAAGAAGTGGCTCTATTGACACTCGGATGTTTCCTATGCTCTCCCAAGCTCCTGATACACCGGAATGAAACTCAGTTCTCTTCAATGAAAGGATGATGGCTTCATTTGTGTGCTTATGACGTTGGCAGAGACGACCCGAAGGCGGAGCTCAGCTGGGATTATCCCACAGACACCCTCCGTGTGGCTTCTCTAGCGTTTGGCAGCTGCAGGGTTGTCCAACTTCTTAGATGGTGGCTGGACTCAAGAGCAAGTACTCAGGGAACACAGGGGCAGCTGTGTGGCCTCAGAAGCCCCCTTCCCCCATTTGCTACTGGTGAAAGTGCTCACGTGCCACCAAATTCAAAGACCTCCACCTCTTGCTGGGAGAGGGTCGGGAATCTGTGGTCATGTTTTAAAACTACTGCAGTGTCTATTAGTAGAAAATCGGACAGTTTCCCTCTTAATTACTTCTGACTTTTCTACCATTTTCCTTCCATGTCTCCCATTTCTAACTCTGGAAACACTGACATGGTTCAGGACTGGAAAGTAATTGCTTTTTGAAATGAAGGTTTCTGTTGAGTTGGATTACTAACCCTTGCCTAAGGGGGAAGCCATGTCCCCAGTGTGGCTCTGGCTTTCTCTATCAGCGCCTTCTGCTCCCTCCCCCGATACCCACATGACTGCTGCTGGGATCCCCTTACCAGAGGTGTATAGGGGCAGAGAGAGTCAACTCAAACTCATCAATTTTTAGCAATTTGTTATTTGGCATCAATTTTCTATATGGTTGGAAAGGGAACTAAAATGAAAAGTAAATGTTTTGAGAATTCATTGTGAAATGCAACCACTCATTCCAAAGACCCTCCCCACTCCCAAGGCTGGCTGCTCTTTCTATTGATCCACGGCCTTATTTTAAAGACCTTAAAGACGTGCCTAGTAATTCACTGGGTACCCTACTAGATCATCCTCTTTCTTCTATATTCCAGGGATAGCAGCAACATTTACTGAACACCCACTGCAAAGGTACTTTATATATGTTTATCATTTATTTTTATTTTAAAAATTTATTGGGGAATAGTTGATTCACAATGTTATGTTAATTTCAGGTGTACAGCACAGTAAATAAGGTTATATATATAAAGTTTTAGTCGCTCAGTCATGTCTGACTCGTTGAGGACCCATGGACTGTAGCGCATCAGGCTCCTCTGTCCATGGGATTCTCCAGGCAAGAATACTGGAGTGGGTTGCCATTCCCTTCTCCAGGGGGTCTTCCCAACCCAGGAATCCAACCCAGGTCTCCTGCACTGCAGGCAGATTCTTTGCCATCTCATATATACATGAACCGTGAACTCCCTGATGTTCAAGCTGGTTTTAGAAAAGGCAGAGGAACCAGGGATCAAATTGCCAACATCCGCTGGATCATGGAAAAAGCAAGAGTTCCAGAAAAACATCTATTTCTGCTTTATTGACTATGCCAAAGCCTTTGACTGTGTGGATCACAATAAACTGTCGAAAATTCTGAGAGAGATGGGAATACCAGACCACCTGACCTGCCTCTTCAGAAACATGTATGCAGCTCAGGAAGCAACAGTTAGAATTGGACATGGAACAACAGACTGGATCCAAATAGGAAAAGGAGTACGACAAGGCTGTATATTGTCACCCTGCTTATTTAACTTCTATGCAGAGTACATCATGAGAAACGCTGGACTGGAAGAAACACAAGCTGGAATCAAGATTGCCGGGAGAAATATCAATAACCTCAGATATGCAGATGACACCACCCTTATGGCAGAAAGTGAAGAGGAACTAAAGAGCCTCTTGATGAAAGTGAAAGAGCAGAGTGAAAAAGTTGCCTTAAAGCTCAACATTCAGAAAACGAAGATCATGGCATCTGGTCCCATCACTTCATGGGAAATAGATGGGGAAACAGGGGAAACAGTGTCAGACTTTATTTTGGGGGGCTCCAAAATCACTGCAGATGGTGACTGCAGCCATGAAATTAAAAGACGCTTACTCCTTGAAAGAAAAGTTATGACCAACCTAGATAGCATATTCAAAAGCAGAGACATTACTTTGCCAACTAAAGTCCATCTAGTCAAGGCTATGGTTTTTCCAGTGGTCATGTATGGATGTGAGAGTTGGACTGTGAAGAAGGCTGAGCGCTGAAGAATTGATGCTTTTGAACTGCGGTGTTGGAGAAGACTCTTGAGAGTCCCTTGGACTGCAAGGAGATCTAACCAGTCCATTCTGAAGGAGATCAGCCCTGGGATTTCTTTGGAAGGAATGATGCTAAAGCTGAAACTCCAGTACTTTGGCCACCTCATGGAAGAGTTGACTCATTGGAAAAGACTCTGATGCTGGGAGGGATTGGGGGCAGGAGGAGAAGGGGACGACTGAGGATGAGATGGCTGGATGGCATCACTGACTCGATGGATGTGAGTCTGAGTGAACTCCGGGAGCTGGTGATGGACAGGGAGGCCTGGCGTGCTGCAATTCATGGGGTCGCAAAGAGTTGAACACAACTGAGCGACTGGACTGAACTGAACTGAACTGATATATACACGTATACAGTCTTTTTCAGATTCTTTTCCCATAAGGGTTATCATGGAACATTGAGTAGAGTTCCCTGTGCTCTATAGCAAGTCCTTATTAGTTATCTATTTTATATACAGTAGTGTGTGCATATTACTGCATTTAACCCTAACTTCAAGGGTGGGAATTGCCCAGCCCATTTTAGAGCTGAGAACACTGCTGCTCAGAATGATGAACTGAACTGTCTGAGTGTCTCAGAGCTCGAATGTAGTGAGCTATTCCCACCTCCTTGTGACACAAAATGCAGCCTTCTTACCCAGAGCTTTGGCATCACCTGGGAACTTGTTAGCAATGCAGAACCTGGGTCCCAACCCAGACCTACTGTCCCCAGGTGAGGTGGACTCGCCTTAAAGTTGGAGGAGCACCGCTCTGTGTCCCAGAGATCTTCTGGCTGGAGTTCCATGGAGCGCTGCTAAAATATACTAATGCCTGAGTTCCCTGCCTGTTTCTCAATGCCAGTTTAATTGGACTAGGGTGTGACCTAAGCATTAGGATTTTTCAAAGCCTCCTGGGTGGTTCTAACATACAGTTAAGTTAGAACCATGGCTAATACAGCTCACTTGGTACTAAGTGTATTCTATATCTTGCCTGTTTGCTTTTTAGCATTTTTATACACAGTCTATGTCCCCAGCACAAATATATTTTATATAACAGCTCTCTTTTCAGGGTAGTTTCTTGCAGAAAATAAGCACTCAGTAAACACTGGCTGCTATTGCTCTTGGTGAAAACTATGCCTTGATTGGTCTGCTGTGGGGCTGGGGCACCACTGTTTTGGGCAAGGTGCCTCACGTGACTCTATTGTGTCATCAAGATTGAACACGACTGGGTTGGCTCCTGCAGCTCCAGCTGATGGTTGCTATGGAGAAACTGGGGTGGAGGAGTGCCAAATGTTCTGATTTCTGAAGAAGAGCCTCAAAATCCAGAGTTTAGAATAAATGTTGTCAACAAATTTAGGTTTTTGAAAAAACTGCATGCAAGTAAAATAAACCGCATCTGTTTGTCTGTGTGTGTGCATCTGGTTAGGGATACAGGAAAGTCAGTAAGTTTAAAGTCATTCCCCGGGGGGGTCCATGACCCCCTCAGAATCTGATGGTTATAAACGCCACCACTCCTGAAGCCTTGGAAAACACACGTTATAATCATCGCACTTCACCATCCTCGCTTCAGAGGCATTATAGTGTTCCTGTCAATGGCGTAAGACACAGCCCAAATCGGAGACTGTCAGACCTCGGAGAATCAGTACCTATGCCTAATTTTGTGTTCTGTGCAATGCCCGGATATGCCAACAGAACCAGGGGACGCGTGACAACAGGGAGGGGGCAGGTGGTGCTCTGCAGTTCAGTAGAGAAAGTCGGTGAGTTTTCAACAGGCGCTGTTGCCATGATTTCCACCCGCGGCCTGGGCACCGCCTAGTGACAAAGCGAAACCAAGGAAAAGGGACCCAAGATGAAAACCAGGACAGGAAATAAAGACATGCAAAACAAAGATCATGGTCAGAGGGAAAGTGTTCTGCCTGGTGTCTGCATCACCAGTGCGTCCCTCTGTCTGGGGGTGTTTGCCTGGATGATGAACAGCAGGGCTTCTACTGGAGCTGCAGGGAGGGGAGGGGCATGGATGGAGTACCGGGGGCTTGGACCACACTGCCCATGATGTTCGCAGCAAAACGCTTCCAGGTGTTGAAGGCACCAGCACCTTCTGCGGATTTAACTGGGGCGCGAGATGACAGGGGCCCCAACTCTTAATACTAATAACCCACATCCTGGCGTTTGTCCCATGGTAGCTAAGAATGCAGAGGCAAGCCCAGCACTGACATCAGGAACAATAATGATGCCACCACTGACAATCAGCATGTGTGCACTCAGTTGCTCGGTCGAGTCTGACTCTTGGCAACCCCATGGAATGTGGCCCGCCAGGCTCCTGTGTCCGTGGGACTTCTCCAGGCAAGAATACTGGGGTGGAACAGTCTTTTGGACTCTGTGGGAGAAGGCGAGGGCGGGGTGATTTGAGAGCGTAGCGCTGAAACATGTGTATTGTCATATGTGAAACAGATCGCCAGTCCAGGTTCGATGCATGAGACAGGGTGCTCTTGGCTGGTGCACTGGGGTGACCCTGAGGGATGGGATGGGGAGGCAGGAGGGAGGGATTCAGGATGGGGAACACATGCACACCCATGGCTGAGTCATGTGAATGTATGGCAAAACCCACCACAATATTGTGAAGTAATTAGCCTTCAATTAAAATAATTAATTTTAAAAATAAATAGAAAAAAAATACATGGTGTCTCCACTGGTGGGGGGGAAGATTTTACTCTTAAAAAAAAAAAAAAGAGAATACTGGGGTGGGTTGCCATTTCCTTCTCCAGGGAATCTTCCCCACCCGGGGATCCAGCTCACATCTCTTACAGCCCCTGCACTGGCAGGTGGGTTCTTTACCACTAGCACCACTGAGCCCGTGTACCAACCACAACTACTGAGCCTGCACAGCACAGCACTCAGGCCTGAGTACTCTAGAGCCTGCGCTCCACACCAAGGGAGACACTGGAATAAGCAGCCTGCGCTCACACCCAAGAGTAGCCCCTGCTTGCCACGACTAGAGAGAGCCTGGGCGCAGCAGCAGAAACACAGCACAGCCTAAAGCAAATACAATTTTAGAAAAGTAAATGAAAAAAAAGTCAGATCTTGCTCTCTTCTCCATAGAACACTTTATGGCTCCCATCTGACTCCGTGCTGGGGATGAAGTCCCTTCCCCAGCCGGCAAAGTCCCACAGCCATCAGCTGCCCACCTCCCTCTCCACCCATTCTTTCTCTGACCTCACCTCCTCCCCTTCCCCGTCCAATGCCAACTCCTCTAATGTGAAGGAACTCTGGCTGTCCCTCAAACACGAACTGTCTGCACTGCGTGCCCCGAGTTAGGACGCTCTTCTCCAGACATCACAAGTGTCCTTCCTGCCGTCGTCTTACTGAGTTCTTCTCAGACCACTCTTTAACGCTGTGTCTCCGTACTCCCCTCCTCACGTTCTGACATCCAGAACTCTACCGGTTTTTCTGTCTGGCATCCACTGTGCGGTAAGGTTCATAAAAGCAGAGGGTCCCTTCTGCTGTGTTCATTGCTGTATTCCCAGTGCCTAGAAGAATGCGAGGCACATACCTGGTGCTCAATAAATGCTTTCAGAATGAATAAGTGAATGAATTCAATCCCCACAGCAGTCCTAGAAGATAGGCACTCTCATAATCCTGCTTTTACCAAGGTATGAAGTTTAAAGAGGCTGCAGTGACCCAAGACCACAAAAGAGAAATTCCTAGACAGGAGATGTGAACCTTGGACCATTTGACACCAAAAGCTCGAAACACTTCCTGACCTACTCTGTTGTTATTTTAACCATTCTGGGCCTTTCTTGGGAAATGATAAATACAATAATTATAATCTGGAAGTGGAGCTATATTTGATGTAATTGGAACTAGGGCAATTACTGTAAGCTAGTGAGAAAAGGAAAAACTATTTTTGCTCCCTCTGATTAGGGTAATTCTTAATTTTTAGAGCAGTTGATACAATTTCTTGAGTGATCATGTGTTGAGAAATTGGACCTTCTGAAGCATTACAGTGATGGGAAATAAATCAAGGTTTAGCAAGTCCTATTTCCTCGGGGTAAGTAAGTCAAGGGCCACTTTGAACCTTAAATTGCTCAAGAATTTCATCTAGTATGAGCCAGTGGCAGGAATTCGAACCCAAAGACATCGTAGAAAATGACCACATGGAATGCAAGCACGGCGGCGGGAGTCTTAAAGGGTTCTGTAGAAAGTCCGCTAACTTGGCCTTGAAGACCACTCCAACACTCCCCAATCTAAGAATACATTGGATAGAACTCAACTCGTGCCAAACACAGGGGGCCTGAGGAGGCTGAATGTGCCCAAAGCCTTGGGGGCACTTGGTAAAATATTAAGCCATCTACTTGAGACAGCTTTCAGTGGATCAAAGTGCTTAGTCCATAAGGCAGTCATTTATATGGTGTTTGGCCAAACTGAAAAGTGAAGTTCAAAGAAAGGAAGATTGAGACATTTCCTCCGGGGAAAAAAAAAAGCTTTCAAAGACCTTTCGAAAATTGTCTGAGAAAAGATACACGGCAGAAAACATCTTTTGGCAAATACGTGATGAATTAGATGAGATGTGTCTTAAGTTTCTAATATAATTTAAAGACAAGAAATAAATAGGTGGCTTGACATTTTAAGCTCACTATTAACCCACATGTCTGGCGTACATTGTCGTGTGCATACATTGTCGTGTGTGTGCATTCTCTATGCGTGGTTGTGCTGTTGTGTACTTTACTGTACCGTACAGCATGCATGCGTGTGTGCTGCCTTGCTCAGTCATGTCCAACTTTCTGCAACACCATGGGCTGCAGCCCACCAGGCTCCCCTGTCCACGGGATTCTCCGGGCAAGAACGATGGAGTGAGTTGCCATGCCCTCCTCATAGTACTGTATACAGAACAGTAATACAGTATCTTTCAAGCTAGATCCGCAAAAGGATGACTTCATTGAACTCCTTGCTGCATGACACGAGGAGCTTACTAACGAAGACCTGATGGAACTGGAGGCCCAGAGAAAGGGCAAAGAGAGACAGGAGGAAGAAATAATCGAAGAACCAAAGCAAAATAAACAGGGAGACAGAAGTTTCAGGGATGGTAGCAGAGGAACATGCGTAAACTGCGGACAGACACATATCAAAGACCAGCTACAGTGAAGGGTTCCCACGAGTATCCTCAGTCACCTGATATGTCACTGGAGCGACGACTTGATTAAGCCAAACTAAGCAATAATGTAGCGCTTCAGGACCGAAGGAAATCACCTTTTCTAAATGCCTACTATGTGTCGGGCATTTCATATTTTAATAATAATAACAGCTAATATTCAGTGAGAGCCTTCAAGACTGAACTTCCCACAAATTATTTTCACTCCTTACAATGAGCAATCCTAGGAAGTAGAAGTTAGTGGCGTTTTACAGGTGCGAAAACTGAGATTTGAAAAGGTCCAATAACTTGTTCCACATTTCCTAGTTATAAGCAAATCAGAGTCCAATACAGCCTCAAATCCTTCTGCTTTGCCACTTGTCTGAAACAAGACAAATTTATGTGATTTACACTGCTTCCTAGAGAAAGGGCTACTGAGACTGTTCACAAGAAAAACTACAAAGATAAAAAGAAGCAAATAAGAGAGGTCTACCGCTGCAGCTTATACCTTTGATGACAAACAACTGGAAAAAGTAGGCCTTGGGAAAATCTGATGGACATAACTTAAATACTGAAAAAACTTTTGGTGTTGCTTCAGAGAAATAACAAATAAGCAAATTTTATCACTTTGCAGTGAGAAGAATGTATAGACGTATGTACATCTATGTCTGTATTTTCCATACCAGAAAGGGCATGTTTTTCTAATTTTATGCATCCTAGTATCTTATTTAGACACGCACAGAATATGCAAGAAGTGAAGGATTCCTCATGTCTAGTATATTAGAGGTGAATGGCTCCATTCAGAAACATATTTCCAAGCTCTGTCTTTAAAAGAAAAATCATTCACCTGCCACCTGATTAGCCTGACCAATTTTGTTCATCTAGGAGCATTATTTCCTGCCTTTTCCACCAACAGATACTGGAGAAAAGGCACCATTCCAGCAAAGAGCCACGGCGTCAAGGTCAGGCCCGCGAACCCGAGGCGCTTGGGGGGCGCAGGAACAGGCAGGGGTGCAGGGGAGTTCTCCCCGGCCACGCTGGAAACAGCCTGCAGAGAGGGAGCCTCGTGTGCCAGCCAACTTTGTCTCGCTGGACTCGACAAAAACCCACAAACCAAAGCTCCTCCACGGACTGTCATTACTGTTATCCAGTTGCCCCGTCGTGTCCGACTCTTCACAACCCCGTACATCAGCGTGCATCAGCCATAGGTACACGCGGGTCCCCGCCCTCTTGGACCTCCCTCCCACCTCCCACCCGTCCAGGCTGCCCCAGAGCACCAGATTGACTGTTTCCATAAGTATGTCCTCTATGTCTGAGTCTCACAGCCCCAAAATCAAAACACAAAGCACAAAAGCAGTATTGTAACAAATTCAAAAAAGAATTAGAAAAATAAAATAAAATAAATCTATCTGCAGGGCAGGAATATTTCCTTATCATTTTAAAAAATTCTTTATTGAACATTAAAATATCAAAATAATTTTTATGTGGCTTCTGGAAGTTCATGAGATAAACAGATTCATCTTGAGTATATTTTTCTCCTCACTAATAATCTCAATGTATTGGCAAAGCATTATAAAGAAACTTAAAGTACTTTTATCACATTGGGTAAACCTAGAAAGAAAAGAACACAAGAACTTCTGATGAAGGTATTTGGACCTCAACACATTTATTAGCTAAAAATGTATACACTGTAGTTGGGAGGGCAGAATTATTTAACTGGCTACTTCCAGTATTAATCCATTGCGCTAGGCAGACATCTGCATGTTAAACCTATTATTACCTTCTCCAAACTGAAAATCAAAATGTGACTGACAAGTACAGGAATACTTCAGTAAAATGGGAAGAGACATTTGAAAGTACAACTGTTATTGGATTTACGAGTGTCATATAGAGTAAAGCAAATCAGAAAGAGAAAAAAACATATTAGAAAACCACATTCATAGGGACACATGTGCCCCAGTGTTCATCAGAGCACTATTTACAATAGTTAGGACATGGAATTAGAGAAGGAAATGGTAACCCACTCCAGTGTTCTTGCCTGGAAAATCCCAGGAACAGAGGAGCCTGGTGCCTGCAGTCCATGGGGTCACACAGAGTCGGACACGGAGGAAGTGACCAAGCAGCAGGACCCGGGAGCCACCTAGATGCCCATCACTAGACGACTGGACAAAGAAGGTGTGGACCATATATACAATGGAATATCACTCAGATATAAAAAGGCATACATGTGAGTCAGTTCTAAGGAGGTGGGTCAGCCTAGAGCTTACTATACAGAGTGAAGTAAGAGAAAGAGAAAACCAAATATCGTATAATAACACATACATACGGAATCTAGAAAGATGGTACTGATGTTCCTATCTGCAGGGCAGCAAAGGAGATGCAGACCGAGAGGGCAGACTTGTGGACACAGTGGGGGAAGGAGAGGGCGGGACGAATTCAGAGAGCAGCATTGAGACACATACGTCACCATATGCAACGGAGACAGCCAGTGGGAATTTGCTGTGTGACACAGGGAGCCCAAATCAGGTGCTTTGTGGCCACCCAGAGGGGTGGGAAGGCGTGGGAAGTGGGAGGGAGGCTCAAGAGGGCGGGGATGTGTGTATGCCTGTGGCTGATTCATGCTGATGTACAGCAGAAACCAGTACAATATTGTAATTACCCTCCAATTGAAAATAAAATTAAATTCAAAAAACCTGTATATTAACATATGTATGTGGAATCTAGGGGCCTTCCCTCGTGGCTGAGACCGTCAAGAGTCCACCAGCCAACACAGGAGGAATATAGAAAAATGGGCTACATGATCTTATTTGCGAAACAGAAATAGAGACAGATATAGAGAACAAATGTATGGACATCAAGGGAGAAGAAGGGGCGGTGGGATGAATTGGGAGATGGGGACTGACATACTTGCACTGCTGATGCTCTGTGTGAAACAGACCAGGAATGAGAGCCTGCTGCACAGCACAGAGAACCCCACTTAATTCACTGGGGTGACTGAGTCGGAAGGAAAGCCGAGAAGGAGAGGATATAGGTGTACATATAGCTGATTCGCTTTGCTGTGGTAGAAACCAACACAACATTGTAAAGCAACTGTGCTCCAATAGAAATTATTTTTTCTTAAAACACCACCATTCTTGGAGAACCAGATCATGTAATTCTACCTACAGAGTTTCACTCTGTACCAAAGGCGTCCATCAATGTGGCGATCAGCCCTGAGAAGACAGCTCTGTCTAGTTCTGGACGATGGAAGCAGAGATACACCCAGTGAGTCAATGGGACACGCCACACACAGCCATGGCTGAGTCACAGCTGACTCAATCCATATTGATCAAGCATCTTCCACACATTCTAACTGTGGCCACTTCTGCAGCTCCTGGGGACTCAGAAGTGCCTGTCTAGGGCAGACCTGAGTGAGTTGCACAAGCCAGAGCTTCCCCTCCATGTCCCCTCTGCCCACCTCTCCTGCAGGCCACCACCACCCTGAGCCCGGGGAAGGTCACAGCCAGCTGGGGTCTCCCCTCCCCAGTGTGGCTGGCTGTTATCACCGCCTCTGGCCCACCAACCTGTCAGCTTGTGCATGCCGATCGCTTTAAGGACCCAGAGTTACGGGATCTGCACTGGCATTCCTCAGCTCTTGGGTTTCATATCCAGTTTTCCTGTGACTATTCCACAGCTGCCCTTCTTAAACAATGCTTGCCAGCATTTACAGGACCGACGGTGCAGTCAAAATTCCTTCAACGACTGTGTAGTGAGCTTCGGTTGTCCACTAGGAAGTGAGCTGGTGGGTGAGGATGTAAAGCTGACTCTGATGGTACAGCCCTCACCCTCCAGCTGACTGGGAGGAACCTGCACTGTTCCAGAACCACTGGGAAGGGCACGGGCGGAGCTCAGTGAGGACCCTGAGGAGGGCGGGAATGTGCACACGGGGAGGAGGTCAGGGCGGCGGTGATGTGGAGAAAGTGACAGTGTTAGCTGCCCAGTCGTGTCTAACTCTTGGTGACCCCATGGACTGTAGCCCACCAGGCTCCTCTGTCCATGGGATTCTCCAGGCAAGAGTACTGTAGTGGATTGCCATGCCCTCCTCCAGCAGATCTTCCCGACCCAGGCATTGAACTCGGGTCTCCTGCATTGCAGGTAGATACTTTATCATCTGAGCCAGACCTGGTCAACTCAGAAGAGGGGATGGGGAAACACTTCCATATATTTAAAAAAAAAAAAAAGATCCGTTGCAATTTAGGCTGGAAACTACAACAGGGGTAGAGACCCTGTGGTCTTTATCAACCACACTGGGATTAACAGGGGCATGAAATAAGCATCCTCTGGGCTCCCCAGCAGTCAGGCTTGCTGGAGCAGGGTGCTCTGGGGCACAGGAGGCCGCCTTTGTGCTGGGCTCGGACTGGCCGGGCTCAAGGCCTGCTCTGCCATGTAGGCTGACAGACTATGGCCCAAGCGCTCGAGTCTCCTGTTTCCTCACTTGTGACAGGGGTACCAGGGCATGTCTCACGTTTGAAGGTTTCCCCCTTGTGTGGTATTTGGAAAGCCGCCTCCCAGCAGCCAGAGTACAGAGAGTAAAGTGTCTACACTCGGGCGGGACTTGTGGAAAATCTGGAGGGGGCGAGATGATGAATAAACTGCAAATGTTTGGGGCCAAATGTTGAACTAGCATCGAGAAACAGAAACAGCAACTTGGACTCAACACCAGGGAGAACTTAAACATGAGACCGACGTGAAGCCAAAATACTTGAAGGGACTCGAATAGCCCCCTAGTTGGCATAAAAACAGGTGGAGAGCTAGACCTTGTTTGTGGGTCACAGTTTACTGAACCCCGATATAAGATAATTATTACGTTTAACAATTACAACTGCTTTATGATTTAGAAAAGCTTTCCTGTGTGTTATCTGATTTTGATCTGTATAACAACTCCTATAAACTAAGTCAAAGGCGGAAAAACCTTTGTTCTGTTGGACACAATGTACCAACCAATAAAACAGGCAATACCAAAAAAATTAACGCTAGGTATAAACCAGAGATTAGCTACACTATACACTGCTATGGCTTCATAAAAGGGGGAAACAGAGAGGTTGAGGGAAAGTTGAAAGTGCTCTTTTTGGTGCCACTATGAGCATCAGTTGAACTACCCACAAAAATGAGATCACCCATTTCGACCAAGTCGTGTCCTATTTGCTGTCTTCAAACATGGATGTCCTTTACTGCTGAAGCCAGTAAAAGCTGTGGTTCAACACACTGCTGGTGGCCACCTTCACTACACTGCTTCCCTGGCAATGGCCAAGAAGAATACAAAATTCACGTGCACCTGAACTCACAGCGTCCACGCATTTCCCCTGCCCACTTTGTATGTGCAGGGAAGACTTCCCTCATTTGGCCGGATTTACACAGCACATTGGTCTCCCACATGGCTCAGTGGTTAAAAAATTCTGCCTGCCAATGCAGCAAACCTGGATTCGATTCTTGGGTTGGGAAGATCCTCTGGAGAAGGGAACGGGCACCCACTCCAGCATTCTTGCCTAGAGAATCCCATGGTCAGAGGAGCCTGGTGGGCTGCAGTCCATGGAGTCGCCAGAGTCAGACGCACACACACAGCATATTAGACCTGAACTGTAACTCGGAAATGGCCTCGTTTAACTGTTGTATTTGTAAGTGGAGCCGAGAGGGGTTCAGAGGGACAGACTGGACATAAACAGTGGTCATGTATTAGTTGTTGAGTATATAAGGCATTGTAAATATCGTGTAGATATCACTGTCAGTGAATCATACTCCTAAGCACACTGGCAAACACGGATAAACACCAGTGCGGGAAGTAAAGAAGCAAGGATGGGGGAGGCAGCCTTATATTTGCCAGGTGTGGTACCAGTGGAGGGGCTTTCCTGGGGCTCAGACAGTAAAGAATCCACCTACAAAGCAGGGCCCCTTCCACACAGCATCTGATTTAATTATCTGTCTCCAGGCTGTATTGGGATTTTGCAAAAGAGGGTGAGGAGATCCAGCAATGGATTCCAGCCCTGCTAGCTGGTGAGTGGCTGAGCTGAGGTTTGAATTCAGGTCTCTCCTGGCTTCAAGGTACCTTGTGTGCACAGCCTGCTTCCAGTGCAGGAACTCTGCATTTGGGAAGAAGGGCAGAAAGGAAGGCTAAAGAGAAAATACTAGTAAAATCAACTTCATTGTAAGACATCAGATGATAAATGTCCATTCATCTGAACTTAACAATGGGGACACTATTTTACCCCAGGCTGGGGCATTTTTAACACTCTCCTCCTCTAAGCGACAATTTTTCCAACAATAATCATAACATGTATATTTCAGGTCACTAAAATTCACACTAACCAAACAATATTGCAACTCACAGTGTACATTCTGTTTCACTGTTTTACGTTTAAAACACAAGTGAAAATTCCACGTGGTCACATAGTATAACAGAGCTGAAGTAACTCAGGTTCTGCTTCTTTGACTGTTGTCCTCAGGCTATCTTTGCTCATTCTGGAATTTTTTAAATACTAACTACTTACTGTCCCAAGGGTTGGAGAGAGAAATGGTGCTCAAGGCACTGAACATCCTTCAAACTGATAAGGACTGACTCTCGAAACCGATGTGTACAGCTGAGTCCTGTATGTTGCTACCAACTGGATACCCAGGAGTTCTCCAAATTAACTTTCAAGTGAATTCATGTTTACTAAAATATAAATTATAAAATGTGCTATGTTGAAACTGAAATACATACTAATAAAACTCAACAGTAATGGCAGCAGTAATGGCTTAGATCAACAAGATATATCTTTTAGGGGGAGTGTTTTAATATTGGAGGGTTTCCCTGGTAGCTCAGCAGTAAAGAATCCACCTGCCAACACAGGAGATGCGAGTTCAATCCCTGGGTCGGGAGGATGAGTTCACTCCCTGGAGCTGGAAATGGCAACCCACTCCAGAATTCTTGCCTGGAGAATCCCATGGACAGAGGAGTCTGGTGGGCTACAGTCTATGGGGTCACACAAGCATCGGACACGACTTGGTGACTAAATCACCACAACAACGATTTTAATTTACTGAGAGTCTTTAGAACAGGGCAAGAGGATGATCAGAGCCAACTGACATTTCATCGGTTTGATTATTTTTAGACTCTCTGTAGACAGTGCGCCCCTCACGGCCAGCAGTGCTAGGACAGGCCACGTCCACCCCTTGCCCTTGGGATGCCTCTGTGCTGAGGTCTTCATCTTGGACAAAGGTGGACGGATGACTCTTCTTTCTGGAAGGCTCCATTATTTCACACGCCCTGGACTCCACTGGCTTGACAGGGTCGGGATGCGTCAGCAGGATGACCAAGGCGGTCGTGTGGGGTGTGTGCACGTCCATAGGCCCGAAAGAACGAGGAGGAGGCCCTGCGGTCAGCAATGCACGCTCAGCACAGCCCGTCAGCCGCGGAGGGACCAGCGGGGGAAAACACTCCCCTGCGGCAGACAAATCGTGAGGGAGCCACCGGTCCGGGGAAAACCCCGTGAAATAAGGTGAAGAATGACAGGGACTCTCACCAGGCGTAAGCCTTATGGCCACAGCTTCTCAGCTCCAGCTTCACCTCTGACTCTGACAGACTCCAGGGGCTCCCCTCACGGGGAGGTGGCTTTAATTTTAGCTTCGCCCACCCCCCCAGCTCCAGGTTCGTTCCAGGATCAAGATCCTAACTGAAATCACTGCTTGAGTGTAGGCCCTGTGGCAATTAGGCTCATTCTTTGTTTTCTAAGTGTTTTTTTCTTTTTAATTGGAGGATAACTGCTTTCCAGTGTTGTGTTGGTTTCTGCCATAAAACGTCAATCAGCCATAAGTGTGTGTACACATATATCTCCCCTCCCTCTTGAGTCTCACCTCTCTAGGTAGTCAAAGAGCGCTGAGCTGAGCTCCTGTGCTGTTCAGCAACTTCCCACTAGCTACCGATCTGACACACGGTGACGTACATGTGATCACGCTACTCTCTCCACTCATCCCACATCTCCTTCCCTGGCTGTGTCCACAGATTCATTCTCCACATTTGTGTCTCTATTCCTGCCCTGCAAATAGGTTCACGAGTACCACTTTTCTAGATTCCATATATATATACATGTATACACATATGCACACACTGTATTTGTTATTCTCTTTCTGACTTACTTCAGTCTGTATAATAGGCTCTAGGTTCATCCACCTCAGTTCAACTGACTCAAATTCTTCTTTCCTTTTTACGACTGAGTAATATTCCATTGTATACATGTGCCACAACTTCCTCATCCATTCATCTGCTGATGGACATCAAGGTTGCTTCCATGTCCTGGCTATTGTAAACAGTGCTGCGATGAACACTGAGGTAATGTGTCATTTAATAAAGTCACAGGATACAAAATTAATACACAGAAATCCCTTGCATTCCTATACACTAACAATAAAAAAATCAGAAAGAGAAATTAAGGATAATCCTACTCACCATTGCAGCAAAAAGAATAAAATATCTAGGAATAAGCCTGCCTAAGAAGACAAAAGACCTGTGTACAGAAACCTGTAAGACATTGATGAAAGAAAGCAAAGATGTCCTTGGAGAGATATATCATGTTCTTGGATTGGAAGAAGCAATATTGTGAAAATGACTATACTAGCCAAAGCAATCTACAGATTTAATGCAATTCCTATCAAATTACCAATGGCATTCTCCACAGAACTAGAGCAAAAAATTTTACAAGTTGTATGGAAACACATAAGACCTTAACTCACCAAAGCAATCTTGAAAAAGAAAAATGGACCTGGAGAAATCAACCTTCCCTGACTTCAAACGATATTATAAAGCTACAGTCAGCAAGATAGTATGGTACTGACACAAAAACATCAATATAGATCAGTGGAACGAGATACAAGACCCACAGATAAACCCAGGCACCCATGGGCACCTTATCTTTGACAAAGAAGGCAAGAATATACAATGGAGAAAACACACCCTCGTCAATAACTGGTGCTGGGAAAACTGGACAGCTATGTGTAGAAGAATCAAATTAGAACACTTCCTAACACCATACACAATAATAAACTCAAAATCAATTAAAGGCCTAAATGTACAGCCAGAAGCTATAAACTCTTAGAAGAAAACACAGGCAGAACAGTCTTTGACATAAATCACAGCAAGATCCTCTTTGACCCACCCACTAGAGTAATGGAAATAAAAACCAAAATAAACAAATGGGACCTAATTAAACTTAAAAGCTTTTACACAGCAAAGGAAACTATAAACAAGATGAAAAGACAACCCTTCGAATGTGAGAAAATAATTGCAAATGAAGCAACTGACAAAATAAATTATCTCCAAAATATACAAGCAACGCATGCAGCTCAATAAAAATTAAAAAAAAAAAAACTAATAACCCCATCAAAAAATGGGTGGAACACCTAAACAGACATTTCTTCAAAGAAGACATATAGTTGGCCAACAAACAGCTGAAAAGATGCTCAACATTGCTCATTATTAGACAAATGCAGATCAAAACTACAATAAGCAACCTCCTCACACCGGTCAGAATGGCCATCATCAAAAAATCTGAAACAGTAAATGCTGGAGAGGGTGTGCAGAAAAGGGGACCCTCTTGCACTATTGGTAGGAACTGCTGCAGCCACTGTGGACAACAGTATGGAGATTCCTTTAAAAACCAGGAATAAAATTACCATTCAGTTCAGTTCAGTGCAGTTCAGTCACTCAGTCATGTCCGACTCTTGGCGACCCCACGAATCGCAGCACATCAGGCCTCCCTGTCCATCACCAACTCCCGGAGTTCACTCAAACTCACGTCCATCGAGTCCATGATGCCATCCAGCCATCTCATCCTCGGTCGTCCCCTTCTCCTCCTGCCCCCAATCCCTCCCAGCATCAGAGTCTTTTCCAATGAGTCAACTCTTCACATGAGGTGGCCAAAGTACTGGAGTTTCAGCTTTAGCATCATTCCTTCCAAAGAAATCCCAGGGCTGATCTCCTTCAGAATGGACTTGTTGGATCTCCTTGCAGTCCAAGGGACTCTCAAGAGTCTTCTCCAAGACCAAATTACCATATGACCCAGCAAATCCAGTATTGTGCATATACCCAGAGAAAATCATAATTCAGCTTATTGCTTAAGGCCTTTACATTAATTGAGCTCTGCTTTCATGTAATTTTCAAAACAGCCTCAGGGAAGAAAAGCTATTCTTGGCCCCATTTGCTGGCTGATGAAACAGAGGCTTAGAAAGGATAAGAAACTTGAACAAAGTCAGGGGAACAGCAGGTACACAGCTGGAACACCAAGACAGTTCTAATGCTTAAGCCTGTTCTCTTAACCATTACAGTATGTTTATGAGCCATAAAGAGGTTAAAAATAATAAGGCAAACACAATTTCAAAGGGATAAATTTAGCTTATGATTAAAGTACAAAATAAAAGATACATGTCTGCCTCTGCACCGTTCATGAAAATATTTTGACCCAATAACCATAGAGGCCTAGGGCAACATCATCCACAGTTCTGGTCCACAAAAATAAAAGAGAAAGATTATAACTAAGTGTGGGCTTCCCTGGTGGCTCAAAGAATCCACCTGCCTAGGCAGCAGACATGGGTTCAATCCCTGGTCAGAGAAGATCCCCTGGAGAAGGAAATGGCAGTCCACTCCAGTATTCTTGCCTGGAGAATTCCATGGACAGAGAAGGGCTACAGTCCGGGGGTAGCAAAAGAGTCAGAGAGCTTGGTGACTAAACAGCAATGAAATACAGCTATGGAACATGAGATAAGGTTCAAGACATGAGTCCCATCCTATCTTCAAGAGGTGAACAGGATCACATTCTTTGAAGTGTACTTGGTAGAGATTTTATGCCATTATCTTATTAATAATAATCATTTTTCTCTAAGTTGCTTTACTGTGGGGTTTACTTTTAGGTGTAATTGGAAAGCCCCTGGGGAAATTTCCAGCAGGGCTAGGATTATCCGTGGACACCTTTTCATGCAGATCCTCGATTGCCCGGATCACGGTGACCCACAATGTCAGAGACCGTCTAACTTCCTGCACCTTCCTTAAGGAGAAAGCCATTCCCAGCCACTTAGCTGTGCTGTGTTGTGGCAATTCCAGCAACCAGCAGCATCCTTGGGGCTAGAATCAGGGCATCTTGGAGGCTGGTGCCCAAAAGAACCCCTTCAGCACCCAGTGGTTCCTGCCCTGGGAAGTGAGGTAGCTGTTTGTCCTTTAGGAGTCCGCAGTTCCATTTTTAAAGAGTGGCTTTAAAAAACACTACCACCTATGCCTGATATTTATGATTCCTTAAAAGCAAGATCTAATTTTACATTTAGAAGATCTGCTCTGATGACACTCATTCTGTTTAATGAAGGAGAACAGGCGCGGTTCGTTCTCATCATGTTCTCTCTCGGTCTTTCCAGTAAGCGCTGGAAATGACAGCGCTGCCACTTCTGCAGCCATTTTCATTTCCAGGCTTCCTTCGCATGCACTTGGGCCTCCACAGCAAATCCGCGAGACAGACAGAGCAGGTATTGTCTCCCGAGGTTAATAGATGAAAACATGGAGGCGGAAAACGGTGTTGAGGAGCCGCGCTGGGTCTGTGATTCGAATCCCTCCGCTCCCTGTGCTGGGGAAACAGCTCTCAGGGAGAACAAAGCCCCGGTTTACAGAACTGGCTGATTTGCAAGTGTAAATAGCTCCCCCACAGCCATTCCAAGCTCCCAATATGATGCTGCCGCATCCGTGGAGCTGGGAGGACACGTGGAAATTTGGCAGCCAAGCTCCAGCACGTGGATCTCTCTGCTTCTAACCCAGGCTTCTTTACCTGCCAGCGTGGTGTTAATTTATTGACACGCACCACACAAGGACCTACTGTACATCCCAGGGAACACTGCTCAGTACTCTGTAATAACCCAAATGGGAAAAGAATCTGAAAAAGAATGGCTGTATGTATGTGTATAACTGAATCACTTCGCTGTAACATCTGAAACCAACACAACACTGTTCATCAACTATGCTCCAATATAAAATGGAAATTTTTTAAAAAAGAAAAAAAAACAGAACTTAAAACCCCTCTCTAGCCCAAGGTACCAGAGAGGAAGTCTCAAGACTGTAAGCTCATAGGATGCAGACTTTGCTGATGGGAACCTTATCCCCAGACATTTCTCCTGCAGACACTGCTGTGCTTACTACCAGGGCAGTGATCACCCTACCCTGGCTACAACCGAATGGACCTGAGAAGCTGTCGCTGAAGCGATCTAGAGACATGTGCATACTGGGATGTGTCAGACAGCAACAGCCCCTTTTGGTTCCATTCCATAGAGTTGGAGGGGCTTCCCTGGTGGCTCAGTGGTAAAGAATCCACTTGCAATGCAGGAGACCCGGGTTTGATCCCTGGGTAGGGAAGATCCCCTGGAGAAGGGAATGGCAACCCATTCCAGTATTCTCTCTTGGGAACTCCCACGGACAGAGAAGCCTGGCAGGTTACAGTCCATGGGGTTGCATAGAGTCGGACACAACTAAACACGCACGCATAGAAATGGAATCTTTCAGCCAAAGATCTCCAGGTATCGTCCACAACTGTCTGGCCATCCTCATCTTACAGACAGCGGGGGGCAAAGTCCTAGAAATCAGACCACATGCTCCAAGTCCACCAGTGCTGGGGCCTTCACGTCTGCACCACGGTACCTCATCACTGTGAAAAACAAAACCTTCTAAAACTGTGGCAGGACGTTCAGGACTCCCGTCAAATGCAGTATAAGTGGCAATGTTTGTGGCCAACAGACAGCCTCCAGGTCTGTTTGGGCTGTGGTTTTCAGACTGTGCTTCATGGAGCCTCAAGGGGGCTAAGGGTTTTCTCAGGGCCAGGGAAGGGTTTAAGGCATAAGAGGGGAAGACCTTGGATCCTCCCATCCAGAGATGAATTAAAGCACTCATCTGTTTTATATATTGGGAGTCAGATGATTTCTTTTGAAGAAGTTCAGTGACTTTAGGGGAAAAAAAAAAGAGTTGGAAAACCCCAGTGAAGACCAAAGTCTAGACTGTTAATCTTCAAACAAAGCTCCTTGGTGTGAGACACTGGCTCTCGTAAAGCAAATGGAGCCTTCTGGCGGCTCTTTCCCATGATACCGGGAGGTAATCTGCGTGCAGACACACCGCAGAGAAGTCAGCGTGGGTCCTTTCGCCTCCTGCTGGTCTGTTCTGGAAGCTAGCGGATGCCGTGCATCCGCGGGAGATGCTTCTATCACGTGACCTCCCGAACGGTCCAGGCACTCCGGGTCCTCCGCTAACGCCCTGGAGGCCAGCACGACTCCCGGCTGTGAACACATCGCAGACGTAGCTGCCCCACCCACACGTGCCAGGGCGACACGAGCAACGGCCACACAGACCTGTGGCAAGCCCCTGGGGAAGGCAGACAAGGCGGCTGGCATCACAATAAACGGATACCAGGCTGTCAGACCCACACACCCGAAGCCGCCTTCTGAGGCGCTCCTGGTGGAAAACCAACGGAGCAAAGAGAATCATTTTAGCTAATAATAAATCATTAGCCAAAGTCAGTCAACCATTTTAATTGGAAAAAAGACACATGGGATGTGCCTGATCAAATGGTGATCGATGCTGCGCAAATAGATTTAATTTGCACAACATCCTATTACCTTCGGGTCTGCTGAGAACAAATCTTAAACACTAAATATTTCCTAAGATAGTATTATAAACTTATAGGTATAGACAGACCTAATACCAAAGTGCATACTTTTTAAGACAAATATTCACCCTGAAGCTACAATGGAGAAGTATGTAGAAAGAGAATATATATATATGTATATATATAATTATTTGCTCCTATTATGCCTTATAATATTGGAGCATGTGTATGGGAAGACCCATAAATGAATGTGTGAAGTGTTTCAGTGTCTGTTTATGTGTGTATATATTTATAATGTTCTTTTTATGATTAACAAAACGCTGTACAACTTCTTGCTGGAATAAAATGTCTTTAAGACTGATACTATGACTTAAAAAGAAATCTGTTACTGTTCTTTAGTCCCTCAGTTGTGTCGGACTCTCTGGAACCCTGTGGACTCCAGCCCCCCAGGCCCCTGGGAAATCTACTGGAGTGGACTGCCATTTCCTTCTCCAGATCTTCCTGACCCAGGGATTGAACTCATGTCTCCAAGTCTCCTGCACTGCAGGTGGATTCTTGACTGCTGAGCTATCTGGCCAAAGTCCAAAAAGAAATTAAGTAATTATAAAATTTTCAAATCATATAAAATGATTGTGAATTAAAGCACTTGTGGAATGCAGGTCAGCCTATGTATATTAGGATGAGGATTCTAAATATTTTATCTTTCTCAATATTCATTTTTCTCAATATTTCTCAATATTTTATTTTATTTCAATGAGAATCTAAAATGAATCCAAAGCGATGTGAAAAGTAAAGTCAGGATAAATGAAATTCTTGTTTCTCAAGGCCCACTTATTTCACTTTTCTCTAGGAGTATGTGCACTAAGATACAGTGCTTAAATCGCACTGTTTGCAAAAGAACATAACACACTCACTGGAGATGGGTGTTAGTGTGTTACTAAAAATCTCGAACACAGGCAGTGATTGGAAATATTCCTCTCTATTACCCTCAAAGCTCAAATGTGACCATACTTGCCAGGCATGTAAAAAGTTAATCTTTAGCAAAGCCAGTGTGCTTAAAATAGTTAGTCTATTGTTCTCAACAAGTTATAAACCTGGATTATGAAACTGTTAAACACTTGAGATTCAAAAAGTCAAATACACAAATTCTTTTGCACACATTTTCCCCCTCTGCTTTACTTTTCTTTTACAAAGGCTCAGATTTTATGACTCAGGGATTAATAAAGAAGAAAAGCAAAGCAAAGCAAACTTCTCTAAAGCAAAGCCAAGCGCTAACAGACATATTTTAAAGAGGCATATACTGTCTTCCTTTTAAATCATCATTTTTTTTGGTTGCTCTGAAATGCTTTATGTTCAAACATTCTATTAATATTACATTTCGCCCAACAGAAAAAATGAAAAAAGCTATTTCAAGACTATGCTTACGTGTTACCTAATTCTAAATTTGTCTAGTCTTCTATACTACAATTGACATAATAAGAATAATAAAATAATAAGAATCTGGAAAACATTCTCAACATTATCATTACAGCTCGGAAAAGTGGTAATTTTATCCCATTTTACAACCAACTCAAGCCCAAGGATGTTGAGGTCCACTGGGATTTGAACCAAGATGTTGTAATTCTAAGTCCACTTCTCTTTCTCTTATTTCAAAGTTGTTTCAAATGATGACCACATCCCCATTTAAAAGAAAATAAAGAGATAACTGAATATGAGAATTTACAGAAGTATAGATAAATTAGAAAGCAATTATTCTCTTTTCATTAAAGGACTGACTGCAGATTAAATTACCAGCTTCCGTAACCCATTGTCCTCAGCATTTCGGGGAAACCTTCTGTGAATATAAAGTAGCCTTGCACACAGAGCTAGCGTGGTGATGGATCAAATCTATGTGTGCTTCAGTTACAGCATCACACCTGGCCCTAGAGGATGAATGGACGTAAGCAACAGTAAACCTGGACCAAGACTGGAGGCCACACTTGCGGGCACTGGACCACAGACAGTGCAAGACCGATGGAGCTGGGATGTGAGCTCTCTTGGCTTTCTGCCTGCGGGCGCTTCTCAGGCTGCAGCTCAGGGGAGTGGAGTGCAAGCAGAGAGAAGATGAGGGGAGTAAGCTGAGATCCGGGTGCCGGATTAGGCAGGAATTGTGAAGCATGGTATTGAAGAAGCTGCATGACAAAAGAGCTTGAGAAACGCGTGCAGAGCTTCCCTTGAGCTTTCAGCTGTGCACTGAGCAAGTCATACCCAAGGCTTAGCCAAAATAGCTCTTCTGGGGAGAGAATTTCTGAAGGATGCAGACTACCAGGAGGTTGGTTTCCAACCAGCCAGAGGAAAGAGACCTTGTTCAACTCTCCTGAGACTCAGCTGAGACCCCAAAAGAGTAATACCTTAGAAGGATGACTCTAGAGTGATGAGCACTCGGGACTGGCCCCAACAGAGCCTAAAGCCATGACGAGCTCCAGCTCACTTGCCAGAAGACTAAATGCCTGCCAGGGAGAAATTCACCCCTCTCTGGAAAAGACAACAGCCATCGCGTTCACACTGTCATATCCATGATGCTCGCCATCAAATAAAAGCTTACTGCACAAGCGCGCTGGTCGACACCTGAAGCAGATAGTTGTTTCTGCCTGCAGGACACGGCTTTGTCCTACTTCTAGGAACTTGGATGTATCACAAGAGGACTTTTCTCCTATGAAGGAACATATTCCCTTCGGTTTAGCCAGGGCCCTCCACGCTCGCCATGTCCAGGTGACCAGGAAACACAGACCTTTTGGACACAGGGCGCTACACGTGACCCAAGTCGGGCCAATGAGAGTCCCCTTGGGTACTTATCCCCTAAGACTGTGGGCATTCAACTAGTGTGATATGAAAGAAGGGGTCTGATGGTACCCCCTTCCCCCCGCTACACAAAGTGAGCTTGGTCAAAAAATGAGGAAGCAGAGATGCAGCCGTGAGGACCATTATAACTACTACTGTGGGCAAAAATCCCCTAGAAGAAATGGAGCACCCTTATAGTCAACAAAAGAGTCTGAAATGAAGTACTTGGGTGCAATATCAAAAACAACAGAATAATCTTGATCGATTCCAAGCAAACCATTCAGTATCACAGTAATCCAAGTCTATGCTGCTGCTGCTGCTGCTAAGTCACTCAGTCGTGTCTGACTCTAAGCAACCCCATGGACCCAACCACTAATGCTGAAGAAGTTGAAGTTGAACGGTTCTATGAAGACCTATAACATCAAAAAAAAAAAAAATGTCCTTTTCATTACAGGGGACTGGAATGCAAAAGCAGGAAGTCAAGAGATACCTGGAGCAACAGGCAAGTTTGGCCTTGGAGTACAAGATGAAGCAGGGCAAAGGCTAATAGAGTTTTGCCAAGAGAGCGCACTGGTCACAGCAAACACCTTCTTCCAACAACACAAGAGACAACTCTACACATGGACATCACCAGATGGCCAATGCTGAAATCAGATTGATTATATTCTTTGCAGTTGAAGGAGACGCTCTAAACAGTCAGCAAAAACAAGACCGGGAGCTGACTGTGGCTCAGATCATAAGCTCCTTATTGTCAAATTCAGATTTAAATTGAAGAAAATAGGGACAACCACTAGGCCATTTAGGTATGACTTAAAGCCCTTACGATTCAGTGGAAGTGACAAATAGATTCAAGGGATCAGATCTGATAGACAGAGTGCCTGAGGAACTATGGAATGCGGTTCATAACAGTGTATAGGAGGCAGGGATCAAGACCATCCCCATGGAAAAGAAATGCAAAAGGAAAAATGGCTGCCTGAGGAGGCCTTTCGAATAGCTGAGAAAACAAGAGAAGTGAAACGCAAAGGAGAAAAGGAAAGATATACCCATCTGAATGCAGTTCCAAAGAATAGCAAAGAGAGATAAGAAACCCTTCCTCAGTGATCAATGCAAAGAAATAGAGGAAAACAATAGAATGGGAAAGACTAGAGATCTCTTTAAGAAAATTAGAGATACCAAGGGAACATTTCATGCAAAGATGGGCTCGATAAAGGACAGAAATGGTATGGACCTAACAGAAGCAGAAGATATTAAGAAGAGGTGGCAAGAATACACAGAAGAACTGTATAAAAAAGATCTTCATGACCCAGATAATCACAAAGGTGTGATCACTCACCCAGAGCCAGACATCCTGGAATGTGAAGTCAAGTGGGCCTTGGGAAGCATCACTACAAACAAAGCTAGTGGAGGTGATGGAGTTCCAGTGGAGCTATTTCAAATCCTCAAAGATGATGCTGTGAAAGTGCTGCACTCAATATGCCAGCCAATTTGGAAAACTCAGCAGTGGCCACAGGACTAGAAAATGTCAGTTTTCATTCCAATCCCAAAGAAAGGCAATGCCAAAGAATGCTCAAACTACTGCACAATTGCACTCATCTCACATGCTAGTAAAGTAATGCTCAAAATTCTCCAAGCCAGGCTTCAGCAATATGTGAACTGAGAACTCCCAGGTGTTCAAGTTCGATTGAGAAAAGGCAGAGGAACCAGAGATCAAATTGCCAACATCCATTGGCTCATAGACAAAGCAAGAGAATTCCAGAAAAATGTCTACTTCTGCTTCATTGACTAAGCTAAAGCCTTTGACTGTGTGGCACAACAGAATGTGGAAAATTCTGAGATGGGACTACCAGACCACCTTACCTGCCTCCTGCAAAACTTGTATGCAGGTCAAGAAGCAACAGTTAGAACCAGACATGAAACAACACTGGTTCCAAACTGGGAAAGGAGTATGTCAAGGCTGTATATTGCCACCCTGCTTATTTAACTTATATGCAGAGTATATCATGAGAAACGCTGGGCTGGAAGAAGCACAAGCTGGAATCAAGATTGCCGGGAGAAACATCAATAACCTCAGATGTGCAGATGACACCACCCTTATGGCAGAAAGTGAAGAGGAATTAAAGAGCCTCCTGATGAAAGTGAAAGAGGAGAGTGAAAAAGCTGGCTTAAAACTCAACATTCAAAAAGCTAAGATCATGGCATCCGGTCCCATCACTTCATGGCAAATAGATGGGGAAACAATGGAAACAGTGGCAGACTTTATTTTCTTGGGCTTCAAAATCACTGCAGATGGTGACTGCAGCCATGAAATTAAAGAATACTTACTCTTGGGAGAAAAGCTATGACAAACCTAGATGGTGTGTTAAAAAACAAACAAACAAACAAAGTTCTGTCTAGTCAAAGCTATGGTTTTTCCAGTAGTCATGTATGGATGTGAGAGTTGGACCATAAAGAAGGCTGAATGCTGAAGAATTGATGCTTCTGAACTGCAGTGTTGGAGAGGATTCTTGAGAGTCCCTTGGACTGCAAGGAGACTGAATCAGTCCATCCTAAAGGAAATCAGTCCTGAATATTCATTGGAAGGACTGATGCTGAAGCTGAAGCTCCAGTACGATGACCACCTGATGTGAAGAGCCGACTCGTTGGAACAGACCCTGCTGCTGGGAAAGACTGAAGGAATGAGGAGAAGGAGGTGACAGAGGATGAGATGGTTGGATGGCGTCATTGACTCAGTGGACATGAGTTTGAGCAAGCTCTGGGAAATGGTGAAGAACAGGGAGGCCTGGTGCACTGCAGTCAATGGGGCCACAAGGAGTCGGACGCTCCTGAGTGAGTGAACAAGAACAAAAGCCATGATGATCGTCCACAGAAGACATCCGTGGGATTCCTAGCCTAGGATTCAGCTGCATCAGAAGCTGCAGCAAAAGGGAAGGGTGGAATTCAGACGGGGTCTCCTCCTAGATTATGAAGCAGTAGCCATTCTGACAGGGCCGGAGAGGCTGCGGGTAGCATGGATGCTAGACCACGCACACTGAGACTCAGAGTGTGGCTCACTGGTGAGAGCGTCAACATCTGATAGCTGAAAACGGATAGTCCTGGCTCGTTGTTAAAGAGCTGGATTATCTTGAGCAAATCTCTTACCTCCCGCTGTTCCCCCTCAGCCCGTAAACTGAGAAGGGAGGCCTTCTAGGGCTCTTTCTAGCTACAACATTTCATGGGTCTATGAAATGAGGGACTTTCCAAAGTCAGCTAGATTACAGGCTAATGGTGATTTATAAAAGTGTCTTGTTCAAGCCCACAAAGAAAGGGTGTAAGCTGAGAGATACAGGAACCCAGTAAGCAAGAGAAGAAAATCCTCACATATTCTCCAAATGCTCCTATTTGCTGATTATTAGACAGAGTTTCCTCCTTTTGTTTACAAGGTTGAATTAAACCAATTCTATCACCCAGAAGTGCAGGCTCAAGAGGAACTCAGTGTGAATGAGGCACAGACTGAATTGGGCAAGGGGACTGTTGCTTTCCTTCAGTCCTGCTATCTCTTGAAGATTTTGAACCAATCCCCTAAAATCTCTCCACTTTTTAATAAGTAAAATTACCCCTGATGATTTAGGACTGATGGTATGGGCAAAAAGAAAAAAGATCGTGCAAATATTTGGAAAAATGTAGTAAAATTATCCAAATAGTAATAGCAAATAGTAAATAATAGTAAAATAGCAAAAATATAATAGTAAAATTATGGCCATCTATGTGTTTGTTAGGATCTGAAACTCTCACAGTGAATAAGCACTGGCTTTAGACCCAAAGGTAGCTTCTGATTTATTTTTAACGAAAACAAATGTTTAATGGGAGATGCCTACTGTATTTGGAAAGAGACAAGGCTGCTCACCTTTTAGCCTTGTCATCAGAGAAACGTTGGTTCTTAAGAAGTGAGAAGATGGAAAGATAAATGAAGATAAAGCCAAACAGTCTATAAAACACTGGGAATCTAGTTTCTGCCCCAATGGCCTGTCACCTCTCCAATGCTGGGTGGTCCTAGGACACCAGGTCTTTCTTCTTTCCAAGGGAAACAGTTGAAAAGGGCTTCAGAGAGACACGAGGAAGGTGATGTGTGTGGGAAACACGTGAACTGAGAATGCTCAACTCAAGAACTCCTTAACGTGTCTGAATTTTAAGCACAACACTGCCTTGGACGTGTATGGGTGTATGTGTACTTGTGTATATACAGTCTGCATAAACATTTATCCTGGTGTTTATGTGGTCATTTATACATTCATATATGTGCACATTTCCACAACTGCACCCTATATGTTACAACCATCAGTGATATTGTGTAATTTGCTTTTCTTGCAACTTATCAAGCAAAGGTGGCCCATTAGGTCACGGAAAGTCACAAACTGGGAAATAAGAAAGGTCAACTTCTATTTGTCAGGCGCTGAGCTCTCAGTTGGAAGGTCCAAGGGGACAAAAGTCTTGAGAATGTTTTCTGTCATGAAAACAGACCCAGTCCAAAGCCGAGAGAAACGCCTGACCCTGGATCCTTGGTGTGTACAGGGTTTGGAGCTGTAAGAGAAGGTATCTGGGTGTTTGCTTACTTGTTCTGTGTAGGAAGGGAGAGTAGGAGCAGGTGATCCCTATCTGGCACGAGGATTCCGGGACACGCTCCGTAATTCACACCGTCTCCACTCGGCCCCACGGGGCGGAGCATGGTCTGTGAACGTCTTGTAAACGTGATGAATAACTATTCCGCATCAGCACCCAACACAGGAGTGATAAATCAGCCTGCATCCTCACTGACTCCTACAACTCAACAGTCCGCAGCAAACGGATACTTGTTCTCCTCATCCATGGCGCTTCTAACTTCCTGTCTATCTGTTTCTTAAAATCGCTGTCACTACTATGACCCCAGTTTCTCTGGCAGGGTATCTGGACCCATCTCTCACGCTCTCCCTTCTATTCCTTCGTCCTACCCCAATGCATCACATTCTATAAATTCTTTTATTTTAATGTCCTGCCACTGGCTCCTTCATATACCTGCTGGTCTCCTGAACCTTGGTCAAGGTCCTGACGATGCTTTCATTTGGTGCCGACACCATCATCTCATCATGAGCAGCATCAGGAGGGAAGGGGGCCAACTGTGAGTAACCACTCTCGGACAGCAGGTTTACACTGGTATAAACACTAGACACACGTCCACGCTCATGTAGAATGCCCGCATCCACAGTGTTTCACTAGACACACGTCCACGCTCATGTGAGCGCCTGCATCCACGGTGTTTCACTAGACACATGTCCACGCTCGTGTAGAATGCCCGCATCCATGGTGTTTCACTAGACACACGTCCACACTTGTGTGAGCGCCCGCACCCACAGCGTTTCACTAGACACACGTCCATGCTCATGTGAGCGCCCGCACCCATGGCGTTTCACTAGACACACGTCCATGCTCATGTGAGCGCCCGCACCCACGGCGTTTCACTAGACACACGTCCACGCTCGTGTGAGCGCCCGCACCCATGGTGTTGCTCTGTTTCTGGCAGACCGCGGCCACAGAACCATCCCTAAACAGAGCGTGAGCTTCCTGCTAAGGTTTTCAGAGTCAAACCCAGACTTTATCCTACGTTCATACTGACCTTTCTGTTCCTAGGTCAGGTCTACAGCTTTTGACCCCTCCCTAACTCTCAGGGTGTGTCTCCTCTTCCTCTTTTCCACTTTCCTGTGATTTCATTGGAACTCACTGGTCTCTAAACACACCGGGGGCCCCACCCACTCTTTCTTCATTTGCACCCTCCCTACTCCTGTCCGCCACAGAATTCCCCCTTGGGGCCCCTACGTGCTTAACTGTATGCTCACACATTCTATCACTTTGGTGCTCAGAATATATCTAGTTTTTACTTTTGTCTCTGTGTGTCCTATCTAAGCAGATAATAGTAAGAATTAAAAACATCTTTTAAACATTTTTAAAAACTTTACAGCTCACAAAACATCTCTTTTTTTGCCAATTTTCCAGCTTTATGGAGATATAATTGACATGTAAATTAAGTGTACAAATGATTACATATATATATTTATAAATATATACACACTATGCATGTGTTAGTTGCTCAGGAGTGTCCAGCTCTTTGCGATCCCATGGACTGTGGCCCACCAGGCTCCTCTGTCCATGGGATTTCCCAAGCAAGAATATTGGAGTGGGTGGCCATTCCCTTCTCTAGGGGATCTTCCCAACCCAGGGATGGAACACAGGTCTCCTGCATTGCAGGCAGATTCTTTACGGTCTGAGCCACCGGGGAAGATCCATATATATACAAGTAGTATATATATAGTGAAGTGATTAGAGATCAGTGAACATACCCATCCTTCCGCTGGTTACATTTTTTGTGGTGAGAACATTAAGGATCCACTCTTAGCGATTTTCAAGTATGCAAAAGAGTATTAACAACAGTCACAACACTATACATTAGATCCCACCCCTGACTTCTCATAACTGGAAGGTTATAAGCTTTGACCACCTTCACTCATTTCCTTTAACCCCTGCCCCTGGCAACCATCTGTCTATTCTTGGTTTCTATGGGTTTGTTTTTTCAGATTCCACATATAAGTGAGGTCATATGGTATTTATCTTTCTCTGACTTATTTCACTTAGCATAAGTCCCTCAAGTTTCATCTATGTTGTGACAAATGGAAGGATTTTCTCCTTTCTTATGGTTGAATAACATGTCAGTGTGTGTGTGTGTGTGGGTGTGTGTGTGTGTGTGTGTTTTATTGAAATCACAGGAAACTGGGAAAGAGGAGGAGGAGACAGAGAGTTAGGGAGGGGTCAAATGATATATCACATTTCTTTATCCATTCATCCATCAATAGATACTGAGGCTGTTTCCATGTTCGGCTAATTGTAAATCATGCTACAATGAACATGAGGGTGTTCACTGCAGACACCTCTTCAAGATAGTGATTTTATTTCCTTTAGCTATATACTCAGAAATGGAATTACTGGATCGTATGGTAGTTCTATTTTTAGATTTTGAGGAAGCTCCAGACTGTTTTCTACAGCGGCTGCAACGATTTACATTCCCACCAACAGGGCCTGAGAGTTCCCTTTTCCTCCACCTCTTCATCAGCACTTACATCTCGTCTTCTTCATAATAACCCTTATAATAGATGTGAAATGATATCTCACCGTGGCTTTGATTTGCGTTTCCCTGGCGATTAGCGTAACTGAGCACTTCCTCATGTACCTGTTGGCCATGTGTATACTTTCTTTGGGAAAATGTCTACAGACATACCTTGGAGATATTGTGGGTCCGGTTCCAGACAACCACAATAAAGCAGGTATCACGATAAAGTGAGTCACACAAATGTTTTGGTTTCCCAATTATGTTTACACTATACTGTAGTCTACTAAGTGTGCAATAGGATTATGTCTGAAAAGCAATGTACACACCTTAATTAAAAAGGAATGCTAGAACTTCCCTGGTGGTCCAGTGGCTAAGACTCTGTGCTCCCAACACTGGAGGCTTGGGTTTGATCCCTGGTCAGGGAACTAAATCTCACACGCTGCAACTAAAGACCCCATGTGCCACAGCTAAACCCAGTGCAGCCAACTGGAACAAATGCAGTGCTGTCGGGAATATGGTGCCAATAGACCTACTCGATGCAGGTTTGCTACAAACACTCGATCTGAAAAATAAAAAGCAATATTTGTGAAGCACAATACAGCGAAGCACGATAGAAGCATGCACGTGTTCTGGCCCTTTGACCATTTTAAAATCAAATTTCTTTCAATTTTTTTTCTTTTGAGTTGTATGCATTTCTTGTATATTTTGGATATGAACCCTGTAGCTGATATATAATTTGCACCTATTTTCTCCCATTTCGTAGACTTTTTTCATTTTGCTGATCACTTATTTTGCCACGCAGAAGCTCTTTATTAACAGCTTGATATCATCCCACTTATTTATTTTTGCTTCTGTTTGTGCTTTTGGTGTCATACCTCAAAAATCATCATCAAGACCTAACGTTGAGGAATCTTTTCCCAATGTTTTCTTCTAGGATTTGGATGGCTTCGGGTCTTACATTTAAGTCTTTAAGCCATTTTTAGTTAATTTTGTACATGGTGTAAGATAGGGTACAGTTTCATTTTTTAGCATAAAGATATCTATTTTTCCCAGAACCATTTAATGAAGTCAAGTGTTAGTTGACCTTATATGTGTGGGTTTATTTCTAAACTTTCAATTCTGTTCCAATGACCCTCATGGGTTTTTGTTTTGCTAGCACCACAGTGCTCTGATTACTATAGCTTCATAGAGTAGTTTGAAATCAGGAGGTGTGAGGCCTCCAGTTTTGTTCTTCTTTCTCAAGACTGCTTGCCCTATTCAGACTCTTGGGATTTCATGCCAATTTTAGAACTATTGCTTATATTTCTATGAAACATGTTATAGCGATTTTGACAGGAATTGCATTGAATCTATAGATGGCTTTTGGTAGTATGGATATGTTAACAATATTAATTCTTCTGATCTTTGAACACAGACTATGATTCCATTTATCTATCTCCCATTTATTTTAGATTTATTTTTATCAATATCTTTATCATTTCAAGTGTACAGATCTGTCATCCCCTTGGTTAAATTTATTCCCAAGCATTTATTATTTCTGACGCTATTTTGAATGGGACTGTTTTCTTTCTTTCTCAGATAGTTTGCTGTTAGTGTATAGAAAAGTAATTGATTTTGTATGCTGCCACCTTACTGCATTTGTTTATTAGTTCTAACTGATTTTAAATGGAGTCCTTAGGGGTTCTCTACATGTAAGACCATATTTTACTTCTTCCTTTCTTATTTGGAAGCCTTTTATTTCTTTTTCTTGCCTGATGACTGTCTAGGACTTCCAGCACTATATAGAGTAGGAGTGGCGAGAGTGGGCACCCCAGCCTTGTTCCTGGTCCGGCAGGAAACGCTCTCCACCCTCGGCACGGGGTGTGACGCCAGCCGTCGAGGGTGACGCCAGCCGGGGGCCTCTCCATCCCTCATCACTGGGTGTGACGCCAGCCGTCGAGGGTGACGCCAGCTGGGGGCCTCTCCACCCCTGGTTGTCGAGGGTGATGCCAGCCGGGCCTCTCCACCCTCATCACCGAGGGTGACGCCAGCCGGGCCTCTCCACCCCTCATCATTGGGTGTGACGCCTCGCCGTCGAGGGTGACGCCAGCCAGGGGCCTCTCCATCCCTCATCACCGAGTGTGACGCCAGCTGTGGGCCTCTCTATCTCTCATCGAGTGTGACGCCAGCCGTGGGCCTCTCCGCCCCTCGCCGTCGAGGGTGACGCCAGCCGGGCCTCTCCACCCTCATCACCGAGGGTGACGCCAGCTGGGCCTCCCCGCCCCTCATCACCGAGTGTGACGCCAGCCGTGGGCCTGTCATTTATAGCCTTTACTGTATTGCGTTGCATCCCTTCTACACCTCATTTGTTGAGCTACTGTATCAGGAAAGGATGTGGAATTTTGTCAAATGCTTTTTCTGCATCTGTTGAGATGACTATAATATTTACCTTTCCTTCTGTTGATTTGGTGTGTCCCATGCACAGGTTTGGCTGTGTTGAAGCACTCTTGCATTCCAGGATGACTCCCACTTATTATGGTCTATGACCCATTTCATGTGCTATTGAATTCACTTTCCTAATATTTTGTTGAGAATTTTTCAACTACATTAGTCAGGGATTCTGGTCTGAAGTTTTCTTCTCTTGCAGTGTTCTTATTTGGCTTTGGTATCTGGATAATTAATGTCTGCCTTGTAAAGTGAGTTTGGGCGTCTTCCTTCCCTTCAGTGTTTTGGACGAGAGGACAAAGGATTGGCATTAATTCTTTAAATGCTTCACCAGTGAAACCATCTGGTCTTGCGCTTTTCTTGGTAGGGGAGTTTTTGATTACTGAACTTAGTCTCCTTGCTCATAATCTGTCTGTTCAGATGTTCTATTTCTTTATAATTTAGTCTGGGGAGGTTATATCTTTCTAGGAACGTATCCAATTTTCTAGGTATCCCATTTTTTGATTTATAATTGTTCATAGTAGTCTTTTATGATCCTTTGTGTTTCTGTAGAAGCTATGGTAATGCCTCTGCTTTCATTTATAGTTTTTATTTATTTGAGACCTCTCTCTTTTTTTCTTGGTTAGTCTAGCTAAAGTTTTGCCAGTTTTTAAAAAATCTCTTCAAAGAACCAGCTCTTAGATTTGTTAATACTTTCTATTGCTTCCCTATTCTCTATATTATTTAATTTTACTCTAATCTTTATTATTTCTTTCCTTTTTCTACCTTTGGGCATAATGTGTTTCCTTTTCAGTTCCTTGTGATGTAATGTTAGTACTGTAATGCACAAAGTGCATTCTAATAGATTATCTAATTTGATCCCCCTGAAAGCAGAAAGGGTAGCAATTACTTGTTCCCATTTTGCAAATAAATATGTTGACCCTCATTAAAAGAGGTAGTCATGGTCACATAGCCAAAATTCCCTTCTTCCACATTTAATAAAATGAATAAAAATTTCAAACATCGAAAACATCATTCAAAGAAAGAAATACAACCCAGCAGAACAACATTTTAAAGAAGGTGCTTAGCGAAAGAATGATACAATATGTACAGACCCAAGAGTAATTACTCTCTAACTCCAAAGCAATTCTAGGAGAGAAAAGCAGTTGTAGGAGAGCTGCACAAATTTGGAAGAAATATTAATAAAGTCCCAGAATTCAGCAAGCAGCACTCCAAAGAGACATTAGGCAATATAGGAACAATATTTTTTGCAGAAAAAGCTTTAAGAGTAGAAGTCTTGGCCCATGATACTGACTCAAAGTGGCAATGACTCTTTGGAAGAAGGAGCTGAATGTGGGCAAGTAAGTGCATGGGGCTGTCTTTGTCAAATCAAAAGCTCTGAAAACTCTTTTCAGATTACAGCAAAGTGCACCAAAGGGTTCCCACTGACTGAACCAAATTATGTCCCTTCTTTAAAAATAATAGCAGCATTCAATGCTAACTAAAGCTGCAGAACAAAAAGTAGAGCCCAAATTCATCAACTATTACTGTTCATGTCTCCCAGTTAAATCCCTTACTCTGCCTTCAAGCAAAAGTAAAATCATAGTGATATCCAGTCTTCAAACATCTCTAAGAGAATATAAACAGATCTCAGAGAAGGTGGGATGAGAAGTATGGTTCATGGACACAATATTTAGTTAGCATGCCCCACAAGAATATAAGAAACATAAAAACCAATGGTGAAAAGACAGCCTTCTGAATGGGAGAAAATAATAGCAAATGAAGCAACTGACAAACAACTAATCTCAAAAATATACAAGCAACTTATGCAGCTCAATTCCAGAAAAATAAACGACCCAATCAAAAAATGGGCCAAAGAACTAAATAGACATTTCTCCAAAGAAGACATACAGATGGCTAACAAACACATGAAAAGATGCTCAACATCACTCATTATTAGAGAAATGCAAATCAAAACCACAATGAGGTACCACTTCACACCAGTCAGAATGGCTGTGATCCAAAAATCTGCAAGCAATAAATGCTGGAGAGGGTGTGGAGAAAAGGGAACCCTCCTACACTGTTGGTGGGAATGCAAACTAGTACAGCCACTATGGAGAACAGTGTGGAGATTCCTTAAAAAATTGCAAATAGAACTCCCTTATGACCCAGCAATCCCACTGCTGGGCATACACACCGAGGAAACCAGAACTGAAAGAGACACAGGTACCCCAATGTTCATCGCAGCACTGTTTATAATAGCCAGGACATGGAAACAACCTAGATGTCCATCAGCAGATGAATGGATAAGAAAGCTGTGGTACATATACACAATGGAGTATTACTCAGCCATTAAAAAGAATTCATTTGATTCAGTTCTGATGAGATGGATGAAACTGGAGCCGATTATACAGAGTGAAGTAAGCCAGAAAGAAAAACACCAATACAGTATACTAACACATATATATGGAATTTAGAAAGATGGCAATGACGACCCTGTATGCAAGACAGGAAAAAAGACACAGCTGTGTATAACGGACTTTTGGACTCAGAGGGAGAGGGAGAGGGTGGGATGATTTGGGAGAATGGCATTCTATCATGTATACTATCATGTAAGAATTGAATCGCCAGTCTATGTCTGACGCAGGATACAGCATGCTTGGGGCTGGTGCATGGGGATGACCCACAGAGATGTTATGGGGAGGGAGGTGGGAGGGGGGTTCACGTTTGGGAACACATGTAAGAATTAAAGATTTTAAAATTAAAAAAAAAAAAAACCAATGGCATAGCAACTATGCAAAAAAAAAAGAAGAAGAAGAAGAAGAAATACAGAAGGGAAGGAAACAGGTAGGGAGAGAAGGATATCAAACAAAGATTGACAAAAAATACATTCCAGAAAAAAAGTCTTGAGAAACAGAAAATTCCACAACAAAAGCTTTGCATAGAAGACTTAAAAAATGATGAGTTTGACCCAAGAATGGAGCAAAGATGAGATGCAAGGATAGTGGAATATGGAGAAAAGAGAGACAATTAAGCTCAGAAAACAAAATAAAGACCAGACGACCAGCTATAGTGAACTATGAAATAGGGAGAAATAAGCTGATAAATGTTTTTAAGTGTCTTTTTGGTATCTATGGCAACTATGGTTATGATTATATAATCTAGTTTAATCTTTTGCTAGACAAAGAATTTATGTCCTTAAAAAAATCATTTTTTTAAAAGAGAAAAAAATCATTAGACAGATGCATGAATACTATGGGCTTCCCTGATAGCTCAGCTGGTAAAAGAATCTGCCTGCAATGCAGGAGACCCCGGTTCGATTCCTGGGTCTGGAAGATCCCCTGGACAAGGGAAAGGCTACCCACTCCAGTATTCTGGCCTGGAGAATTCCCTGGACTGTTTAGTCCATGGGGTCACAAAGAGTCGGATATGACTGAGCAGCTTTCACTTTCATGACTATTATGAACAAGCTGGTCACACTAAAAATAAGTACTAATGGCCAATAACGTTCTCACAAATAGACATATGCACAGACACTCGAATTTATTTTAAAGGAAGACAAATCACACAAAGATTTAGTACTGATCAGACTGGCAAAAATTTGAAACTTTGTTAAAGTTGTTGATGGTATGGGGAAGCAAGAAGTCTTACAAATTATTGGTGATGGATAAAATGTTGTAAATGTACTTTAGAGCAATTAAAAAATCAATTAAATATTAAGTGTACCATGTTTTAACCCATAAATTACCTTGGTGAGAATCTGCCGTTGCTATTGTTTAGTCTCTTTTGCAACCCCGTGGACTGTAGCCACCAGGCTTCTCTGTCCTTGGGATTTCCCAGACAAGAATACTGGAGTGGGGTATCATTTCTTTCTCCAGGGGATCTTCCAAACCCAGGGATCAAACCCACATCTTTTATGTCTCCTGCACTGGCAGGTGAGTTCTTTACTCCTGAGCCACTAGGGAAGGCCTGGTGGAAATTTAGTATGCTATATTTGTCTAAGTCTGCAAACACAAACATACAGTGTAAGTGGTGGTGGTGGGGATTTAGTGGCCAAGTCGTGTCTGACTCTTGCGACCTCATGGACTGTAGCCCACCAGGCTCCTCTGTCCATGGGATTCTCCAGGCAAGAATACTGGAGTGGGCTGCTGTTTCCTTCTCCAGGGGGTCTTCCTGACCCAAGAAACGAACCTGAGTCTCCTGCATTGCAGGCAGATTCTTTATTGACTGAGCTACGAGGGAAGCATGCAGCATGAGTGTATCATTTTAAATTGCATATTGTTTGAAATACCTCTCCCCCAAATTAAAACAAAAAAAATTGTTTGTCAGTGAGTTACTTGTGAAAATAATTATGACAAACTTGTATCATGAAATGTAGTAAGACTGTTAAAAGGGTGTTATTGAAACTGAGGCAGACATGCTATCCTCAAAACATATTATTAAGAGAAAAAATGCAAAGTCAGAACAATGAAGGTAGGGTAATTTCACATATATAAACCAACAGAGCATTTCTTCCTTCCTTACCACTGACATCCAACGCATCGCTAAATCATGTGGAATTTATTTTCCAAAATACAATGAAATGTCTCCATTTTTCTTCAGCCACGTGCTAGTCCAAGTTGCCTTTGTGCCTTCCCTTATGCTCTGTAGGAGCCTCCTACCTGGAGTCCAGCTAGGTGCTTCTCCTCACTTCTGCACTCTAGCCACACTGGGCACTTGGAACAAGCTATGGTCCCTTGGCACACACACAGACTTGCACACACCTTTGTCCCTCTCTAGAACATTCTCCTCTAATCCAACTTAGCTTTCCATTTTTCCTTCAGATTTCAGTACAACGATCCCTTAGGGACAGAGAAACTCACATGTTCTTCTTTGGTTCATTTAATTTATATGCTTTAACGTGTATTATACATTTACCTATGTGTGATTAGTATTTATTTTCCCCTGCTAGACTATAATCCCTAGAAAAGTTGATCGTATACCTGTTTTGCTCATCACTGAATCCTCAATAAGGTAGGTGACTTAGAAATGAAATAAGTATGTACTTCAGTCTATATAGCCATCTATCCATCCAACCATCCACCCATCCATCCATCCATCCTTTCATCCATCCATTAATCCATCCATCCACTGTGCCATCCAACTATCTGTCCAGCCAGACAGCCATACACCCTTCTATCCGTCCATTCTGTAGTTGCATTAACAATATCTGGAAGACACTATTATTGTCTACGGATTGAGGCTGAGGGAATAGAAGAGAGTGAAAAGTAAAAAAGATTTTTTTTTCTTTTAAACATTTGCAGTTGCTTACATTTCTACTAGGTACATGGAATAAAAATATTGTTGATGACATGAGATCAAGTTTATCTTGAACATTTCTCCTTCAGTCAGTTCAGTTCAGTGGCTCAGTCGTGTCCGACTCTTTGCGACCCCATGGACTGCCGCACGCCAGGCTCCCCAGTTCATCACCAACTCCTGGAACTTGCTCGAACTCATGTTCATTGAGCTGGTGATGCTAGTTTCTTAATATCTTGTCACTAGGAGTATAACAGAAACTTTGACAAATGCTCATATTAACACAGTTCTCTTTTCTTGCCAACTCAATTCAGGTCTATTGTAAGTGTAGAGTAAACAGTTCTTCTCACAAGCATTCTTATGTGTGTCTGTATACTCATGCAAACACACAATTTTTCTCATTAAAGGTGCTAGATAGTTTGCCTGGGAAATTCAGTCACATTGTCATCGTTTTTTAACAGAAAGGAACAAGGTGGAGGAAACAAGATTCTCTTGATTTTGAAAGGAATCTCTTGAACTCAATTCACCTTAGAGCATCTTCCCTTGAAGGAATTACCAGCTCCTAAGCAACAGTTTGAGAAGGTAAACGCTCAACAACGAGGGAAGAATTTTTGAAATACATGACCAAAGAGATCTTTCTTGGTCTCTCTTTCTGAGATACCACTAGTCTCTCTCTGATGTTGCTTTAGTCTGGAAAGTTCTCTCGGGAGCAACAGCAATCTGGGCCCCACGAAGTCTTGCCACCTTAGTATGTGATCACCAGTCATCTTTCCATTCATCAGATTTTGTTGAATAAACGAGCCTCTGACTTTTAATTTTGGTTTCTAGACAGGGGCAGCTTTGGACTTACAACACAATATCACAGAACAACCCTATGGAAGGAGCCCTAGGGAGCAGAACGAAAACAAGACCATTCTGTGTCATTTTCAGCTTTCCTGAATCATTAAAAAAGAGGGATGATTCTGTCTGATCACTAATCAACCTCTGCATTCTTATGTGTTGGAAGCTGTAACAACTCCGCAAACTTCTGGAGTTAGACATAAGAATGATTGGGAGAAGATGAAATATTACAAGGTATTATTCACATAAAGGTCTTCCCATGTGGTGCAGTGGTAAAGAATCCACCTGTCAATGCAAGAGACCCAAGAGGCCTGGGTTCAATTCCTGTGTTGGGAAGATCCCCTGGAGGAGGAAACGGCAACCCATGCCAGTATTCTTGCTTGGGAAATCCCATGAACAGAGGGGCTTGGTGGGCTACAGTACATGGGGTTGCAGAGTTGAACATGACTGAGCAACTGAGCACTGTAGCATTGATTCATATAATATAAATTGATTAATGTAATTATAAAGAAATCTCAATCAGATAGCACCCACTCGAGAATGAAAGTTGGTGCAGCCACTGTGGCAAACAGTATGGAGGCTTTTCAGAAAACTAAACACAGAACTACCATATGATTCAGTGATCCTATTTCTGGGCATATATGCAGAGAAAACTGTAATTCAGAAAGATACATGCACCCCAACTCATGTCCCTTGACTGGGGTGCTGCTATGCACCTCAATCACGGCAGCACTATTCACAGTAGCCAAGACATGGACACAGCCTGAATGTCCATTGACAGATGAAAGGATGAGAAGATGTAGCACACACACACAGCGGGGTATTCCTCGGCCATCGAAAAGAATGGAATGGTGCCATTTGCAGCAACAGGGATGGGCCTAGGGATGAGCATACCGAGTGAAGGAAGTCAGACAGAGAAGGACAGACACCATACGGTGTCACTTGCCTGTGGAATCTAAAATATGACGCAAATGAACCTACCTACGAGACAGAAACCGAATCACAGGCTTGGAGAATAGACTTGCGGCAATCGAGGCAGAGGTGTTGGGGGAGGGGTGGAGTGGGAGGCTGGGGTCGGCACATGTTAGCTTTCATACACAGACTGGATAAACAAGGTCCCGCTCTACAGCACAGAGAACCATATCCAATACTCTATGATAAACCATAAAGGAAAACAATGCAAAATAATAGAAATATACATGTATAGCTGAATCACTTGGCTCTATAGCAGAAGGTAACACAAGGTTGTAAATCAACTATACTTTAAAAAAAGAAAAGGGAGAAAGCAATAGCCACTAGAACCCTTGGGGGTGGAAGATGGTGAGAGGAAGGGGAAATTTAGGAGAGGTTCGATTCTGTGAAAATGGTGAAAACCGACGACCTTGCTTAGAGGGCAGAAATCCCTACAGTTATTCACCCTTAGTTTAACTTCCACCCTTGGTATTACTCACCCTTGGTATAATGAGAGTGTGCCACTGCGGATTGCACAAGCCCAGGGATTAGTCACTTGACTATAGAGTTCCTCTTATACAGTGGCCTCTGGAAGGAAGCTAAGAGTATTTCCTAGTACTTTAGCACACACCAACAGACAGATTTCAGAATTCATCGATATGTAAGCCTTGCACTTAAAACGTGTGGATCCCCGGTCGATGTCATAGGGGTCAGAACAGAGGTCATCTTTAACAAGTGCGTGGGCAGGGGTGGGGGGAGACTCCAGGTGCCGGGGTGTTCTACCACGTGACCTGGCTGGTATATACATGGTAAAAAGTCATCAGCCACTCACTTTACGATTTGTGTACTACATGAATGTAACACCTTGATCAAAATAGAAGGCAAGTAAAGGCACAACTGTTTTCTGAAAGGCTAGGGGAGAGTAATCTTTCGCAAGAAAAACGACACACCCTGATTGTCATTTCTAAGGTCTAATAAGAATTTTATGGTCTAATAAGAATTTTATCATAAACGATTTCTTACAGATGTCCTAAAGATGGGGCCTCATCTGCTGGAGAGTGAGAACTTAATTTGAAATGCTGAATTTTTATTAATAATCGAAAAAGATGACTGACCACCAGCATGCTATTTGGGAGAATCAAATAAGCTGAAAATTTCTGCAACAGAAATTTCTTTTTAAGTCCTGGTTTTGACATTCCCACTTGTATCTAGGGGAGCACCCATATTATCAAAGAATTCCCAGAAAACAATCAAATGCACTACGGTTTTCACGTGCACACATTTACATACACACACTCATTCGTGTGCACTGGACAGGCTGGAGATGTTGCCACACTCTAAATATTGGGAATTGCTTCCTACTTTTACATCCAGCATAATCTGCCTTTAAATCCTTAGGGGTTTGACCTATACATAGTAAAAATGAATCCTGCAATTATAACTATATTAGAATAAAATTTATAACCCACACTTTAAGCAAGTTGGAACTAAATAGCAGACTATGACGGTTCAACAGAAAGATGAATGGACCAAGTAACCAATAAACAACAGAGAAAACTGGCCCCCCAAGTTCATCCAGGCCGTGGAAGCCAGGCTGTGCTCCCACGTGGAAATGACCTACCGGGGTTTGGAAAGATTCTGAGATGAATCGTACGTCAACCCTGCCCTTCTCCTGAAACACTGTACCCAGCCTTACACATTAATTCTCATCCCACAATTGAAAGGTCACATACTTCTTGTACAGCCTGTTGGCCACGTCAGGAGTTCATTTGATGTACCATATGACTTTTAAAAAAATCGTCTTCTTGTCCCCTCTCTTTAAATGTCTACTTTCAGACTTCACAGCCTGGATGCCTTTTTATTTTCAATAACCTCAAACCCATGCCATCCAAACTCCAGGGTCCTCCACCCCTCCAGGTGGAGGTTCCTGAGATTTCTAGACAGAGCCTCCCCAGAGGCCCAGACCTCCGTTTTCATGTCCTGAAGGTGCACGCATGCGCTCTCTGCATCCAGCTTTATGTCATCCCACGGTCTCAGTAACATAAACGCCAAACCTGAGCTGATGCAATGACCAAATCCTCCCTTCCCTCCGCCAGGAAGGCTCTCTTCCATTTCCTTCTACTGGCTCTGCTCCCGTCCCGTAGCCGGCCATCGGGGCCCCTCGGCCTCCTTCTCGGAGTTGACCCACCTCCAGGGTCTCCGTGTATCCATCCGTCTCCCCAATCAGAGTCACTGGTAAAGCGTAGCTCTGACCACACCCTTGTTCACAAACCTCTTCGGTTCCCCATTTCACACAGAATAAAACCCTAACTCAGTACCTAAAGCCATCTACAAAGAGACTGTAATCTAATTTTGAAGATTTACCCTCCAAACCATGCTTCAATTTCTGTACCTTACATTCGGTCAGACTTCCTGCGTGCTCAGTTGCTTAGTCATGTCTGACTCTGCAACCCCAGGGACTGCAGACTGCCAGGCTCCAAATCCCTCTTGCCTGGATTTCCCAGACAAGAATACTGGACTTGTTGCCCTTTCCTTCTCCCGGGGAATCTTCCTGACCCAGGGATCGAACCGGAGTATCCTGCAATGGCAGGCGAATTCTTGATTACCGAGTCACCTGGGAAACCCAAAACCTCCTGCTGCTGCTGCTAAGTTGCTTCAGTCGTGTCCGACTCTGTGCAACCCCATAGACGGCAGCCCACCAGGCTCCCCCATCCCTGGGATTCTCCAGGCAACTACATCTCCTCCCAAACCCCAACTATTATCCTGTCCTTAAAAAACAGTTCCTTCAGCTTGAATGCTCCCCTCTGCCATGTTTATTTCCAGGTCAGTTTCAAAGAGGAGATCAAATGGTTTTGTGATAAGATACCAGACTTTGGCTTCATACACGCTGGATTCAAATTCCAGGGCCACCACCTTCTCATCATCAACTCTTAGGCAAATTGCTTAACGTCTCTGGTAGCCTCACTTTCCTCTTCTGTATGCAGAGAGGATGATGATACAGGATCTATATCGAAGGACTGTGGAGGGAACAAATTGAGTTTGAAAATGAGAAAGCACTTAACTCTCATACTCAACATGCATCCATAGAAGCTATCATTCCCATTGATCCCCATTGATCTTATCATCATCATCATTATTGTTGACTTCAAGATGTTCCTGTGTCATCAACTGAAATGAAAACGCCCCTCTCCTTTGTCCTTCCACAGGACACTGGCCATGCCTCCTATTACATTTGTCAAAGTATGAGGTATCTGAGAGTTGCTAACGACTGCCTGCCTCATTTCACAGGAAGAAGTTCAATAAACGTTTCAGTTCAGTTCAGTTCAGTCGCTCAGTCGTGTCCGACTCTTTGTGACCCCATGAATCGCAGCACGCCAGGCCTCCCTGTCCATCACCAACTCCTGGAGTTCACCCAAACTCACGTCCATTGAGTCCATGATGCCATCCAGCCATCTCATCCTCTGTCGTCCCCTTCTCCTCCTGCCCCCAATCCCTCCCAGCATCAGAGTCTTTTACAATGAGTCAACTCTTTGTATGAGATGGCCAAAGTATTGGAGTTTCAGCTTCAGCATCAGTCCTTCCAATGAACACCCAGGACTGATTTCCTTTAGGATTGACTGGTTGGATCTTCTTGCAGTCCAAGGGACTCTCAAGAGTCTTCTCCAACACCACAGTTCAAAAGCATCAATTCTTTGGGGCTCAGCTTTCTTCACAGTCGAACTCTCACATCCATACATGGCCACAGGAAAAACCATAGCCTTGACTAGACAGAGCTTTGTTGGCAAAGTAATATCTCTGCTTTTTAATATGCCGTCTAGGTTGGTCATAACTTTCCTTCCAAGGAGTAAGCATCTTTTAATTTCATGGCTGCAGTCACCATCTGCAGTGATTTTGAAGCCCAAAAAATAAAGTCTGACACTGTTTCCACTGTTTCCCCATCTATTTCCCATGAAGTGATGAGACCAGATTCCACGATCTTCGTTTTCTGAATGTTGAGCTTTAAGCCAACTTTTTCACTCTCCTCTTTCACTTTCATCAAGAGGCTTTTTAGCTCCTCTTCACTTTCTGCCATAAGGGTGGTGTCATCTGCATATCTGAGGTTATTGATATTTCCTCCGGCAATCTTGATTCCAGCTTGTGCTTCTTCCAGTCCAGCGTTTCTCATGATGTACTCTGCATAGAAGTTAAATAAGCAGGGTGACAATATACAGCCTCGACGTGCTCCTTTTCCTATTTGGAACCAGTCTGTAAGCGTTTATGAAGTACTAAACGGCAGCTAAATGATCAGTAGTGTGTACTTAGGGATGCATTTACTCCTCAGTTATTCCATCATTTCTGGGTGTAAGATGTTTCCTGGACACACAGAAAGAAGTTGGGCTTTCTTTTTCAGAAGACATGGCCATTAGTGTGCTTCCAAGTCTTAGAGATGAGTCCAGGTAATTGGAGTGGTTTAAGAAGCACTAAGGAAGACACGCCCGCCGATCATAGGACTCATTTGCCTGACTGAAGTCCCCAAAAGCCAAGCCCCAGAGGAGCCAGCAATGCTGAACAGGTTCTGGCTTTGCTACCCAAGTGTAGGTAATGGGCTTAAGTAATTGCTGTCCTTGGGCAGCCAGTCAAAATGCAGAATTGAAACTATACAATGGCAAGCGCTCCTACGGAGGAAAAATTATCAACTATTGTTAGAGAAAATAATATGTGACTATTGACATTTCTTTTTCTTTTTTTCTTTTTTTTGTTAGAGCAGGGCTTTAAGAAAGCAGGGTAGTTAAGGTTGTCAGAATTTCACTTTATCCTCCTCTTGGAGGCTGTTAAAAATTCACTCATGCTGAAACTTGCCTTTCAGGCTCTCAGCCAGATTCGTGCTTGTCTCTACTCTGTGGTTTTCCAGTGGAATGCAAGTTGTAACTCAGGGGCCAGGGCTTTTTCAAGGAACTTTCTACACATGGCTTCCTACCTAGATTCCCTTTTCCTGACTCGCTCCACTCTCTGCCAAAGGTGGGTTTTAACAACCAAAACAACCCCAAAGATACGCTCAACAGAGAGAAGATTAAAGGCTTTTGGCAGTGTTTATACAAATATCCACAGCAATAAGCGATACTCAACAAGTAGAAATCCATTCAGCAGCACTTACTGATCCTTAAAGGGGATCACCATCTTGGAGCGTCCATAAGGGATGTAGTTGAATCGGCAGGTACTTTTGCAACTCTCACTGAATGAGAAGTGACCAATGACAGTTCCAAAATGTCTTTGTGGCTATGCCATGGAGGTGACAACCTGGTAGGAGGGATGAGCTAGAGCTATCCCTAGGCTGCATTTCTCTACTAAACCCACTGATTTTCTTTAGGCTGTGAACTCTTGGCACTCAAAGCTCCCCAAGGACCACCTACCAAGCCATTTCCCACTGAAGACAAAATGCTAGGGGAAGGGTGAGAACTGATAATTTATTGGTCAGTTACTATGTACCAGGCAGAATGCCAGTCACTTTAATAATCATAAGATGCCACAGAGATACCAAGATGCATGAGACACTCTCCCTAGTCTCCAGTGGAAACCTATTTTAGGTGTACATGTTGTTGTTGTTGTTCAGTTACTAAGTCGTGTCCAACTTTTGTGACCCTGTGGGCTGCAGCCCGCCAGGCTCCTCTGTCCATGGAATTCTCCAGGCAAGAATACTGGACTGGGTTGCCATTTCCTCCTTCAGGGGATCTTCCCAACCCAGAGATCGAACTCATGTCTCCTGCATCTCCTGAACTGGCAGGTGGATTCTTTACCACTGAGCCACCTGGGAAGCCCACTCATGCATAAATGGCTTTAAAATCAACGGCAATGGCTTGCTTTGCTTATCTTAAAGCAGCTGTCCAGTGAGACTTATCATGTTGATCAGCAGAAGAGCTATCACACATACAAGAGCATGCTGACTCTGGTAGACACATCGCCAGCTCCCTGATCCACATGTCGGGTCCTGGACGCGCTGTGCTCCCCGTTACCAAAGTTCTAGAACCTGGGAAAGTGCTGTCATTAGCCGTTTATTATTAAAAGTGTTTCTGCAGTCCTGTCCACTTTCAGACTGCTTAACAATCAGCTCAACCCTGATGTCTCCCAAGAAATCAGAGAGCTTGACATTTGTTGAGTGAAGTCACTCAGTCGTGTCTGACTCTGCGACCCCATGGACTGTAGCCCACCAGGCTCCTCCGTCCATGGAATTTTCCAGTCAAGACTGCTGGAGTGGGTTGCCATTTCCTTTTCCAGGGGATTTTCCTGACCCAGGGATTGAACCCAGGTCTCTCGCATTGCAGTCAGACGCTTCACTGTCTGAGCCACCAGGGAAGCCTGACGTTTGTTAGCTCTGTTTAATGGCCCCAAATCCCCAGGCCTAGAATTGAAGGAAGTCACGGGGTACACAGCCAGCCAGGGCTTAAGACCCACACAGCTGCTCTGTTTCCACGCAGCCTCTCAGCAGCCCAGCTGCTTCCCGAGCCTCTCCCTGAATATATATATAATGTATACATGCATTATTTTTAAACGCTTGGAGTTAAGACAATCCCAGGAAGAATATTGGCCCCGATTCTCCATTTTTAGAGTGAACCGCTCAGAGCCTGGGCTCTGGGCCAGCCAGGACGACTCGGGCAGGTCTGAGAGCCCCGCAGATGGGCGGGGAGCAGCGCTGAGCCCGTCCAGGGCTGGTCCCCAGCCTGCATCCGCGGCAGCAGGAGGGCCAGGCGCCCCGCATGGAGCTCAGGTGTGTGCCAGCAGAGCGGGGCCTGCGGAGACGCGGAGTGGGGCCTGAGTGGGCAGAGCTGCTGGGCCTCAGAAGCTCCGCTGGAGGCTGATGGAGGTCCTCTCCAGGCTGTGTGTCCGCTACCACACGCATCCCAGCCATGGGAAGGTGAGGACCCGGAGACTCTGGCTTTCCCGTGGGGAGGGTTTAACCACTGTCTTAGAAAATACGTGGCAAAGTACGGTCAGCGTCATAAGGAATAACTGTAGTTCAGCTTTGACAAACTTGGGAAGAGTCTGAAAAACTTGGACAATCCTTGGAGTTGGGCTGTTTTTGGTCTACCGTTCTTGAATAAGGTCATCAGCTCATAATTGTGGCATAGTTGTTTACGATCCAAAGTCATCATCTCATAATGGACAGTGATTTCTTACTATGTTTTTTTTTACACTTAAAATTTTGACTGTATTTATTGGGACCCCTTGAATGTTGTATTACCTAAATTAATTCTGAAAGATGCAATTCCTACCCAAGTCCAGAGGACTATGATAAACTCAGTGTTTGATATAGTCAACTTTTTTCATTTTTTGGTCTTTTTAAATTGGAGTATAATTGCTTTACAATGCTGTATTAGTTATAACAGCCTGAATCAGCTATGTGCTTAGTCGCCCAGTCATGTCTGACTCTTTGTAGCCTGCCTGGCTCTTCTGTCCATGGGATTCTCTAGGCAAAAACACTGGAATGAGTTGTCATGCCCTCCTCCGGGGGATCTTCCCATCCCAGGGATCGAACCCAGGTCTCCCGCATTGCAGGCAGATTCTTTACCATCTGAGCCACCAGGGAAGCCCAAGAATACTGGAGTGGGTAACCAATCCCTTCTCCAGGAGAACTTCCTGATCCAGGAATCGAACCGGGGTCTCCTGCATTGCAGGCAGATTCTTTACCAGCTGAGCTACCAAGGGAAACCCAAATCAGCTGTAGGTATTCATATCTCCCCTCCCTTTTGAACCTCCCTCGCACCTTTCAATCCTACCCCTCCAGGTCATCGCAAAGCACTGAGCTGAGCAACCTGTGTTATACAGCAGCTTCCCACTAGCCGTCTGTTTTACATGTGGTAGAATATATATGGCAACACTACTGTCTCAATTCATCCCACCCCCCTTCCTTGCTCACATCCACAAGTCCATCCTGAACTTCTGCGGCGCCATACCTGCCCTGCAAATAGGTTCATTTGTACCATTTTTCTAGATTCCACATACATGCATTGATATATGATACTTGTTTTCCTCTTTCTGACGTACTTCACTCTGACAGACTTTAGGTTCATCCACATCAAGACAAATGACCCAGTTTTGTTCCTTTCTATGGCTGAGTATTATCACACTGTGTGTGTGTTTGTGTGTGTATGTATATATCACATCTTCTGCAACTTCATGACTTTGTAGTAAATGTGCAATGATTGCTCAAAAATATCTTTCATTTTTAAACTATGTTGTTGTTCAGCCACTGAGTCATGTCTGACTCTTTGCAACCCCATGGACAACAGCATGCCAGGCTTCCCTGTCCTTCACCATCTCCTGGAGTTTGCTCAAATTCATGTCCATAAAGTCAGTGATGCCAGCCAACCATCTCATTCTCTGTCATCCCCTTTTCCTCCTTCCTTTAGTCTTTCCCAGCATCAAGGTCTTTTCCAATGAGTCCATTGTTCACATCAGGTGGCCAAACTGGAGTTTCACCTTCAACATCAGTCGTTCCAATGAACACCCAGGACAGATCTCCTTTAGGATGGACTGGTTGGATTTCCTTGCAGTCCAAGGGACTCTCACGAGTCTTCTCAACACCACAGTTCAAAAGCATCAGTTCTTTGGCACTAATATTTCCACCAATATCAAGAAAGACAGTTGTCTCAACTTAGAAATTATTTATGAACGAGGTATCCCTTTGCTTTCCAATTTCAAACTTTATTTGTTTCTAGTATTCTGTTTACTTCTCTTTAAACAGTTAGGGTCAGCTGGCCTATCTCCCGCCATCATTTCATCATCAGCATCATTTTTATCACCCATTTCCTATAAGCCAGGCATCATCCTGAAATAGGAGTCCTAATAGCCAGGCATCATCCTGAAAATTGTACATGTGCTGATGAGAATTACTGTGATCCCTATTTTAACAGATGTGGAGACTGGGACACAGATACTGAGTAATTCACACACGAGCAGTCATGCTGGAACTGAGACATAAAGAATGTGGTCACAAAGCCAGACTCCTTAGCACTAGGCTCTCAGTGGAATCCTCCTGCTATCCTGCTTGACTATGTTGCCATTTCCAAAGCATTTTTTCGATGAATCTTTTTATTTGATTCTTACAACCACACATTAGATTTTATTTAACCTGGAAACCCCCCTTTTATTTTTTCCAAGTCTTAGAAAAATATGTAGTATTTTTTATTTTCTTGAATTATTAAGGATTTGGCTAATTTTTTTTCCAGATGAAAATTCTGAATTGAGTCTAAAGTAACACGATGGACTTCTCCACCTAAAAATGTTAAAGTTATATTCAATTGTAAATCATCCTCAAATAACTCTCTATGGTCTTTTTCTGCTATTATAAAGCAAAGTCCTACATTTTTCAGGGGGATGCTCTGAACTCCAGTAGAAATAGGGAGCGTATTTAAATGTTGTAAGTTATAACTGACTGCACTGCAAAATCAAATAGTTTAGGCTTGACATATTTATAGTTATATGAGCAGCATTTGTACTTATACGTCTACATTTATACATACCAGGCCAAATTCCAGAAAGGATGTTCAGAGGTTTGGAACATGTACTGCTGGGAATTTATGTATACCTCTGCCCTCTCTTCATGGGAAAAATAAGTAGTTTATTCTACTTTTCTAATATCTCTACTTATATGCACAAAGTTTTAAGAAAAGACATATGTGATAATGTAGCCTAATGAAAACAAATGCTAAATTTGTTACTGGATTACTGTTTCTTTGGATGCGAGCTCATTCTGAGTTCTTACATTTTTCCCAATTTCTGAAGCATCGTCCTTAGGGAAACATGAGCGTTTTGAAGGAACAACTGGGCTAAATTACACAGGAATACAAATACTAGAGACACCACGACTTGAATGTCTACACTGTTCCTGGAACGAAATGCCCCTCGTCTGCTATCCTACGGATGACCTTTAGGACATTACGGGGTGGCAACAGAACAAAAGACCAGGACCTCCAGATCATGCAGAAACAAAGGAAGCACTTGGAAGGATTAAACACCCGAGGTCACTTGAAGAACCAGATCCCATGCCTGTTTAGAACAACCTCCCCTGTGCCAGACCTGACATCCTTGTCGTGAGAAATGTTTCCTTCCACTGACAGTCAAACAAATATTCTTGCTGAACAATGTACCCACCGCCCTCCACCAAAAAAAAAAAAGCAAAAAAAAACCCAAAAAAAAACCCCAACAGGGAAACTTGGGCTTGGTTTCAGCTTTGTGGCCAAAAATACCTGCATAAACAAGCTCTGGGTAACCAGTTGAAAGCTAGTACTCATCAAGGTCATAATACATCTCAACACTTAACCTAACCAAATACCTTAGGTCCAGAAAGCTTTTCTGAAAAAAGGCAGTTGCATTTAACCTTTGCATATTCAGATCAAAGAAAATATATATCTGTTATTTTAAATCACTGGGTAGTTCTCTGAAATGCCGACAGATCACCAAAGTTATGGACAGCAGTAATGTTTTTCTTAAGGTTCAGGAAGACCCTGTGAGGCAAGGTCCTGTAGGCTTTAAGATCACTGAAGGAAAAGAATACAGGAGAGAGATCTGACGTGTCCACACATCAACCCAACTTCCATTTTAATGGCTGACAGTCCTTTTAATTCTTTGGATTGAAGGCCCAAAATACAAGTTTTGAAACGGGAGGCCCACTTTATCTTTGGTATTGAAAGGGAGAAAGTAATAAAATATATAACTCACAATGTGGGCCAGAGATTTTACACGTCATCTCAGTTTATCCAATAATGACCATGAATAAAGATTTTTATATTCCTATAATTTAAAGAGGAGGATGAGGCTCAAAGAATTTAAATACTTCATTGCAAATTACCCTGACTGTATAATGTGGACCCAGCTCTATGTGAATCTTTGCTGCCTTCTTGGGATAAAATGGGATTTGCCTGGGAGGATTCCCGGGAAGCGATGGAAGTTTTAACACAGTCCCCAAAAGCACACATGAGCATGCCCGCCTAAAGCTGAGGACACAGTAAGACTCTTGCCAGGTACGTTCCCTTCCTAAACAAGCACGCAGAGATTGCTTGGGGAAGATGAACCTCTGTTCACGAGCATCAGTACCCATCGAGCTGAAGAGAAGGAAGGAACGTGACTTGCTCCTAAACGTGGGCTTGCCGTCGTTGGCCTGACTGCAGGCCGTTTCCCTTCCTGTTGCTGGGACCGTTCTCCGTACTGCCTGCCACCCTCCGAGCAGCACAGAACTCTGGGGATGGGCAATACTCCCCTCTGCTTTGGGCACTATTTGACTCGAGGGTCTTCCAGAGGGGTGATTTGCCTACTTTTTCTTTTTTTCCGGTGGCACAGCTTGCAGGGTCTTAGTTCCCCAACCAGGGATTGAACCAGGGCCACAGGCCTGAAAGCTCCAAGTCCTAACCACTGGACCCCCAGGGACCTATCTACTCTTTCCTTAAGCGCTTCTGCTGCTATTGCTGCTGCTAAGTCGCTTCAGTTGTGTCCGACTCTGTGCAACCCCATAGACGGCAGCCCACCAGGCTCCTCTGTCCCTGGGATTCTCCAGGCAAGAACACTGGAGTGGGTTGCCATTTCCTTCTCCAATGCATGAAAGTGAAAAGTGAAAGTGAGGTCGCTCAGTCGTGTCCGACTCTTCGCGACCCCATGGACTGTAGCCCACCAGGCTATTCAGTCCATGGGATTTTCCAGGCAAGAGTACTGGAGTGGGGTGCCATAGCCTTCTCCGTAAGTGTTTCTAGATAACACATCACAGCTGTGAGGAAGGGGCCTTCTTTCATTCACACAGGAAGGAGTACAAGGCAATGAAACCTCCTCAGACGGCAGCACAGCCTTTCCTGACCAGAAGGGCGCACCTGGCGCTTCCTGCCAGACAGGGCATGCCTAGCCTGGCATGCGTTTGTGTGGCTCAGTGTGCAAAATGACTCAGCTCCTTCAGACGCCTTTTGTGATGGATGGATATCACTCTTCCCCTAACTCCTAAGTGCCCCCTAGCAGGGAAACCTCAAACCAGAGACTGTGTAACGGTGTTCTCTGGGGGTCCCAGGTGTGCGTTTAGGCTTTCAGCCAGTATATGGGTTCACTGGGGCAGAGCACAAAGAAGCTGCAATTCGCTGGTTTTCTGGAATTAGCTGCCCCATATGCCAAGCCCTGTGAAGTTCATCACACAGCTGATTTTCAGCAAGACGGTCACCGACCACCAGTGAGGAGGCTATTTCAAAACTCATTTAGCATATCCACATCCAAAGAATGAAGTTGGATTCTTTCCTCACACCATGTAGAAAAACTGTAACTCAAAGTGGATTACAGACCTAAATGGAAAAGCTAAAACTGTAAAATCTTAGAAGAAAGTAGAGGAGAAAATTTTCATTATCTGGGGTTATGCAAAACCTTTTTTTTTTTTTGGATAAAATACCTAAAGCCCAAGCAACAGATCAAAAATAAATTGAGTTCATCAAAATGATTTATCTCAGACTGATTCCATGCATTGAATACAAGGGAACCCAAAATGCAAGCTGGGACTATTGCTTTGTTAGTTATCAATACCAAATAGAAAAATGTTGTGGCCAATTGTTTTCCCTTTAGAAACTGACCAATTCTTTCTACCCTGTTTTTTAAGCACAGTTGTGCATCAAAATACTGGTTTATGTGATTTAAAGAATAAAAATGACACATTTTCCAATATCTAAGTCAAAAGTCAGACAGCAGTTAGAACTCACCATACAGACTGTCACTTAAATTTAGTTTTATGAAGGGAAAAGACTAAATACTTCAAAACATTCAGACATTGTTAATATAATTAGAAGTCTGATACTATCCAGTTTTAAGCAAATAGAAGAAAACTTCATGAACTGAGGGAAAAAAGACAGCTCCTGGGAAGTTTATGAACACTGCATTTGTAAAAGAAAAAAGGAGTGTTCGAAGACTGGTTTGGTGTTTTCAATGCTTTGAATGAATTCACTCTGGAATGGCCCCTCAAAGAAGGGTATTATCAGGGCTGTAATATGTCCACTGCCTATCTGGTTCCTTGGAGACCTCCTCCAAGCTTCTGAAAGTAGACTCCTAATGTAAAACCATCCAGTGCTCAGTGAGTACCTAGAAGCATTCCCTTTGTCTGCTTTGCTCTTTCATCTCTGGCATGCAGTGAAACAAAGAATGTGCATTTTCTTTGCAATAACAGAGTCATTTTCATCAGTGTTAACACGTGCAATCAAGGTGGCCCTGCATGCATGCACACTTCACCACAGACAGCGGCCCCTTTTCACCCAGAATTGACCTCTTCCACTGCAAGGTGGGTGTCCTAGCCTCAAAGCAGAGAGAAGATCACTTGATCAGATAAAGTCACTGCTGGTGGAAAAGAAGCCTCCTCCCTAGTCTGTCCAGGGTCTTCTATATTGTACTACAACTGACTACCCGGCTCTAGCAGGATTGAACCGGGGCAAGGAGGAACAGAAGAAGGAAAATTTAGACAATCAAAAACTCAGATCATAGCACTACTATATATAAAATAGACAAACAACAAGGACCTACTGTATATCACAGGGAACTATAGTCAATATCCTCTTATAACCCATAATGAAAATGAATCAGGGAGATGACATATATCTGCAATACCTTGCACTTGAAACATCTGAAGCACTGTAAATTGACTATATTTCAATAATTTTTTTTTAATTTTTAAAAATTAAAAAGACAAACACCCTTCAACAAACCTCAGATCACTGAAAATAACCAAACAATCCACATTTATATTTTTGCCAATACTTTACTCTCCTAGTCTACCCAAAAGATATTATTATTATCTTTGCTCAGTCATGTCCGGCTCTTTGCAATCCCAGGGACTGTAGCCTGCCAGACTCCTCTGTCCATGGGATTTTCCAGGCAAGAACACTGGATTAGGTTGTCATGCTTTCCTCCAGGGGATCTTCCCGACCCCGGGATCTCGACCAGTGTCTCTTGTGGCTCCTGCAGTGCAGGCAGGTTCTTTACCATCTGAGCCACTAGGGAAGCCCCACCCAAAGAAACAATGGTGGCAAAAGTGGCAAATCTGAGGTTAATGACTCTTTTTTAATTTAAACTGGTAGACATCTGGCAATAAATGTATTTCCAAACGGCAGAGCCAGAGACGTGATTTGTCTGATTCAGAGAAAGATGAAAATGCAGGGTCCTTATTCATAAGTGAATAAGACTTTCAAGACGGCGACAGAAAGGCTCTGGATCAGGCACGGAGTCCCGCAGAGCTCAGGCCAGGATCACTGCCTGGCTGCTGCCCATGAAGCCAGACTTGCCAAAAGATAAGCAAGAAGGGAGGCGGGGGTCTGGCTGACCTGTCGCTGAATCTGTGGTCTGAGAGCTGGTTTGATGTCTCTTGGCTGAACTGACAGTGTAACAGTGGCCTGTGTCACATTCGCACTTATAGAAACCAACGCCCAGAGAAACTCCGTGACTTGTCTAAGAGCATGAGTTGAAAGATCCAGAACGCCATCCCAGGTACCCTGGCTCCCACACCAGCTTTCTCTCCCTGACGTCACGCTCTCGTCTCCAGTTTCAAGGTAAATCATCAGGAAATAGTAACTACATAAAAGGAAGGGTAGGGAAGGTCATTACCTCATCAGAACTTCCTTTTCAGCTCTCCTGTGCAAAGAACAAAGTCAAAATAGATGTCAAATTCCTTTTCTGAGTCAACGCTTCCAAGTTCTAATGACTTCCAAACGCTGAAGCAATTAGCTCTGCTGAGAGAACTGACTCGAGCCCTTGGAGTTAGCGATCGGAGACCAAGGTGGTTCTTAGTGGATGGTTATGAGGCAACACGTTAAGAAACTAATCAGTGTTCCTGCACAAATATTTAAAATAATTCCAAGATAATCTGAACTTTAACACAGAGCTTGCCAGACGCATTTGTAATCGGAACCCAAGGTTCTAATAAGTTACTGCCTTTTAGCTGTCCTTCAATGTCAGGGACATTTTTAGAAAGATTAGCACTTGAGTGGAAACGAAGATTGACATTTTCAATGTAAACATGAGACCTGGACTTTTTTACACAAAGAGAATGCATGTATCTTCCTCACTCAGGTGTATGTATAAATTTAGTATATCAAAATATCTCATGCAAGGACATGGTGATTGGAAGATACTGCATGAATCAAATATTTTATTCAACTTTATAAGCCTATTTTAAAAAAAGAGTTCAAGGTAGGCTACAGTGAAAGAAAACCCTTTAGAGTGGCAAAGAACAGCTGCCACACCCCTTTCAACACGGCACAAGTTTTAGGATCAGATAGATCTTCAGTTCAAATCTGAGCTTCATCTGTATTTTAATTGTTTGAGCCTTGGCTAACTTATCTGCAAAATGGGGTTGATACATTCAGCCAAACAGCTGAATCAGATGCTTTCTAGACGTCTCAGAGATTCTGACATCTATGATTCATACACCTTTAATTATATCTTATTGAGCTGCCTCTCAGAATTTTCACTGAGGGGTTAAAATTAGTTTTGCCCGTCTGCTTTCCATAACTTTATGGTCTGTAGGTAGCAACAAGGAAAAACAAAATATTTTCTGGCTTGGATAAATTTTGGCATAATTATAGGTCTGGAGTTTGGGAAATGAGGGCCAGAGGAAAATGGTGCAGAGGCCTGCATAACCCAAAGTGTCCAAGGCTACCGCACTTACATCTCATTAACTGCCAATTACTGTATTCATAATTTAACACAAAAAGGAAAAACACAAATGGGTTTAAAAAAAATCCCTTTTATCTAGACTTTAGTTTATACTTGGCTTCCAAAGGCAGGATTAATGCAATAGGTTGAGAAAGGGAGTAGTTAGATTGAGCAATAAAAACACTTTTTTTGATAACATATGAGGCTATAAACATGGCTTGGCTGAATCTATTAGCCAAAGATAAATAATACCCTGCAGAAGGAAAAGAAACAGCTTTTTCTGGATCATAAGGCCTGGTATGTTTTTCAAGACCTTGCTTTCACTGGAAATATAACATCCATTTAAAGAGACTTTTTTTTTTTTTTTAAGATTTCTTTTGATGTGGACCATTTTTAAAGTCCTTATTGAATTTGTTACAATATTGTTTCTGTTTTAAGTTTTGGTTTTCTGGCAGGTGGGATCTTAGCTCCCCAACCAGGGATCGAACCCATGTCTCCTCCTGCATTGCAAAGCGGATTCTTAGCCATTGGACCGCCAGACATATTTTTTAAATTAGTGATTTCATAACATTTCTTGCATTGGAAATCTCGTTCCTATTCTGGTAAGACCATATTCAAGACTTTTGTCAAGACACTGGAAGACAAATGGTTCTCATTTATTTTTGTTATTTTATTACTAATGTTACTATTTTCATGACTGCTGTTTTTCTACTTGTTACCACCACTAGTAATGCTGTTACTATGCTGCATCCACGCCTGCATTTCCAAATGGCCATCTGAAAGGAACTCTAATGACTAACATTTGATCGTTCAGCCCCTTGAGTACCTGATGGCCTTGACCTCAGTGCTTTCCAGGGCCAGCAGCTTCAATATCACTTGGCAGCTTTTTACAAGTGCATATTCCTGGGCCCCACTGCAGACCTATGGCATCCGAAACACGGGGGTTGGGGGCCAGGAATTTGTATCTTCTAACGCTCAAAGTTGTGAAGCTTAGTTCAGCAGAGAAAGCGACCCAGGTGCCAGAGAACAGGCAGGAGGGATGGGAGAGAATAGAGGCCGAACACCTGGGGCCAGCACCTGCAGGCGTGACCTTGTCTGTGTTGGGCAGGCTGCCAACAGCCCGGAGAAAGCAAAGAATGCCAAGGGCAGGCTTTCAGGATGTGGTTGCCCAGCCTCCGGCCTTTGGCTCCAGGCCTGTGTGAGCAGAGGGAGGCCCCACCAGAACTGTCCCTAGACACTGCTGGTCTCTTCCTGCGGGAATTTGAAAATGACAAGACTCCTGATTTTTCATGAATGTGGGCTCATCCGATCAAATTAGCTACCGTGTCTAAATGAGTATTTCTTAAGATGTGAGGTCTATGTATTTCAGGGTCTCCTTGATCCCTGCTCCCACAGAATCAAGACCTCTGAGGGTTGCAACAAGCTCTCAAATGACAACTCTTCAGTGTCAACTTTGGGACACGTTTTACTTTTTTAGCCTGACCTGACACTTAGCTTGGAATAAAGTTTCAAGATTTATTTGCTAACCTACGGTCTGCTCTTTCTTCCTTGCTTTCTGTAATAACACGTTCCTTCAAAAATACCAATAAAAATACACGCAAAAAAAGAAAAGAAAAATTAACTGTACTCCTATCGCCCGTTTTGATATAAATAAAATGATATAAAATAATATTAAACAAAATTAGGACATAAATAACATCATAGTTCATACAAAGGTACTATAATATATGTAACTAATCACCTATTTTTTTAACTTTTTATTTTGCAGTATAGTCAGTTCACATTGTTGTGAGAGTTTCAGCTGGACAGCAAAAGGACTCAGCCATACGTATACATGTATCCATTCTCCCCCAAGCTCCCCTCCCATCCAGAGGGCCGCATGACATTCTGAGCAGAGTTCTCTGTGCTACAGCAGGTCTCTGCTGGTTATCCGTTCTACATATAGTAGCAAGTACATATTGATCTTTTAGAAGTTGTTGTTCAGATTTTCCCCTCTACAAATAACAATACAACAGGCAACTTTGTAAAAGGAAAAAAAAAATCCTTGCATTGATTCCTAATGGCCAATTATTAGAATTGAAATTTCTGGTTCAAAACTTAATGTTTTCTCCTGAAGTATCTGACATACATCGCCAAATTGCTCCCAGAATGAGAAGACCAGTGAACAGCCTCCTTAGAAGACCTCGCTGGTGGTCCAGGGATTAAGACTCCACACACCCAATGCAAGGGGCCCATGTTTGATTCCTGGTCAGGGAACTAGATCACAAATGCCACAACTAAGACCCTGAATAGCCAAATCAGTAAAATTTTTAATGCAAAACCAAGAAACACATTAGGTTGTACATTGGTATCGCTGTACTGGAGGAAATTTAGGAAGATAGGAATGGAAAACTGACTGTGTGCATGCCCCTATAGCTAGGAATTCCATGGTCTACAACCTAAAGTGACTCTTGCTTAAGGGAATATTCCTAATCGCAAAAAGCTGAAAATAGTCCAAGGATACATCAGTACAGGAATAAAGAGAGAAAAATATATGAGGTAAAACATATGAGCTAGGTTACATCAACCGAGATCTCTCTCAAAAACAAAATGGCATAATATTGAATGAAAAAAATCTTGGTAAAAGCATACATATGGAATGAAATTACTTTCGTAAAATAAGAAAGAACTATAAAGACACACTGTTGTGTTTACACACACAGGGGAATTACAAAACCTCCTACACTAACTTCAACATGGGGGGGAAGAAAGGTAGGGATTTTATTAAGATCTATAATATTTTATTTTCTTAATAAACAGGTTTGAAGAAAACAAGGTCAATATCAACATATGCCCAATCTGCGGCACAGTTCTCAAAGTGAGTCTGAGGACCTCTGGGGGCCCCAAGCCTACTGCAGGATGTCCTTGAGTTCAAAATAATTTTTATATTAATAGTAAGACCTGATTTGCCTTTTCCTGGGTGTTGACATCTGCCGCTGATGGTTCACCATCAGTGCTGGGTAAAACTGTGGTGTCAGCGCACACTAAGCTGTTGGTGCCAACTAGGTGAGTAGGGGGCTGCATTCCTTACCCCAGGCACTTGCAGAAACACCAGACAAAATGAGATAAGCCAGGTTTACTCAAACCGCTCCTTGCCGAAGCAGTAACATTTCTTTTCATTAAATCCCAACGTATGAATGCTTTTTCAATGATGCGCTGAGTAACAGAATAGCAAATATGCCCACAGCACTTCTGCTCTATGTTTGAGTGTTGCCTTCAGGGAAAAGCACGTGTGTGACCATCTGAGCTGCGAACCGATCTACCTGCATTTCTCCACGGAACGTCATTTTTCTTGAAAGAATGCACGAGAGCTCAGTTATGGTTATTCAGACTCGGCTGAACCGCCGGTCACTTTCAAGAAAACAACCAGTAATAGTCGTTGCCCATGACAAAATTACAGCTTGCAAATGAAAATTAGAATTCTAGAAAACATATCTACCACCGTGGGCTTGGCCGACGCCTAACTGTTAAAGACTTCTCTGAGATCAGTGGAGGTGTGATACGAGGAGTGCTCAGCCGCTTAGCCGTGTTTGACTCTTTGCAGCCCCACGGACTGTAGCCTGCCAGGCTCCTCTGTCCATGGAATTTTCCAGGCAAGAACATTGGAATGAGTTGCCACTTCCTACTCCAGGGGATCTCCCCGACCCAGGGATCGAACCCATGTCTCTTGTGCCTTGTGCATTGGCAGGTGGAGTCTTAAATATTGTATAAGGTAACATGTCTACATCAGGAAAGCCTACACTACTCATTGAACCAACATTTTCCAAATGCTCAGTTCAGCTCAGTTCAGTCGCTCAGTCATGTCCAACTCTTTGCAACCCCACGGACTGCAGCATGCCAAGCTTCAGTCAGTGCATGATGTTAAAAAAATCATGTATGAGAGGAAGACCCACTCAAAGTGCAGGATAAATGAGTGGATTTTAATGTCACAGAGTCTGAAAAGCTCAGTGACATGGTTTCAGATTACACACTGCAGCTACCATTTGTTGAATGTTGGTGTAATATCCAATAGAATTTTCAGTTACCAGGCTATTAAAATGTTTCCCATTTCTAACTACATAACTGCTTGAGGATCAATTTTCTTCATATACTTCAACAATAAAACATACCACAACAGAATGAATTCAAAAGCAGACATGAAGATCTAGTTAACTTCTTTTAAGTCAGTTATTAAAAAGATCTGCCAAAGCGTAAAACAGCGTCATTCTTCTCGATATTGCTTTCTTTCTTTTTTTTTTTACTTTGAAAATTGTACTGTCAAGAAATTTTTTTTATGTTACCGCATAAAGATTTTATTATTGCTATATTAAGTGAATTAAATATTTTAAATTTTGTTTTAATTTCTAAATGCAGTAAACATTAACGAACAAAAGTTCTTTGTGGTTCTCAATAATCTTTACAAATGAAATCAGATAATTTGAGAACTGCTGATCTAGGGAGTGAGTGAATACACAGATACTCGTCTACACTTCTATTACTTTCTATACTTTTCTCTGTATATGTAATGAAAGATAGCCAAAAAGACAAACAAACCTTCTAGCAGCACACGAGGATATGCAGAAACCTGCTTCCCAGGTGGTGCTAGTGGTAAAGAACCCACCTGCCAATACAGGAGACATAAGAGACATGGGTTTGGTCCCTGGGTTGGGAAGATCCCCTGGGGGAGGGCATGGCAACCCACTCCAGTATTCTTGCCTGGAGAATCCCACGGACAGAGGAGTCTGGTGGGCTACAGTCCATAGAGTTGCAGAGTCAGACACGACTGACGAGATTTAGTACGCATATTGTTGCCAAACAAGAATTACTGCTTAAGAGAAACAAACCAAGCCAGTGTATCTGAGAGTAAGAAAATATGCCATAATTTTAATTTGCCTTTCTTTCATTATGTTGGTTTGAACTATTCTATATTATTTTACTGTTGATTTTGTGGGTTGTCCTCTTTCTATTCGTGCACCATGTGTTGGCCGAACATCTTGCACATACCATACTTGCTTCTAGATGTATCTAGAAGCTTCTAGGTGTATCTAGAATACAGCAGTGAACAAGTTGCAAAAGGCCTACTGCGGGAGTTGGCACACTACTGTCCTGTGAGCCAACTTTATCCACTTCCCATTATTGTAGATAAAGTTCTTTTGGAACACAGTCCTTCCTATCTGTTTACACATTGTCTGTGGCTATGCCTGTGCTACAAGGAGAGACTGGGCAGTTGCAAAGGAGACCATGGTGCCTGCCGTTGCTGCTAAGTCGCTTCAGTCGTGTCTGACTCTGTGCGACCCCATAGATGGCAGCCCACCAGGCTCCGCTGTCCCTGGCATTCTCCAGGCAAGAACACTGGAGTGGGTTGCCATTTCCTTCTCCAATGCAGGAAAGTGAAAAGTGAAAATGAAGTTGCTCAGTCGTGTCTGACTCTTAGCGACCCCATGGACTGCAGCCCACCAGGCTCCTCCATCCATGGGATTTTCCAAACAATTACTATCTGTCTCCTGTGGCAAAGGTTTGCTGGCCCTTGATCTTGTGG